>NC_135999.1:18801189-19118689 GCF_048128805.1 Centroberyx gerrardi | reverse complement strand
TCGTCTGCAGGAGAGCCTGAAGCTCTTCTCCTCTATCTGCAACAACGTCTTCTTCCGCAGCACCTCCATGGTAAGGAAATCAGCATCCATCCACTTCCTCAATCTCAGTTGGAAAGTTGCAAGTAGATCAAATGAAGTATCTTTTCATTTAGAGAGTGAGAGTCCCCTCTCAGTCGTCTACACAAAATATATGGTTTGAAAAGTCACAGTAACTCAGAAGGCAGATAAGTGAATAGTGAAGAAAGAATCACAGAAGTGCATTGAGCACTGTTCCAAAATATTGGATGAGATAATTTATTCATGCATATGCTGCATATCATAATTTGTGAATATTTCATGAAGTTTGTTCACTGAGAAATCAGAAATACGCTGCAAAAGTGTGCATAATTGTGTGTGTGTGTGTGTGTGTGTGTGTGTGTGTGTGTGTGTGCATGTCACACCTGGCTGATATGTACATGACCCATCAGATTTCCCTCCTAATTCACCAGTTAAGATTTATTTATCACCCTTATTTTTAAGGTACCATCCCGTTCACCAGTTTGAAGTATAATGTCTGTCCTAAGAATCCACAGCAATACTTTGTCCTTTCAAGTTGTTGTTGTTGCCTAGATGGGCTGAGTGCAGACTGAAGGACATTGTGTCTGTCAGTGTGTGTGTCTGTCAGTGTGTGTGTGTCTGTCAGTGTGTGTGTGTGTCTGTCAGTGTGTGTGTCTGTCAGTGTGTGTCTGTCAGTGTGTGTGTCTGTCAGCTCCCTGGAGAGCTGCTGATGGACAGAGCACACATGGATGCACACATCCACGTGTTCTCATACACACACACACGCACACACACACCTACACGCACACACACACACACACACACACACACACACACAGGGAGACCAGCCACAGCCCTTTGTCTCTCAGTCCTCTGTCACTCGTGATTAAACAGCGGGTTGTAATTAAGGTGCAGGTTTTGGCGAGGTGACATTTTCCCCCCTCTATGTTTTTTCTATTCCCGCTTCTGGTAAATGGTCACATTAAAGAACCGTGTAACGAACTTGTTTAATTTATTCCGCTTAACTCACTTTTAAAGCCCACTTAAAATACAAGTCGCTGTGTGTGTGAGTGGGGAACGTCTTCGCCAGTTAACTCTGCAGTGTTTTCTACGCTTTCCAGAAAGCTTACACCGAAAGCACTGTTTTTTGGGTTTTGGAAGAAAATGTGAATCTCATATCAAAACTAGTCGATGCGTATCTTTCTATCACTCTATCACTTTCTGGTTTTTTTTATTCTATTGGGGATTGTATGAAAACAAAACTTACTAGTGGACGACATGTTTAGTCATGAATATTTTGGTCATGAAACGATGACGTTGCAGGCGCTAAAATTGGAACATTAGGGATTTGTGTTTTCAGAAAATTTGTTGAGAACAATAAGGATTTCCTCTAGTGATGCTCCCACTTTTTATCAGTCCATTCATAAAAGCGATTTCATGCAAGGCTCACACCGCCCAGTTCATTAGAGCCAAATGTGTGACGTGTGTATGTCCAGGGTTGTGTGTGGGCATGTACATTACATGACTAACAGGCTCATTAAACAAAAGTGTTTAATGATACCTATATTATGTGGGAGGGAATTGTAACCTCCACCTCAATTAACTCTTCACTGTGGCTGCTCAGCGTTAATTATGCACCGAGGCTTTGCTGAATTGAAATCTGCTCTACTTCATGCCTCGCTCATTATTATCAGGGCCTTTTTTGTTTCTGTGATCAAATAGAAGCCGGAAGAGGGAACTTTGTCGTACTTTTAATTGGTCCGCTACAAAGACAGAAGTTCCTGTGAGATGTTCTAGCTAAACAGAAGTTGAGTTTAGAGGCAGAGCAAAGAGAGAGAAACCGGAAGGGGCAAAGCTGAGAGGTTTATGCTTGTAGACTGGAGACGAAGAGTGATTGATTACCTACTGATGTGTGGAGCGAGGTAATTGATCCAACATTACCATCTCATGCTGTTGTCATCACGACTATTGATTCCAGTTTTATCAAAATATTTGTAAAATATCAATACCTGTGACAATAATATGTAACTGATTTATTGGTTTAATATTTTGGTGAGTTATTGCAACATTACAGATGGGAATTAATAAATCAAGTCAAGTTTTTTTCCCCCTATGATCATTTGAATTGATTCTGCTTTTCCACAGGAGACCGGGCCTTTGACCCGTGATGAGCTTCTTGTGGCCTCAGCTCATTTAGATCTCTTTTTGTTCTATTGCAGATTTTATTCATGAACAAGATAGATCTTTTTCAAGAGAAGATTTTACACTCTGGCCGACATCTGCGGTTATACCTCCCTCAATTTAAAGGTGAGACTGAAAGAAAACCATGTGTGACATTGGTCAGAACAGGAATTTTATTAAGCTGAAATATTGTGACATGAGGTACAAACAGTTAACTTGTACTTGTTGAGTTGGGAAGAGAAAATACTGCAAACATAAGTATTTAAATACATCCGAATGAAGGACCAGTGTGTGCGATTTAGGGCTCTAAACACACACAGACAAATATGCACACCCATCGACTCACACATGCAGTAGTTACAAACTGGTCATGAGCTCTCACTCTCACACACACACATACAGACACACACTGATTAGGGTTTGGTATCAGTCCTGCTCCCCACATCTCGGGGCGCTCTGCAGGGGCCGCGCTGTCTCTGCTCTCATGCAAATGTCAATATAAATGCTAAAACTCTTGGGATTGGGGTCAGCCAGCGGGGCAAGCGTCCATTTCACATTGACCTCCCAGATATGATGACCAGTCTAATATACATGGAGAGGAGACTCTTTTTTTTTTAAGTTCTGTGTGGGAAGGGAAGGGACAGGGGCGGAGCCAAAGGGGGGGCCGGGGCACTTAATACCCTTGAAATCTGATTGTCCCACCCCAGATTTTCTTGTATGTTACTGGCTGTTTAACTCTGATTAACACATTGACATCACCTGAAATGTAAGATTGCATTGTTTTAAGTAAGTGCTGAAGAGTGTGACAAGGGTTGATATGTTTCATCTTTTCCAGATACTTCACAGTCAAGTCCAGAGTTTATTTTTCACCTAAATCATTGGACAATACAAGTCAAATGAGTCCTTGCAGTAATAAAAACTTTGTCCTGCATGTAATGATTTGCTCCTGAACATATTCAAACTTAGTTGTTCAATCACCAAAAACAATCATGCTATACTGCATTATAGTTCATTTTGACTCTCAACCTTGTTTTTACTGTTATTGTTCTTGGACCCCCAAAGTTACTGCCCCCCCCCCCTGGTTCCCCCATTTAAAAGTCCTAACAAGTCGTAGAATCACCATTGAAAAGGCATGGGGATGTCCAGTAGTGAGTGTGAAGGGACCCAGATGGTTTCACTGGTGCTCTGTACAGCCTGACCCACTCTGTGTTTCCTCTCCTCTGCCAGGCGCAGACTGCGATGTGGATTCGGCGGCCCGCTTCATCGCCGCCACCTTCGTCTCGCTCAACGCCATGCCCAACAAGCTCATCTACCACCACTTCACCACGGCCACCGACACCTCCAACGTCCAGATCGTCTTCCAGGTTGTGATGGACACGATTATCAAAGAGAACCTGGAGGCCGTATCGCTTCTATAACTGCTGGTCCAAGTCAGACCCGTTTATCGCTCTGAGCCCTGATGCGTTTCGACTTTTATCAGAAACTAAAAAAGAAAAGCCTTCCTGGACAGGCAGTTCTGCAGACCTTTGGGTTTGACAGTAACACACTTTGTTTTTAAGTGAAATGGCAGAAACAGAACATGAAGATCATCTCATTCGAGGCACAGTGTCTCTCTTATCTTTCGCTCGTACAAGGTGTGGCCTTGGAGGATTGTAGCATCATTAGTACCGGAGTTGCAGTTCATCCTCCTGCACATTTTCACATGAGAAATGTCGTCGAAAAACTTTGATAAAGCAGGAGGAGGACAGTTTGGCTACTCCTTTGTCTTGGATTTGAGCCCTAAAATGTTATTAACATGACTTTTGAAACCTTTTTTTAAGTGGAAAATAATGGACTACTATGGGCATTTATATTTTTGTACTGTACTATGCAACCCAAACCAGAGTATGAACACTGACTTTACTTTTTCCTTTATTTGAGTCCATATACATGCCATTTCTTTGCCTGTCTCTACTCTTCCAGTGTGTGTGTGTGTGTGTGTGTGTGTGGGTGCGAAGGAGAGGGAGTGGGGATTTACTGTTTGTCCGTTAGTTCCGTGCTGCAGGCTTCACTCATGCATGCCGCCGTGTGTTTTCCCCTCATCCATCACTAACCTGTGTCTCCGCTGTGCGTCACTCCCTCCTAATGGGGCAGCGATCACATGAGAAAACTCCCCAGTTTGTGTTTACTTGTCCTGAGTTGAAACCACCCGACCCCTCTCTCTATTAATTTGAGCCTGTGACTTACTTCTATCCTGTCCCGCTTCCCATCTTTAACAGTCGGTGATGACATTGGGAATACAAACATGGAGGGGGAACTGTGGTATCCCATTAGACATTTTAAAAAGGTGTTTTAAAAAATTGAAAAATCATATTCTTTCACTTCTGTTTTCTCTCAAACTCTCTCACACACACACACACGTCATAAACCCTGATTTTTCAACCAAGGATGACGCCTCATATATGTGATTTGTACGGCATTAACTCAGCTGGTGTGTGACTGTTAGGAGGGCCCCCCTGGGCGACTGTGCTATCACACCACTCTGTCTCTCAGAAGCTCTTCTCCGACTCCCATAATAAACAGATATGGTAATGTCTGATATGAATACTGAAGGTGAAAAAACAATCCTCTGCTGTAGCAGCGAAGAGAAAAACACCCCCAAGTGCCTTGCAATGAACTTTATGCTGCAGTGTAATTTAAATAGCATTTCATACATGTATATAACGTGTAATTTTGATATGTGTATTTTTTTCTTCTCTTTTGCCCTTTTCAGTAGGATGGTTGACATTTCACATCACTACTTTTGAAGTCTTAGTTTCAACCCACCTGTGGTGAAGTGACAGACCATGTGCTTAAACTGTTATTTTATGGTTACTGTTATACTAAAATATGTAATAAAAAATAAATAAATGTAACAAAGAGCCACCTGTTCCCAAAGTTATTTTGACATCATCTATAGGATTTCTTTGGTGTGAAGTGAAGACAACCATGTGAAGGGATAAAGGCAATCAATAATCAAGGCAGTAGTGGACCAAAAATAGATTTGGCTACTATATCATCCTTTTCCATTCTCCATCAGTTGGGTATAAACACAAATTCAGGCCACACTAGGTTACCAGTGTTTGTTCCTTTTAATAGATAAAATAAATAAAAGTACTTTTCAGGAATTCTGCTCTGCAGTCAACACTCTGGACATTTAATACATTTTGGCAACGCGGGTACAAGTGAGGGGGGAAGACACAGCAAGGATATGGGAGGCATTTGGAAAGGAGATGAACAGAAGATTTAACTAACACCTCTCACACAGCCCACTTTGGGGTGTTTTTTCGTTTTTTTTTCTTCTATATTTCTGTCTACGCGACCAAAGCAAAACTGAACAATGTTTTTTTAAAAATGAGAGAGAACATTCAAAGTCTGCAGCGGTCCATCGTCAGAAATGATCAGGTTTTCCTCCTCGCATCACCCCCACCCTGCCCCACCCATCCCATCCTTCCTTTCCGGTTCCACAGAAGCGCTCCCGGTGGTCGGTGGAGGACCTGGACGCGGAGCGCGCTGCTGTCTCCGCCGGTCCGACCGGGACTCACGCGGACAGGCAGTCCAGGGAGTCGAGGGTGAGGAAAACGTCCGCCTTGCACTGGAAGGTGCCCGTCCCGTCCCGGAGCAGCTCGCAGCTCTTCAGATTTGGAGAGATGTCCTTCACACAAATGGCCTGCGTGAAGAAAAATGGCGAGAAAAAACAGAAGTTCAGGCTCTGCAAGCACAAAGTGTTGTTAGAGTTACCCCCCCTAGCTAAAATTAGTGACTCTAGTGACTCCCTCTCCTATCGCATCACTATAATATTCCTGTAGGACTTATAGTGTCTCTGTGCCTATTGCCTACTCATTAGTGAGTTTATAGTGACCCTAATTTATCTACTTCATCACTGTAATATTTCTATTGACCCTTTCGTTTTGCTGTGATATTTGTAAAGTATCCTTCTAAAACGTGTTGTAGGATTACTATAGTTCTTTTTCGTAAAGATACGAAGAGAAACACTAGTATAAATTCTATATTGAGACAGTTTTTATATTTGCCAATCTAACTGCTAATAGGTTGTTTTATTTGATTATTTTGGCAAACTTTTAACTTTGCTGTAGTCGATAGCTTTGTTGTCATATTTCATATCTTTCGCTGCTTTGAAGCTTCGCCTGGCACTTCGCTGCAGTGCTGACTGGACAGCGCCTTTACGCACGAGTTAGGACCTTGAACTTCTTCCTCAATTTTGATCTTAGTTGTCTTTTAAAAGCCTTTTCCAGTCCATAGTCTCTATGATTACAAATGAAATATAGTCTAAGATTTGTCTACGATGTATCCCAAGTTTTAGTCTAAGCCTATTAGGCTACTGTTTAATTTTGTGTACGTCACACAACAAATATATAAAATGAAACTATAGAATATAAAATACAACCACATGCAAAGTAACCTACACAAAAAAAAATCCTTTATTTATGCATTAGACTATTGCAGATTTACATGACCCATGTGACTGTGGTGCTGAACGGAAAGCGCATTTTACGCACGGGTCTCATTCTCATTTCACTATCAGTCTGCAAAACTGGAACCCTTCAAATTTGACTCATTTGATTGTTTTTCTAATATTTGGATTGCACTTACCATGCTTTTGAGGATGGAGATCTGCCTGCTCCCCTCTGGAACCACGTTGTTACCTGCGGTCTCCCCGCTGTCGAGCACCGTTTCTTCGGACTCGGACCTCCGGACGTACGGCGACCTCCTAATACCGGACAGCAAACCGGAGGCACGACCTACCGAGTAGTAACTGGGACCGGTCGACTGCTTGTACCAAGCCTCGATGGGATGGCAAGAGATGAGCAGGGAGACTCCGACCCACACCACTGCAAACCTGACGGACCTCTCCATATCTGGAACCTTCTTGGCACTTTTTACGCAGAGAAGATTGGTGCTGTTCTGGTATTCTGGTGGTTATGTGGCCTCTCTCCTCTCGAGCGTTGACTGTTCTTTTCCAGCAGTCGACTTAATGTTTCGTTGGCTGTTTCAAAAACTTTCTACAGCTTATATAGGTTGGGTGAGCGACGCAATCGTGACCCACGACGTTCGTCAAATCAATCGAAGTGGGCGGATGATGATTCGTCTTTACGCGAGAGAAGGAAAACCGACCAATCCGAATTGATCCGTCTTTTGATGTGTTTGGCGGTGTGGGGTGGGGAATGTATGTGTGTGTGTGTGTGTGTGTGCGTGTGTGTGTGTGTTTTGGGGGGGTCGTCAGTTCCGTCCCTTTCTGTCGCTTTTAGAAAGAAAAAGTGAAATGGATTTACATCAAAACATCAATAGACCAGGATAAGCATATGACTTTAAGTAAGTGGTCAAAATTGAAAGAAATGCAAATACGTTAAGGCAGATGAAGAGAGACCTTTTATCTGCCACTAATTTGATATAGGCTACTAATTGGTAGATTAGAGTGTATCAGCATTGCTTGAATGTCCAAAACCATCTCATAAATAATTCAAAAGCAAAGATAGGCCCGTGTGTCTAAGCGCGTCACATTTCCAGATACACAACTCATTGCTGACTTGGGACACCAATAACAAAAAACGGCTGATGTCATGATCATATGACTGGAAAACGCACACGAAACGGGACTGAGCTGTTGCATAGCAAAGAAGAAGAACATAGGCATTTCTCACCCACAGTACGCAACAAAAGGTGTACAACAAAGCGTAATTAGTGAACGCAGTGCTGACAGACTTCATAAACGAGGGGAAATGGAATGATTCTGTCTACGGACAAAGAAATGATGAACAGATCAATGAAAAACAGGAGACTGAATAATCGACTGATCCAAATTGTGCGAGTTTCATCGGTTTTCTACATGGGCGTTTTACAATTCATTCTTACTTCAAAGTGGAGCTCTGGATAAAACCAGGCCTTTATCAATACGAACACTTTTCCAAATTGATTTACCGACCTTACCAGTCATGCGTAATGAGCCTAATAGTCCGCGTAATCACTAGTACTAATACATACATAGATTGAGATGCATTAGCCTAGTCTTCTAAGCGCATGTTGGAAACTAATAAAAAGAGGGAAGCATCTACATTAGTACACGAAAATACTAACATAAGGAGTTGAACTGTGCGTAATCATATTGCCTTTCTATGAAACACAGTTATGTTGTGGTCTGGACTATGGGAAATGTACCCTAAATGTATGGAAACGGATTAGGAAGGTCACTGACTTAAATGATCAAATTATCTAGGAACATAAAGATTAGCATGAGATATAAAAGCATTGTTGGGAAAAGGCAGCATCAATTTAGTTTATTCTTGAGCAACAAATACAACATTGACATACAAAAAATTCTAAATACAAAAAACTCAAGTAGCGTGTGTGTACTTATGAACGTCATCATAATTAAGATCAATAGCTACTTAAAAGTACTAACAAAGTAGTTTCCAAATCTGCAAATCTGTGCACACACAGTCCATGACGTCAGACCTTGCTGGTCCAGAGAGTTCACACTCTGCCACTGCAGCCAGTGTGTCACCAGGCCAGTACAGGCAGCTTGATGTGGCTCAGCAACATAAAGAGTCCATCAGAGTCCGTTGTAAAGCGGTCTGCAGTGCGGCTCTAGCTTGTCCTCCAGGACGTAGTCTGGTCCACAGACCCAAGGGTCCCCCGTCTCCCACTGCCACTTCTGCAGACCCTGCCTCAGGCTCTCCAGGACGGAGCTGTAGGACGGGTCCGACGCCAGGTTCCTCGTTTCCCACGGGTCTGCCCTGTGTTGGCGCATTATTTGTGAACATTTAAACATTAAAACAAACCAGAGAAAAACCCAAGAGATACCTTAAAACATGAACCATATAGAATTCTACTTCTAAATGTCACTACAATGAATCACATCTGAAAGTCAGGTTGAATTATAAAAGACATAAAGGGCTTTTAGGTAACGTGTGCACACAGTATTGAGTATTCTACATACTTTACTAGCATTTCAGTCAAAATCTCAAAACTCCCATCTATTTAAGTGCAGAGGTGAACAGTGTGTGCAACAGTCCTTCATTGCTCTTAACATGGATTTGATCCATTTTGCATTTTCCAGAGGACACAGTCATGTTCACCATCTTTCATTCTATTAGACAACAGTCCAGTAAACATCGGATATTTGCTTGTCAGTGACTTTTCTTTCAAGGAGAGTGGGCGGTCCACTTACCTCCAGCTTTTATTTCTAATTTATTCGGACAGTTGGAAAGCAGACAGGGAGAGTAGGGGGGACACAGGACTCGACCCCGGGCCAACAGGGGCACCTGTGGCTCCAGAGGTGGGGGACCCAAACAGTCGACCACTTCTGGACACACTTTGTACTGACTACTAATGTACCACCATATCTTCATGTTTTTCAAATTTTAGTATAATGTTATTTTACTGGATTTGGTTTCCGAGTAAAGAGATTAAACTTTATGGAGAGAAGATAAGTTACACAGGGCCTCCTCCAGTGATATTGTTTGCCCTTTATATTGTGCTTGAAAAAAATAACTAAAACCATGAAACATGAACAAATAGATGGTATTGTAAAAGAAAAGTATACCTTTGCATAACAGTATAGCTTAAAATATGTTGTATAGCTCAGGCCAAAAAAGGACTAAATAAAATTAAGTCAAACAAAAAGACAGTAGGGTTTGAGGCTTTAAAGTTGTCTTATTGTGGGAAATCAAATTTTCCCCGACTTATATACAAATAAGATCAAAGATGTTTGATGTAGACATTGTTGAAATCTGATTTCGTTTCAGTGGTTTAATTTAAAATAGTTTCATTTTCAAAAATCCCTCCTTTTGTGCCTCCACTCAGCAGGTTTACCTCATTTAAATCAGAGGACCTGGTGTTGTCGGCCAATCACGGTTCAGTATTGTGGCTGTTCTGCCTCTGAGGACTCAAGTCTTCAAATTGATTCAATAAATACCCTTTTAACTAAACTACATTTATTTCTGAAACAACATGAGGAACATTTTCCTTATCCTGAGCCATAATATATATTTGAAAACAAACTCATGAAGGCAGAGTATGGGCCCTTTAACAGACCTGGTGTCGAACAGTTCCCAGCGCTCCCTGTAGTAGTACTGCTGCAGGGTTTTGAACCAGTGAGTCGGCTGCTGCAGCCGGGTGCGGTTCAGCAGGTCCTGGAAGGTGGGCGACACGTAGAAGTCCTGGTCGATGGGGAACGGCATGCGGTAGTGCAGGTTGTGGAGAAGGTGGTACGCCCCCTGGCGGACTGAGCGGATTGGGTAGTACATGGTCACCTGAAATTGTCATGAAAAGAAATGTCAAATGTCTGGTCAAAGCCTTGTAATCAGGGTTTGGGTCGATTCATGAAAGAACTCATCATTGGAATTGAAATTTGAAAAAACAGAAGACAGAATTGGAATTGAATTGGAATTTCAGGAAAAGTTTAATTTAATTCAAAATATGAAATTCTGTGAAATTCCATGTTTTCTTGTTTTAGCTTACCACATATCTGAGATTACATGTGGTGTTTTATATTATTAATACTGAATATCATAAAATGTTAAAGGGACCTTTCAGGTGGTATTTAATGCAGAACATGTAATCGTAATACACACATTATAACTGAATGTATTTGATTTGTTTAACTGTCTTTTTTTTGATTCATAATGTTTGATTTATAATGTTTAGCAAGTGAAGACAACTTCTCTTAGAAGTGGAATTTCATGGAATTTCATGGAACTCAATTGTGTCCTGTGTCCTGTCATTCCAATTCAATTCCAATTCTGTTTCCTTGGAGCTCGGTGACATTCTAATTCCAATTCCAACTCCAGGAACTGAATTGGAATCTGCCATGCATTCTCAGTTCAGTTCATGAACGGCCCCGACCCTGCTTGTAATACAGTATACATTTGATTTCTTCATGGTAGGACATCTCTGACAGTAGTGATGACATCATATCCGGGCCTGCAGCGAGGCCCACTGACCTCATGGAGGGACTGACTGGCGTAGACGGTGAGCCAGCTGCTGGGCTCAGTGACCAGAGCGGGCAGCAAGGAGCGACCGGTGAGATGGACCGGGGTCGAGGGGCTGCCGAGGAGGCTGTAGGACGGGTAGGGGACAGAGAACCAGTCCAGAATGGTGGGAGTGACGTCTGGCGGAACAAAGAAAGAAGAAGAAAAAGAGAGAAAGAAGGAGAGAGACAGAGTGAGAGAATGAGACAGCGAGATGGACTGTGATCGAATACAGTCCTGAAGATAAAGCTGCATCCTCCGTCCTGAGGTCATCAGTGACATTGCTGTATAATGTTATGTTATTATTATGTATATTGTTATTACTATAGAATCGTTACATACTGCATACCGTATGTACTGATAATTTTTATAATGGTCCCACTATTTCATACTGTATACATATTGATATTATATTACTATATTTTTTATGTTTATATCTCACATATATCATATTTAGTGATCCATATTTAAGTAAGCATTCAATGCTTTTCTCTTCTTACATTATATTTTTTCCCCTATTTTTTACCCGTATTATTTTTTGCTGCTGAAACGACCCAATTTCCGCGCAGGGATCATTTAAGTTTCACCTCATTTCATCTCAGATGTTAACATGCTCCTGATGCAGCATCATCAAGTCTCCCTCTTGTGGCCCCTTCAGCACTTCAACGCATCAGAGCTGAAATATTTCCCTTTGCCTTTAGTCCAAGGCCATTTTCACACCTGCCTCCTTCCTGGAGCAGTTCATTTGAAGTGAGACAGCAAACGCACCAAAGACTAGAAAATTGCCAGGAAATCGTGCATTTAATTTCCCCATACTTCTCGGAAAATCTTCATATTATTATAACTGTCATATTTTGCTTTTAGGTTGTTGGAAATTTCCAAATAATACAAAGCAACTGTACAACATAAATAATAGTTTGCAATATTTCTGCAAGTCTAAATAGCCTAGCCAAAATATCTAAATTCTGTTTACTTAAACATCTGCTTGTTAGGATTTAAAATTTTGTCCAATGAACAGCTGACCTCCAAAGCCATATGACTTAAAAAGATAAAGATAAAGATGCACTTTATTGATCCCCTAGGGGAAATTCGGGAAACTTCTTTTAAAAAGCAAAGCAGATGTGTCAACTGGCAGTGGGAAACATAAACTAATGAAAAACTGCAACAAAGTAACAATTTCACTTGTGATTTGAACCAATTCAAAGAGAGTGAAACTATGGGTAAGAAAATGAGCAAAGTAAAGCAGCATTACAGACCCATCTATGCATCCACTTATTCCCCCCCCTCCCTCATCCACCTCTTACCCAGCAGGCTGACGTACGCCTGACTGGTGTCTCCCCAGCGCTCCCTGTGCTCTGGAGATGACACCAGCATGGGCTCCGCCGTGCCGGAGCGGTACAGGTTGGTTCTGCCGTTAGGGAAGGGGATCCCGTTATCTGAGCTGTAGATGACCAGTGTGTCATTCTCATAGCCGGCCGCCCTCAGCTCCTGGAGAACCAAACCGATACCTACAGGAGGAAATTAACACAATTATAGTTTCGTGTCTTTCTTACTAGGGTGTCAGTGAGTTTCTCGCCATCCTCCTTTCTGTGTGCGTGTATGTGTCTGTGTCTGTGTGTGTGTCTGTATGTGTGTGTGTGTGTGTGTGTGTGTGTGTGTGTGTGTGTGCAGGTCTAGTTCACACCTGACTTTTGTTTTACATACCCTGGTCCAGCCTGCTAACAGTGGTGTACTGGGCAGCCAAGTCGGCTCGTGCTGCAGGTGTATCTGGTACAAAAGGGGGAACCTGGAGAACACAAGATGAGGAACGAACACGTGTTACTGTGTCATCGATCAAACTCTCAAGTCTGTGTGTGTCAAAGATTGATTTCATTACAATAATCATCAGACAGACATGATCTTAAGATTTTGGATATCTATTACATTCCTATTATGATGCCTGATGAAGGTCGGATGACCGAAACATCGTATCATTAATAAATTGCTCTGTAGGTGAGGACAGTGTGCAGAACTTCATTCAAGTGTAGATTTATATCAGAAACATCATACAGTCAGTGAATATTCCACTCTAACAACAGGAGCAGTGGTGCATGAAGTGAAAAGAAAATCCAAAGTAGGTAAGCACCACACTCTGATGGGATTAAGGTCACAAAGGCTGAAATGTCACCTTTGTAAAGACAACATGAAACGGCCTTTCAAGGGTGTCTTGCCTCCCTAATTTGACGCATTTCTGGTTGAAAGAAGATGTTGGAGTGGGACGAAACACGAGGAGGGATCATTCACAAGTGAGCGGGGGAGAACCATAGCAAACAAGGAAAGTGAGTCAGAAGAGCTGGATGCTGGTCGGCCTTCTCTTGTAGACGACCACCGGCCTCCTCCATCACTTCCAACACCTCCATCACCCCCGTTACTGGAGCAGCAGAGGAGGAAACCCTTCGAGTGCAGGAAGCGAAGAAGAGAGAGGTACAGGAGGAAGATTTTGTCCCTGGTGTTGCCATGTGTGGTACTTTGAAAGTTATGAAGTTGCAGGATTTATATCATGAGGGGAGGAGGATTATTCAAAAATGTCTGATGATATTGGTTGGAATTTTTATGTATGTCTACTGGTACGCAATGAGGAACCAGTAAAAATATGCTGTTTTCTAGATAGGACAAGTAATGGAGTTTTGGATATAAAAATATGAGAAAATAAAAATTGTGTAATTTTTTTAGCAGGTATTGTTAAATAAGTGCATGCTAGGACATGAACAAATATTCATTATTCATCATTTTTCACATCAATTTAACTTTTATAGCTAATAACCCTTGTTTTGCAATGATAGAGTGGGGTGTCTGTCTATTAAATCTTTTCATCTGATTTATCTTATCATAGCATGTTTGGGTCAGCCTTGTGTTAGCATTAGCTTGGTAGCATGAGTGAACATTAGTGAGTCAGAATTTGTTTGCACACTTGTTTGGTAATAAGAGCCTGCATAAACGGGGCCTAAGTGTCTAGTAGAAATAATGAAGTAGCCTCGTGCTAGAATTTGTTTGCAGATTACGTTGGTAGCAACCATACTTAAAGCCAGCACAAACAGGGCCTCTGTGTAATCGTGTGACTTATATAAACATGGCATTCAATGAGAAGCTGCTAGAAGAAGCCAGCAGGGCCAGTCAGACTTAGCTTTGCCTAAGCAGATACAATGTGGATATGAGGACTATCTGCTCTCTGCTTGGGCAAGTGTAGGATATAACTTTCATAGTATGTGACTTGGTAGGGTTTAGATGTAGCATGTAACTTAATGTTCTGAACAGAAAGGGATATTGATTGTTTATGCTATGTAGATTTCCTAGGGTGTTGTGTTTTTTTTGTGTTTTTTTTTTGTTTGTTTCTTGTGTCTTCATTTTGATGCTCTGTGTTTTGTGTTGTTTGTCTGGCTAGATTTGAATGTTATTGCTGGACTGCAGACTTTTTTCTTTTAGTTGTTTAAAAAAAGACTGGACAGACCCTGAAAGAAGACATATTATATGTCATTCATGTAACTGTAATAATGTAACTGATATTTCAATGTAAATGTCTGACCAAAAACATTAATAAAAAAAAAAAGAAAGGGATATTGATGGTAGTGCGTGATGTAGAGTAGTGTTGTTGATAACTAAGGTGCAGGTGACAGCGGCAGCAGTGTAGTGGACTTGGGTCTGCTGAGTCTGGGCAAAGAGGGGGGTGTTTCTGTTTCTGGGACTCTGGAATACACTGTTGAGCCTTCTTGAGGTGTTGTGGACCTAATTCAACGGAACATGGGTGAAGGAGGGTGCCCACTTGATAACCCAATGACTTTCCTACACTCACTCACCCTGAAGGCTAGAGTAGATAACTGGTATGTGTTGCTGCCTGTTATATGGTGCTGTAGATTTATGACGGTGTAGCCTGATGATACTGATACTCATTTGCAGACTCTGAATTGTGCCTCCATAGGAATGCTCACCTTGGATTATGGCACAAGGGATATTAACATCATATCCTGTGTATTGATAAAATGGCCAAGAGAATGAAATGGTCATAATTTCTCTTACTATCGTATGTCACCGACCTTAACTTGCTCCGGTGTGTAATATTCCGGTGTCCAGTCGGGAATTCTACCCATTCCCATTTCACCGTTACCAAACTTCTCACAGAAAGCTCCGTACTGCGGCTGGGAGTGTCCACACCGGTGGGTGTCATGGAACGCGACGTAGAGGAAAAATGGCCTCTCTTCCTCTTCTCTATTCGCTCTTTCTCCTTTGTTCCCCTTTCCTTCCTTTTCCCTTCGCTCAACGGCTTCCTCTTTGTGGGTCTGGAAAAACTTCCGGACCAGGAGTTTGATCCGGGTGATGTTCCGGCCCACCTGGAGCACGGAGTTGTTTTCCTCCGTGTAGGCAAAATCGAAAGGGTATACAGACCCAGGGCCAACATGCTTCTTCCCAATTATACCTGTATGACCGTGAGAGAGAGACAGAGAGACAGAGAGAGAGAGAGCAAGAGAGAGAGCGAGAGAGAGAGAGAAATTAGCATAGAAAGCCACAAACAGCAAGAAGGTGTGTGTACAGACCTTCTGGTGCAGGACAAATACCTTCTTACATTTTTTTAGCAGCTAGTAAACTAGAAAAATGGGAAAATAAGAAGAAGAAAGAAGAAGAAGAATTTATAAGAATATATATATTTTTTAGTTTACAAGCCTTTGATTCTTGCACCTGCATTACAATTGATCTTCATCTGAGCGCAACCAGCATCTTTACTTTTCTGTTTAGCAGCTAGTAAGAAAGCTATAACACATAAGTAGCTACAGAAAGAACCTCCAACAAAGACTGATTGTATAGCACTTGTAAACAACATTTATGACTTTTTATGAGCCTTTTCCATCAGACTATGTAACAACACAATTCTAGAATATTGGGGAAAGTGGGTCTGTATGTGTACTCATGAGCTGCGTATGACCCATTATATAGTCATTTCATCAGTATATCATGACTGTAATAGCCCTGGTGACCAACTGTTATTGTCTAGTCCTAAATAAAAACAAAGTAGAAGTGGTGACTTTTTTATTTACCTGTATGGACGTCGGCTCGGTTCAGGAGCAGAGGCAGACTCTGTACTCCGTCAAACGAGTCGAAGTGGTGGACTCCCTGATGAAGGCCATACATGCCGTTCTGGTGCTGAGAACGCAGGACAAACAGACCTTGTTGCTCTGCATTCATGAACAAAATTATAAGGACCCATTGATGGGACAGTGTGTGTGTGTGTGTGTGTGTGTGTGTGTGTGTGTGTGTGTGTTACCTGTGGCAGGCCGGTGAGGATGGCGGAGCGGCTGGGGGAGCAGCTGCTGACGGAGGTGAAGGCGTTGCGGAATACCAAGCTGCGGCGGGCCAGCGAGCGGAGGTGGGGGGTGCGGACCGCAGAGTTGTTGTACACTTCTGTCTCAAAACCTGCGTCATCGGCTGGGAAAGGGGGCAAAGACAGAAGGGCTGAAGGTTTACAAAGAGGTGATGCCATGGTGTGTGTGTGTGTGTGTGTGTGTGTGTAGGGTGGGGAGTGAGGTCTACACACCCAAAGAAGCACCTGGTTTAGTCCTGACTGAGGTCAAAGGGCATCTGCAGTCAAAGCCCCTAAACTTTGGAACTACTTGCCACTGGATATACATTTGGCCAAGTCTGCATCATCTTTTAAATCTCCTTTAAAGACCTATTTTTTTTATAAACTTGCCCTCTCTTGACTTTTTTATTATTGCATAGTATTTTGTCATTACTTCTGCACTGCTCTTATATGGAATTCTCTTGACTTTCATTATTGTAAACCATTGTTTTTGTTGTTCCTACTTCTGTAAACTGCTCTCATATTGTTTCCACTGTTCTCCTTTCTCCCTGCTGTTTTTACTATAGTCTGCTTGGCTGGGAATCACTTTGTAAACAGTTTTTAGAAAGTGCCATATAAGTAAAGTTCACATTATTACATATTTGTGTGGGACAAGTTTGAGTGGGTGGTATATTCAGGCTATGAAGACCACTTACCAATTATTAGAAGGACATGTCTTTTCTTGGACTCCCCGATGCAACATGATGCCAAAATAAGAGACAAAACCAGCGCGTGCAGCATGATGAAGATGAACTGAACCCGCACTCATTAAAACTTCGGCCTAACGTTACTTTCTCCAGTTTCAGGACAAAACCTCTCAATTGTTTTGCTTCGAAACACGTGTTTAATGCGTTTCAAAGCAATTGATCTCAGTGAATAAAGTATTAAACTCAATAAATAAAGTAACGTCCTATTTCATAGAGCTACATATCAGCTGTTTTACCAACAATAAACGACAATATAGACCCATTTCCGACACTTGAATCACACGCCTTCCTGAAACAACTTAAGCCCCGCCCACTTTGGTCACATGACAGCGGTCACATGAGAAGCTGTTGCGGTTCCAAAAAACGAGGAAGTATTTTCTCTCTCTCTCTCTCTCTCTCTCTCTCTCTCTCTCTCTCTCTCTCTCTCTCTCTCTCTCTCTCTCTCTCTCTCTCTCTCTCTCTCTCTCTGCGTGTCTCTTTTTGAGGAAGTGGTTTTAAATGAAACTTATAACTTAAAATCACAGCAAAACTAAAGCATAATG
Organism: Centroberyx gerrardi; assembly: GCF_048128805.1. Lineage (NCBI taxonomy): Eukaryota > Metazoa > Chordata > Actinopteri > Beryciformes > Berycidae > Centroberyx > Centroberyx gerrardi. The sequence goes on along the minus strand of NC_135999.1, from coordinate 19,100,847 downwards.
TAACAGAAGACGAGCTCGTATTGGGTAAGATTCTATTCTATTCTATTGTTTTCTATTCTGTTCTAATTTGTGTTGTCATACATCTTACATACTAATCTGAAATGTATTCATGTTCATATGTTATTTATGTTCTTACACTTTGTCAATTTAATGTTTCACTATTCAGTTTTAGAGAGATACTATGGAAATATAACAACAAAACTTTAAAATATCACTCATGCTATTATTGTTTCAATTATAGCAATGGTCAAAATTACTCCACAGAAAATCTTATGGTAATACCATAGGGGGTAAACAAAATACCATAAAGTACGATAAGGTCATATAAACTCCCTATAGGAATATTGGTGATTTTTTTGTAAGGGAGCCGTATTACTCATGGATGATGATGCAGAAAAAGCTCTGGCTGTTGTACAGCTAGCAAAGCACTGACCTTTAACCAAATTGTCATATGATTATAGAAGTCCACAAAGCAGTTTTGACTTCAGAGAAATAGACCTGTTTTCTGTCCTCAGGCTCTGCATCAAACCACAAAACAAAAATAGCTGAATCTGAAAAGAGAAGTGTATTAACTGATTACTTGTGTGTAACCTAATCTAACCCAACCTGTTGGCCTTGCTGCGCTGGATATTTGCTCAGGAGGACACACACACACACACACACACACACACACACACACACACAGCACATCTCCAAGCAGCACTTCCCATCAGCTGATTAGTCACATTTTAAAAAAAGGAGAAATCCTAGTGCATGCAGTCAAATGTGTAAAGAAGGCACTGTGTTCATAGTCCATATGCTGAGGAAAGAAAATCGGTCTGTATCTTTGTGCACTTACAGCTCTCTATTCATCTCCATCCGCAGCCTTCCTCCCCTCCAGGGCTTCTCCACCCTCCTTCCTCACCTCTGACCCTCGTACGATGGAGCGTCCTCTGGTGGGAGGCGTCTCGGCCCGGGGCAGGATGGAGGCCTGCTGCTCCTACAGCACGCTGAAGGCCTGGCTGCCCGTCCTGTCCTGGCTGCCCCGGTACAATCTTAGGTGGCTGCAGATGGACCTGATAGCGGGCCTCACCGTCGGCCTGACCACGGTGCCGCAGGCCCTGGCGTACGCCGAGGTAGCGGGCCTTCCTGTGCAGGTGAGTCTCTGCTGGGTGGCGTTCTGTCATCAAGCTGTATTAAGTAATCTGTACAGCTGAATGAGGGTGTCGCTGTAAAACTTGAGATGTCAGTAACTATAAAACCTTACATATACAAACCCTACATGAGCAGAGCAGTGCTGGAAAAGCAACTGAGCAAGTCTGCATAGTTAGTTTTTGTACTTTGCATAAATAAAGATTAAATATAAACAGACTCGCATACTGATGAGCAGCTGAACATTGTGCCACTTCTTATGCTTTACCATTTCTTTGCCACTGTCTTCCATAATACTCACATAACAATTTCCTCTCTGTCACCCATCACATCATAATTCATCATTTATGGATTTAGTTTCCTTTCTGTCACATTGATGCTTTTGCTCTCTTCTAATTGATAAACCTGTCTCTCCACAGTTCGGCCTGTACTCTGCCTTCATGGGGGGGTTCATCTACACCCTGCTGGGGACCTCCAAGGACGTGACCCTGGGTCCCACGGCCATCATGTCCCTCCTGTGCTCCTCCTTGGTGGGGGGGCAGCCCGGCCGAGCCGTGCTCCTCAGCCTCCTGTGTGGCGTCATCCAAGCTGCCATGGCGTTATTGAGATTAGGTAAGGGAGGAGATCGCTGTTGTCATGTGGAAATTATTTTCATGTTCAGTTGAAGGTCCTCTGTGGGCTGAGAAATTTCTACGAAACCCTTTTGAAAGGCTTAAAAAAGACTTTCAAAACCTACTGGATGAGCTCCAACAATGCATGGTCGTCAAGCTATAAACAAAAAAACAAGGCTATTTTTTAGTTTTTGGAAAGTTGCACACAAGGTTTTCACCTGACACCGACAATAGATTGTTAGATAGAGAGAGAGGGAGTGGATTTAGAGAGGGGTTTTAGAGAGGGATGGAGAGGGATGAAGTGGATGTTTAATGACAAGAGCAGAGATTGTGGAGAAGCAGGAAGTCAGTTTGTCAGTGCGGCAGAGCCACTTCCTACCACCGTGTCTATGACTTCCTGTGCCTAACCAGACGCAGTTTGTGAAAGGCTCTACAGGTTCTATCTTGTATCTATTGATCTCAGTCATGGTTTTGGTTCTTGATCCAAAGTCATAGATCTGTAGATCACTGGCTGCTCTGCTTGTCGTCTGCAGGGTTCCTGTTGGACTTCATCTCCTTTCCTGTAATAAAAGGCTTCACCTGTGCTGCTGCAGTAACCATAGGCTTTGGCCAGGTCAAGGTGCGAGTTAAGCGCACACACACACACACACACACACACACACACACACATACAGAGATAGAGACAGAGAAGCACACACCTTCCAAAGCCACAAAGCAAACAGCTCCTGTTTGCTATAATACCTTAATTCTGGAGTCCGCTGCTTGTTCAAGTTCAAGTTCAAGTTTATTTGTTTATTATTATGTTTATTATAAAGTGCAAAGTCACAGAGTTGTCTCAATACACTTCATAAAAAGCTAAGATATCAAGAATGAAAAGTGATTAACATGTACATAGAATAAAATAAAACCAGTAAGGTAAGCAATCACACACGTTATGATCAGTGCTTTGAAATAAGATCTGTCTTGAATTGGGAGCCAGTGTAAGGAGGTTTTATCAGCATAGGAATGCTGGATTTGTGTCAGCCATTTCTACCATTTAATTGGGGGATTGTGAGACGATCGGGTGCATGGGTCCTGGGTCTGAATATGGCCTGGGACCTTTGTCATCCCCCTCTCTCTCTCTCTCTCTCAATCTTTCTTATGTCTCTCTACTGTGATCTATCTAAAAAATGCACAAACCTTATACAGAGAGTCAAATAAAAGGATGGAAGGAAACATTAGATCAGAGCAGGGGTGTCCAAACTACGGCCCGCGGGCCAACTGCGGCCCGCCATCCATTTTTAATTGGCCCGTATCAGCAACAAGGCAAAGAGCAGCTTGTACCACAGCTGTATGCGCACATGAAAGCATTCCGTGCGAAGCTCCGTCTCTTCGAGTCACAACTGCGCAACTTCAATGTAGCGCACTTCCCCATGCTGACCGAAATCAAATGCGCATTTCCAAATGCCAAGCTCTCTGCTAAAATGGGAGAATATGTGTGTGTGATCACATATCTCATTACAGAATTCAGTCAGCGCTTTCAGGATTTTTCTGTCATTGAGAAGGAAATCACACTGTTTGCGGCTCCGTTTTCAATGGATGCAGAAGAAGTGGAAGTGAGTCTGCAATTAGAACTGATCGAAATGCAGTGTGATGATTCTCTGAAGAATCAACATCAGCTTCTCTCCCTACCTGACTTCTACCGGAGCTTGGAAAAGGGCAAGTTTCCTCTGATGAGACGCCACGCAAAATGAATGATGAGTCTGTTCGGCTCAACATACATCTGTGAGCAGCTCTCTGTTAACGCTGAACAAAAGCAGATTGAGAACCAGAATGACCGACAGCCATCTCCGTGACGTCCTTCGCGTCTCAACCACAAAACTTACTCCTGACTTGCCAGCTATCCTTAAGACCAAAGCGCAGCATCACTGCTCCCACTGAGCGCAACATTCTTCCCATTACAGGTGAGTTAAAAATATACACACAGTTTTCATGTGTCAATAAGCCCAATTACTTAATAAATTCAGTTAATTAAAGTTGATGACAATTTTTTAACAAACATTAGTTGATGTGTTAACAAGCCCAATTATTTATTTGTGTAACAAGCTTGAAATATCCACATCCCCTATTTCTCTTCTTGTCTCTCCCTTCATGCAGGACAATGAAGAGGGATCAGCATCCTAAGAACCAATCTGAGGCTGTCACTGAGAGAATGACCTGCCAACCTTTTTGTAAAAAATAAAATGAAAATCTACTAATGGAGAGCTGTGATGGAGGCTTTTTTTCTTCAAACATGTTCAATTATCAAACGTAATTTACCTGCATTTGATTGATTTTACCAATGTTAGTGCATTAGAAGTGAGGCAGTATACCTCATGTCTAGTGAGTGGCCCAGTCTTTCGTATATTTTTCTGTATGTGGCCCTCAGGAAAAAAAGTTTGGACACCCCTGGATCAGAGCTACAACTTCTCTTCTTCAGTGACAGTGTCTGCGGCTGACGGCAGCCGTGTTTATTTCTGTGTCTAGAACATACTGGGGCTCAAAGGCGTTCCCCAGGAGTTCTTCCTGCAGGTTTACTACACGTTCTACAAGATCCCAGAGGCGCGGGTAGGTGACGTGGTCCTGGGTCTGCTGTGTCTCGCTCTGCTGGTCATGTTGACGCTGATGAAGACGAGTCTGGGCCCCCCGTCTGACGACTCTCCCACCTACTCCAGAGTCGCCAGCAGAATGGTGCGGGGCATTGCTACCGGTCAGTACCTGTGTGTGTGTGTGTGTGTGTGTGTGTGTGTGTGTGTGTGTGTGTGTGAGCGTGAATGCGTCTGTCTTTTTATATGCATGTATGCCTATGTCCATGTTTTAATTTTACAAAAGATTAAAAAAAAATACTGTAGAAAACTGAGATACTAGCTCTAAGATTGAAAACCTTCAGTGAGAAAAAAGTTAATTCTTGAGCTGTATACACAAATTCCAAGGCACTCTAAATCCAGTAAGGAGGGAAGAGACTAAACGCTAGAAATTTTAAAAAGCCTTAATTGTCATGGATTAAAGCCAGTGCGTTTCAAACATAATGACTGAAAAAAACAAAGAAAAGATAAAGAAATGTGAGGGCAAAACCTGAGGGCAAAACATTGCTACAAATAAACACTAAAGAGCATCATTCCAGTGTGCATGTATTTTCTTTTCTTTATCTTTAGTGATTCATGGTGTTGTGGTCAAGGTTGTTGTTTTTTTTTTTTACATGTGCATACACATCTTTTTGCTGCATGTTTTACTTTTTTTTAAAGATAATTTTTTGGGGCATTTTCGAAAGTTCAAAGTACAGATAGACACGAAAGATTGGGAGAGAGAAGGGGTTGACGGGATGTCAAAGGTCCTGGATCGGCTTCGAACTCAGGACGTTGTGTTTACATGGGACGTGCCTTAGACCACTAAGCCACCAGGACGCCCAGGTTTTACTGTTTTAAAATGTTCCTCTAACTTCCTTTGTCATTCTCGTGCCTCCTGTCCCGTCCAGTGCGTAACGCCCTGGTGGTGGTGGCTGCATCCTTCGTGGCGTTTTCCTGGGACGCTTATGGTTATCACGTCTTCACCATCACCGGGAAAACGTCTAAGGGGCTCCCGCCGTTCAGGCCGCCGCCCACCACCGACACCACAGCCAACGGCACTGTTGTCACCTTTGGAGAGATTGTAGAGGTGATCATTTGAGTTACAACTTTTTCAAAATCGCTCTGCTTCATAACAAGTGCATCAAAGCTGGATAAGCGGGCCTGTCTGTCTATCTGTTTGGGCAGGGTTTTGGAGGAGGGCTTGCTGTGATTCCTTTCATGGGTCTGTTGGAGAGCATTGCTATTGCTAAAGCTTTTGGTAAGTTTCTTCTCTTTCCAATTCTTTTAATCCTTTAGTCACAATCAGCTCGTTTTTTTTTTTGCAACAGTACTTTGTTACACATTTAACTAACATGAAATAAATCAGGCCAGATAAGCAAAGAGGGGTTTATCAGGTGGTTGACCGGTAGGGATGGGACAATATATTAAAATTTAATATATCGCAATACAAAAATGTGACAATACGTATGTGGGGCAGAAAAATGAATCGTGATGTTAGCTACATTTTATTCTGCTGTAGTAATTACAAATGAGACGGCTTGACCATCACAATTTCACAAGCTCTCCATCTAAATATTATTTGCACTTTGTAATTCGTAATTCTAGCAAGCCAATGGCATTGCTAGATTTGTAGCTTAGAAATAAACATAAATTCTGCACAGTCAGACTTTGTTGTCATTGAACTTTTTGGTTGTATCGAATCGTGAACCCCATACCGCGTATCGTGACAAAAGCATATCGTCCGATCTCTACTGTGTTTCTCTCTCTCAGCCAGTCAGAACGACTACAGGATCGACGCCAACCAGGAGCTGTTTGCAATTGGTCTGACCAACATCATGGGCTCCTTTGTGTCAGCCTATCCTGTCACTGGCAGCTTTGGAAGGTGTGTGTGTCTGTGTGTGTGTGTGTGTGTGTGAGAGAGAGAGAGAGAGAGCATCAGATATCAGATATTTACAGTGTAATTTTTCGAATGTGCTAATACTGTGTTCTCTTCCTCTGCAGGACAGCGGTGAACTCCCAGACAGGAGTGTGCACTCCAGCTGGAGGGATCGTCACTAGTGAGTCCCAAAACTTTCAACTTTCACTCTGCCTGCTCTCTCTTTCACCCTCTTTCTCTGTTATCATATATTTTTTCCACTTCTCATTTCCTGGCTTCCTCTCTCCCCCTCCCTCTCCTCTGTAAGGCGTCTTCTCCGTACCGTCTTTCATTCTCAGTAGTCTCTGCCTCTCCCCAGTGGTTACATGTGGTAGTGTCGCTATCATAATAACTCATGTTTGTTTGTTGTTGTTTTAAGATAAGGAAAACTTTATTGTCCTTCAAGGGGAAATTGCTGCTGCTGTTAAAAGAAATAACAAAACAGGTTTAGCAGATGTGGACAGATAGGCTACAATAAAAGACAACAAACTGACAGTATTACAAACAAACTGTCTGCCAGTATTACCCTGGTAGTTTGTCATTTATTTGTATTTACAGATAGAGAAGACATACATAGAACACAAATATTCATTTTTCCCTTCTTTCTGTCCACCCCCTTCCAATACAAACTGCCCATAGGACACTTAATACTAATAAAAACTTAGTACACAAATGAATGAGACACAAATGTGCACAACACTAACTATGTGATCAACAGCTGAGGAGTCAGAGAAGAACAGAAGGGAAGGAAAAAGAAGGGAAGGAAAGGAAAAACAAGGACGACTATATAAACTTTTTTGTTATATAATTCATGATTTGTTATATGATACATGATTGCTCAGGCAAAGTTTTCAGTTCATCAAAGTGAGAGATCATAGAGCCCCAAATAGAATTTGCTAACTGTGTAAGTTATCTTTTCTAGTTTCAAATAATACATCAAATCACTTAGACATGATGATGTCTTTGGTGGGTTTGGTGACATGATTCTCCTCCAGGCCAGACAAGAAGCAAAGGCAATGTTGTCCTTTTGTTTACTTTGTTTGATCATCATCTGGGACACCAAAAATAGCTATTTCTCACACGTTTTCCATTCTCTCTCTCTCTCTTTCTCTCGCTTTGTGCATGTGTGGTTGCTCGAGTGTGTTTTATTTAAGGTGTATCAAGGTTTTCTGCTCTTGGTTTGGAAGTGAGATGTTTCACTGAAGAAGATCTACAGTCTTCCTCTCTGTCTGTGTCTCTCTCCAGGTGTGATAGTGCTGCTTTCCTTGGCGTTCCTCATGCCGGCCTTCTACTACATTCCCAAAGCTTCTCTGGCAGCAGTTATCATCTGTGCCGTAGCTCCCATGGTGGATTACCGCGTCGTGGCTAAGATGTGGAGGATATGCAGTGAGTTTTAACTGATGTGTCTTCCATGCTTGTGTAGGTTTGTGTTCATTTATGTGTTTGTTTGTCTCATGCTTGTGTGTCTTCCTTCCACAGAGCTGGACCTGCTGCCTTTCTCTGTGACCTTCCTGATGAGTTTCTGGGCGGTGCAGTACGGCATCGTAGGAGGGATGGCTGTATCTGGAGCCATGCTGCTGTACAACATCGCCAGACCTAAATTAAAGGTAGTATAACACTGCATTTGTGTGAAAAAAAATCCACTCTAAAACACTTTAACACTGTTAAAAAAACAGCTATTGGCGATGTACCTTGCAATCCTGGTTCCATCTTGTTGTTTGGTGGTGTATTTTTCCTATTACCGTCCCGTCAAGATATTTCCATCACAGCTACAATGGAATTTAATGGGAGAAAAAATGTCAACCATCTAAATATCAATGATAAACATCAAGTTTTGGTGTCAGACCCTCAGAATCAAAGACCAAGGGCTTCTTTTCTAGAGCCGCCATTCAGCATCGACATTCAACAATCATACAGGGAGAAATCCATCTTAGAAGAGGCAGAGATACACATTTCTCCACTGACTCACAGCCTCAATAGACCAGAATGCAATGCAGCCACAAGACATGTTGTATTTTGAGTAAGGGGCACGACTCTTGACTTCTTCTTGACTGGAGAATCTCTCACTCCGCTATCACTATTGCTCTCTCCACCTACACCTATAACCCACAGCTGAATGCAACAAGTTTAGGCCCGTTCTCTGGTTGTTGTTGAAAGTTATTCTGGGAAATGTAGGAAATCGCTAGCTGAAGTAGACATAGTCAAAGCGGGTTGAGGGAAAGTGGGTACAACGAAAAAGTAAATTACAACACTTCACATCACAGAATAACTCCTGGAGTGCACTGAATCACACATTGATGATATCTAACAGTGAGTGTGTCCGAAGTTGGATTTTCCCGTTAACCATGTGTGCCGACTGTGTGCAGGTATCTGATCATGGCGTGCTGGTGATGGAGCTGGGCAGTGGGTTGAGTTTCCCCGCCACAGAGTACCTCAGCCGCATCATACACACTCAGGCTCTGCAGGGTAAGGGTTCGTCTGCTCCCCTCTCTTTGTCGAGGATACTTCGTTTCTGAAGGCTGCAGCTGCTCCATGAAATACTAACATGCTGTGTTTCCTCCTCCTTTCCTCTCCTTCCCCTAAACGTCTCTCCCTTGGCCTTCCCCCCCTGTCGCTCCCTCAGCTTCTCCTCCACGGTCAGTAGTCCTGGACTGCCATCATGTCAGCACCATAGACTACTCAGTGGTCAGTGAGCTCAGCGACCTGCTGAGGCAGTTCAAACTACGAGGAGCGGTGCTGGTCTTCTCCAGACTGCAGGTACAACCATTACCTCTCGCTGCATTTCTGGGTACAGAGGATTTGTATTGGCCGACATACTTTTTAAACAATTTCTCTCTCTCTCTCTATCTGTCTATCCACCTACCAATCTCTTTCTATCGCTATCTGTCCTTCCTTCCAATCTTGCTTCCTTCCTTAGCCCTCCGTTCTGCAGGTTCTACTAGCAGCGGATCTGCCGGATCTCCAGCACACAGACAGTGTGGAGGCGGCGCTGCAGATCGAGCTGGGAACCCGCCTCAACGACTGACCCGACAACTGTCCAATCACAAGCTGGACTGATGATTTTTGATGCTGCGCAGAAGCAATACAGCCACAGACCAATCACTGACACTTTCCCTCTGGGCCAATCAGGCCACAGTGGAGCTGAACACTGATGATCTACCTCCAACGAGTCGTTTAGTGACTACCAAGTTGTTTAGTGATGCCAGTTACCAAGTGATATCCTTTTTTGACAACAAGTGTTGCCCTTTGAAGATCTTTGCATCTGCTAATCTTGACATTTCAAGTCATTTTGGAATCTCTTTAGCATTGAGTTACAACACTACGACAAAACTCGGCCCAAATCCAGTATCATGTTTCATAGCATTGTTTTTGTTCTTTTGTCAAAGATGCAGATTCCTTGTTACTTATCTCAGGACATTTTGTAGCTTTCTGTCCTTTATGAATGAAGACTTGAGAGAAGGAAATAATCTGATACGAACTCTATCTCTCTATCTCTTATCTTTTTAACCTTTTCAGAACTGAAGTACATAGTGGAGCGGAATCAGAGCAAGTCTGGCCACAGAGAATAAGAAAAGGGATCTAAGTGTGTAGGAATAAAGAATAGACGGAAAGGAAATTGACACCCATGAAACTAGTACACCAAATATCACCTAACATTATGAGGTTCCTCCCAAATAACACAGATTACTTATCTAGGTAAAAGGAGAGGTTAAAATATTGCAATTTCTCTAATTGAACTAAATCACCATGTCTATACAAGGATTTTTCTCTGAGTTGTAACTGGTTCTCCCACAGAGCTTGTACCTTATTTGTGTTCACATTCTGGATAAAAGTTTACATTGTCGTGTGTATGCTTTGTGTGTGTGTGTGTGTGTGTGCGTGTGCGTGTGTGTGTGTGTGTGTGCGCGTGTGTGTGTGTGTGTGTGTGTGTGTTTTAGTTGATCATTTAGAAAGAGAGAAGTCCTCTTGAATATTGTATGAAGAACTCAACACTGAAGATGTTATTGATATGAAAACAATCTTTTGGTATCAAAATGTGCTTTTCAAATGTTATATATATATTGTATTTTTCCATTTATTCTGCAGTGTGCACTATGTGACATTGATGAAGAAACACTAAAGGATGGTTTTGTTGGTACTGTAGACAGCTAATAACCAAGCCGCAGAGTTTCAGAATAACCAGAATGCCATTAATAATCTTATTGGTCTTGCAGGGACTTTCACTCTAAATTCTGGTAGTTTTAGTATTTTACACACATTTTGGATTACCCAATCAGAATAAGAAGAAAGCAATAAAGGCTTACAATTACTTTGACTGCATATTAAATCCATCTTTTAACTTGCTTGTACTGTAGTATTTTTTTTTAATTCCTTCAACTATTATTTTCTTAATGTGTCCCCATGGAGAAATTGAACAAATTTACAATTCAGGTTTTTCAGCATTACAAATTAATGGATGAGGTTAAGATGCCCATTTTACAGATTTACAGACTGGAAATGGAGGATGTGTATTTGCAAAGTGCTGCATGTCAGACAGAACAAATATAAGGGGGGTGATGACTCGAGGAGTTATGTTAGGAAAATGTATGTGCCTGAAGGTACATCAAAGGACTCACAGTGGGGAGAAGTCGTATACCTGTGAGATGTGTGGCAAGACGTTGACTCAGTCCTGTGGCATGAGGACACACATGACTAAATCACCACAGCAGTTGGAGTAGGACTGAATGTCATATGTGATAAGAAAGGAGACGTCAGTGTGAATGAGCGCAAGTCGCACAGTGATTAAAAGATCACTCATTCTTCTGGGCAAATTCCCTCTGTCCAGTTTAGTAATCATAAAGTTGACATTAAGTGTATTATCACAAAGTAAACAGTTGTATTTAACAAACCATTTGGTTACAGTTCAGCCTACATTATACACAAGCCTACATTGTATTGGCATTGGACTGAAAACTATAAAGTGCCCATAATGTTACCGTTGCCTTTCCTTCTGTCATTTTGGCCTCTTTTAAGTCCAGTGTTCACGTCTTAACCCTTCAGTACGCCACACGTTCACTGGCTTGTGGCAAGTCTGAAAATAATAATAATAATAATAACTTTATTTGTATAGCACTTTTCAAAAAAACAAAGTGCTTTACATACAATAAAACCCAAACAAGACAGTGATGTAAATGTACCACAACTAAATAAATAAAATAGGGTTGAATAATTAAAACAAATAAAAAAAATGGATATAAAGTGCTTGTGAAACTGAGGTCAACTATCTGCTGCATCCATCACTCTGAGCTCACTCGGCGTCAGTTCACTTCCTGGTGAGAGATCAATAACAAGATGTACTTGTGGATTGTTTGGCATCCCCAACCATTCCAGCGAACTCAGTGTCCTCCTTTAAATAAAGGTATTTGTTATGCTATTTTTTTATTGTCACAAAGGCTGGGTGCACATTGCACAGAGCTGAAACAAGCCATGTGTACACACATGGTATCTTAACAGGCATCAGCCTAGCAGAGGTCAGCTAAAGCTAAACAGTCGTCCATCATCCAGAGCCGACTGAACACATGCGCTCAAGCACCTGATGTCGCGCATTAAAGCACTCAACTAATTGTATCATTACAAAAAGGTATCTTATGGTATCTTAAGCAGTAAGTATGAGCAGCAAGCTTGCAACAGATGCCCTGCCATTACACATGACTTTAAATCAAAATTTAAATCATGCAGGCCTATTGGTGGTGTGGTAGTGTTGAAAAGTAGTGTGTACTTGGCCTTAATTTTTCCTGATGGGCCTGCAAAAAATGTATTCTTTTACTGTGTTTTGTCTTGATAAAACATGATTTATAGCTGGTATTAACATTGTATGGATGTGGCTCATATGATAAATTACAGGAAGAAATCATGTAATGGTTGTAATGAGATGTGTTCTGTTGTAGCCCAGAGGCTATTCCTGTCAGTCCTCATGGTTTTGAATCTTATTAAACTGAACTTCATACAAACTTAAACTGTGTAGTACTAGTAGTAGTATTGATTTATACGTATACAATTGAAAAGAGTGATTTGCTTTGTCTATAAGTTCATACTGCATGCTATCTACTAAATCAAGGGTGTCAAACTCAGTGTCAGTGACGGCCACACTGTGAATCTGTAATCAAGTCAAGAGCCAAAGACTAATCCATATTATTGTTTAACTGAACAAGGCAAACTGATGCTCTTTGACCATGCTTTTAAATGTCCCATATTTCCCACTAACATACAAGATCCTTGACATGACGCTTTTAACATTACAAGTCAGCAGCTCTGCAATCTTCATAGCACTTAGTCAAGCAAAATAGTCAATTATGGGGAAGTTTAACTTTTTACATCTAACTCTATAACTATAACTCTATAACTCTAACTCTGTAACAATGGCATTAACAGTGCTGGGTTAAGTTTCGACCTTCACTAAGGCCAGCCATGATAAAAATGTATATATTCATGATAAAATAAGATACTTCAGATAAAAACACCCACCAAATGCCATGTTATTCTGTTAACATCTGTTGTGTATCGTGTGCTTTTCAGTTGGTTTGCTTTCCTGGCATCTTAATTTATTAAGATTTATTTTTAATTGTGAATGTTATGAGCTAGTATAGGAGTAGGCAATATGAGCCGTCAGACAAAACTATGTTTCTGCCTGATTGTCTGTGTGTGTTTGAGAGTTTTATTTTGTATTTGAGTTGGACTTCCATTTTTCCAAATGAATGAATTCTCCAAGTTAAGTATTTGAACGACATTGTAGGGTTCTTAAGAAGTGTTGCAAAATGACAGAACAGAACAAACTATCAGAACAAAGCATCAAGTCAAACTCAAGTCAAGTTTACCTAGTATCATTAAACATAAAAGAGGAAGTTAGAGTTTGGAATTATGATGGACAAAATTTACGGGAAGGTGCACAATGTTTCCAACAAATCATGATTAGAAGTGACATATCAGTGTGATCAAACACTTCACATCACATTTGTCAGCTATATGAGAAGAATGAGAAAGGTCACCTACTACGGTGCAATCTTGTTTCCAGGTTTGTTCTTTGCAGGGCACATTCAAAGAGACAGTTGATCCTAATTTCAAACTAACCAATTTGTTTCAATCTTTGCAAGGAAAGCTTATGATAAAAAACATTTACTTCTTGCAAAGCCAGACAGTTAAATACACAGTGGAGAAAGACAGGAAATATGGGGTCCAACTTATATTACAGGTCATGGGCTGGATTCAAACCAACAATGTTGCAAGTACATGGTGTACAGCACTGCTTGCTGAAACAAGATGCACAACAAATGCCCAAAATTAAATTCATGCATGATGACAACTTTTGAGATTTTTGAATTAAATTAAATTCTCAAGGGTAACTGACATCAGGGGAATCTGCAAATGGTATAAATAATACAAAATAGTATAGTTTTTACAGTCAATTCATAATTGAATTTAGGTCAAATACCTCTTCCATATAGTTAATGAAAAACTTTGATGTTTGATGTTCTCTGTCATTTTAGTTATTGCTGTTGACAAAAGGTGGTAACATAGGCCTATGGGTCAGCCAGAAAATACACTCTGTCTGGAATGTGCAAACTTCTGAAGACCAAGAGATCAGGCCATCAGGATTGTAGTAAAATAAACATATTGACTCAGGATTTACGGTTATAACCTACATCTATCATTTGTGTTTGTCAGTGCTGTTTGAATTTCATCACCTAAAGATCTTTTTTTTTAATTTTGATTAATAAGTAACTCTTTTGCTGTCATATCAGTGAAAGATTTCCCTCATTTACCAATAGTCACATGGTCTTTCGGACACCAGCATAGGCTTATAAATTCTCACATCCTCCCACACTGCTGGACTCCCCAACAAATTGTTTCACTCACCAGTGGATTCCCAAACAACCTCTGCAAGGTAAGTAAAGAGGCAGGGAATAAACGCTCTGTCGTGTAACTTCATGTATTTTCTGCTCTTAATAAGTTATGATTTGTGCTTGGTAGCATAATTTGAAAATGCAATTTTATGAATATGCATTTGTCATTTCACTGACCAAGTCAACTGAGTTTGCAGTTTGCTGTAGTTTGTCTAGATTTCTCTTTCATCCATTTTCAGCAGCTTTGTGTCTGATCTGCTGGATGCGGCCCATAATGAGGGTGACTGGGGGAATGTTGTTACTCCTGTTCATGCAGACTGTTACAGGAAGCACCGCAGGTAAACTGACATCATCTTGGATTAGACATCTTAAAAGATCAGCCTGATCTTTTTCAATTAATAATATAAAGCATGAGTGTGGTGAAGATTTTCTTTGGGTTGCTTTGAGCAGATTCTTTAGGGAAGTTTTTCCTCCATTTTCTGTGCGCCAGCTGGGGATGGGCCTCCATTAAAACACTTTAATAAGATGTAGCCCCAACCTCGCTTCTCCACACAAATCCAAGTCGAGTTTAACTGGATACTTAGATGCTTGTTTTGTTTAAAAAAGGCAAAGCCAAAGTGCTGTATACATTTATTGAAAGAAGAAATAATTAGCTTACTGTATATTAATTTTAAAACAATAAATCTAATAACATCCTCAAAAATATTAATATACAAATGTTTAAAGATTGCTAATAACCTCATATTCCAAAATGAGTTTAATTCCATTCCAAGAGCATGGTCACACTTTCAAACTGTGGATATCTTATTCTGAACAATTCTATTCAAATGAGAATTTGAAGATTCTTGTATATTTGTCATAATTGTGTAATGGTGTTCATAGAATACCTAAAACCACATTATCCATTATTAAGCACAGCATCTCATCATTTATGTCATTTCCATGTAATGTTTTTGTTTTCTCAATTTTCATTGGAAAAACTACTGGAAATTCACAACCGCATGTATCAAACCGTTCTTGCACTTTTCACAGAAACACTAGTCCTCAGCTGTGATGAATGTCATGGCCAAGCCAGCTGCCTGGAGTCGCCTGTCAGACGGGAGCGAGGCGACACCTTCACCAGCCAGGCCTTCTCTTGTGTCTGTAAGGACGGCTTCGTAGGTGATGGCCTCGCCTGTTACAGTGCAAAACTCTGCAGTGACTCCTCCTGCTGTCACCAAGGTTACCGCTGGTCACCAGAGAACGGCTGTGTGGACGTGGACGAGTGCTCCCTCCCAGACCCGCCCTGCACCCACCCTCAGCTCTGTCAGAACACACCTGGCTCCTTCGAATGCCTGGTGCCTCCCTCCAATGCCAGATCGAGCCACGACTCGGGCACCGATCCCCGCTCTGTTCAGTTCCACTGTGGCGGCATGCCTTGTCCATTAGGCACGGACTGCACCCGTGTCAATGGGACCCTCCTCTGCGTAGACCCTTGTGAGCACTACACCGTACTGGATGACGCCTGGCGTGCAACAGATAACAGATTAAATGGTGTCCCGCACTGTGACCAACAAGTTAACTGGCAAGGCTGGTATCGCCTGTTCCTGGGGCAAACCAGTGCTCATATACCAGAGAGCTGTGTGGATAAATACATGTGTGGAACCGACGCTCCTCTATGGATAAGAGACCCTCATCCCACACATTCAGATGAAATCGTACAACGCAGCGTCTGCGGCCACTGGAACGGCGACTGCTGCTACTTTCCCTCAACTCCTATCCATGTCAAATACTGTTATGGAAACTACTATGTCTACAAGCTTGTGATGCCAGACTATTGCTCTCTTGCTTACTGTGCAGGTATCACTCCAATGCAAATATTTACATGCTAATTTCATCTATTCATTTTAATGTTACAAGAAAATACATAATATCTATTCCATATCCAAAACCATTGGAGAAATTGTTCTCCCTCTGAACTGTATGAACACTTGTCAGCTATGACACATTAATTGTTGCACTGCTTGTTTTTCATTTTGAATAGAAGTCAACATGACAGCACCTCCAACAAGACCTCCAACAAGACCACCAACAGCAACTCCTTCAAGACCATCGGCCACTGCCACCACTCAGGTGACAGCCGGCACCAACACTTCAACACCAGCAGACAACAGCACAGCAGCTGAGGGGCAGGTCCGCCTGGCCGATGGAAGGAACAGCTCCTGCTCTGGCAGAGTGGAGATCTTCCACCGTGGACAGTGGGGGACGGTGTGTGATGATGGCTGGGATCTGGTTGATGCCCAGGTGGTGTGTAGACAGCTGGGTTGTGGCAGGGTCCTGTCAGCGCCACAGAATGCACGTTTTGGACAGGGCAGAGGGCCCATCTGGCTGGATGATGTCAGGTGCTCAGGCGGAGAATCAAAGCTCACAGAGTGCAGCCACCCAGGGTTTGGATCCCACAACTGTGGTCACCAAGAGGATGCTGGTGTCGTCTGTGAAGGTAAATACTAATATGTACAGCTACTGGAACTGATGTATTTATGTGACAGGCTGACTGTTGCATAACTTCTAGCTGAAAGGATTTTCTTTTCCACGTTTTATAGAATTTGGATTGCTCTATAAGATACATTTCTATCTGCAGAATGCATCAAATGGTCGTTGCCATTTGCCAGCAGGAAGCTGCCCGATGTAATTTTTCAGCAATGTCATCATCTTGATGAAGTCCATCTTCAACTTGTGTCTCCTATCAACAACATTGTGTTTAATGTTTTTCTCTGTCAGCTGGTTCTCCAGTGAGGCTGGTCAACGGTTATTCTGACGACCGTTGTTCTGGCAGAGTGGAGGTCTACCATGACGGCCAGTGGGGGACGGTGTGTGACGATGCCTGGGACCTGAATGATGCCCAGGTGGTGTGTAGACAGCTGGGCTGCGGCAGGGCCCTGTCAGCACCATCTATGGCACATTTTGGCCAGGGCAGTGGACCGATCTGGTTGGATGATGTTGACTGTTCAGGAAATGAGCCATCGATAACAAACTGTAGACATCAAGGGTTTGGGTCCCACAACTGTGGTCACAATGAAGACGCTGGAGTTGTTTGTGAATGTAGGTTCTCTTGTTTTTTTCTTTTGGAATGTATTGAGATAAGACATTGAAAATAAATGCTAGAAGTCAAGGTTTAAGGATCTGCCTTCAACAATGCTCTCACTTTGGTCTCACTTATCGTCTTTTCTTGTTTCTCTCCCACTTTCTTCTTCCTTTCTTTGTTGACCTCATATCTCTCTCTTTAGTGCAGCGCCCTCCACTGCAGGCTTCTCAGCTTGTTTGTGGGCGTGACCAGCTCCAAATAGGTCTGCGTTTGGCTAGCCTGGCCTCCTCTGACTTGAACGCGCTCTCTGGTCACCTGGCAGACCGCCACTGCTCCGACTTCAGTGTGCGTGACAGGACAGTGTGGTACCAAGTGGTGCGCCGGGCAGGCATCTGTGGAAACACACTGAGGGTGAAGATTTGACCACTGACTACTGCCTGTTCTTATCTGATTATTTTGGAAGCGAATTCTATTCTATTCTATTCTATTCTATTCTATCCCACCTTACTGTGTGGTTGGGCAAAGGTGAAGTTACAGGAATTACAGGAAAGTGTGTACAGTCATGCACTAGATTAACCATATTTATGACATTCTAACGTATTTTTAATTGTAGTGTTTATTCCTGCAGCGTTCATTATTACAGCTACTAATATGATTTATTGATCCCCATATGGAAGCTTTCTTTTCACTTGCTCGCCTGCAGGGAGGTCAGAGTTCAGGGTTAGCAATAGAACAATCCTCAGGATCTGGCAGATGTTTTCCAACACAAGGTCTTGAACCCAGGTTTCTCTAACCACTTGGCCACCCTGCTGCTTAGTACTGAGTTTCTAGCTGACCTGAGCCTTCAGTTCACTGATCATTCAATCAACCTCTGTCTTTCAGACCAACAGCACCCATGCCATCTACTCCAACAATTTATTTGTCTACCCTGTAAACAACGTGTCCCTGGCCCTTCCTGTCAGTGTTCCCTTCTCCTGTGCCTATCCCCTGGACACTGAGACCAGCCTGGATGTGGCTGTCAGACCATACCTAGTGTAAGTAGTCTTTTCTGATTTTTGTTCATGACTGTGACTACACACTTTAAAATAATCAGTGGTGGAAAGAGTACTCGAATGTCCTACTCAAGTAGAAGTACTGTTATTTTGTTGATATTTTACTTAAGTAGAAGTAAAAGTACTGGTGTAAAAGTCTACTTAAGTAAAAGTAAAAAGTAGCTCATTTAAAATGTACTCAGAGTAAAGTTACATTTTAGAAAAGAGAACAGTTTTAGATGTGATCTTTCCCATGCAATTCTAAAAGGACAAGAGTACAGAGTTCAAACTAGATTCCTTTAAAATTACAAAATAAAGTGCACAAAGAAAGTAAAGCCAGATTATTATTCTTCTTTATTCTTCCCAGATTATTCTTCTCTTTGCTGACTGACTTTTCACTACGAATGGCTGCACAATTGGCCTATTTACGATTGTGCTGATGAAGAGCCACAAAATTTGTACCCTGTAATGATGAGATGTGATTTAAAATGTAGCTAAGTACAATACTTCAGTATAAACATACTTAAGTAAAAGTAAAATTACTGACTTCAACAAATACACAAAAAAGCTACTCAATTATAGTAACATGAGTAAATATAATTAGTTACTTCCACCCTTGATAATAATAATATAATACTTCAAAATCTGAACAGTATTTTGTATGATTGTCTTTGTCCATCTGCCACTAACATTGGTTGTCATCATAAACAAAAAGCCATGTGGGAAAATACATTTCTAAGTGTCATGTTTTCTTGACAGCCTCGCAGGTGGCATTTCTGGCTCGGGTACCAAAGCCAGAGCCTCCATGTCTCTGTTCCGCACCTCCAGCTACACAGAGCCGTACCCGGCAGGCCAAGTCTCCCTGCCTGTGGGCTCCGCTCTGCATGTGGGCGTGTCTGTGGGGGAGAGCGACCCGAGCTTTGTGGTCGTTCTGGAGGACTGCTATGCCACTCACTCCTCCAACCCTGATGACCCTATGAGATACTCTCTCATTCAGAACAAGTATGTCTCCCTCTTAAAGGATAAGTTCATTGATTTTGGACCTATATATAATTTGTCTCTTACATACAGTATGTGTAATACTTGGACCCGCAGAGAATACCGACTCCCGAGTCAGCTGTCGGTTGAAACGTCAAGCTCAGATTTCTAGCTTCTTGCTGCTAACAATGAGTCCAAATGAGGTTTGTCAAAATATCTCCAAAAACCAACACAAAGACCAACAGACATATCCGGCGGCTCCATGTGCAATTGTTTACAATTCGACCTGATCATCCACAAAACCAGATCACGCCACACTTTCACCCCACAGCAGTCTGTGCTGCAGCAGAGAAAAATAGTTCCATGATTTCCTGATGAAAGTGTGAGTAATGGCAGAATTGTGTCATGTTTACTCCCCTGTGGAGCCTACAAATGTCTTTTTTGGAGATCTAGTCTAGTCTTGTTTATATAGCCCTTTATCACAAGCATGTCTCAAAGGGCTTTACATAGCATCATATACAGTAATGTCATATGCATACTATATCATATATACATACTACATATACACATCATATACTACACACAATTTAGGGCAATTTAGGGTCTTCAATTCACCTGAGCTGCATGTCTGTGGGAGGAAACCCACACAAACACAGGGAGAACCTGCAAACTCCACACAGAAAGGACCAGGGCGGAGATTAGAACTCACAACCTTCTTGCTGTGAGGCAACAGTACTAACCACTGAGCCACCGTGATATTTTGACAAACTTCATTTGGAGTCATTGTTAGCAGCAAGAGGCCTGGCAACGGCAGCTGACTCTGGAGCCAATATTGTCTGCAGGTCCAAGTAGCCTAGGTAGCCTAAGTAAGGGACAAATTATATATAGGTCCACAATCGCCAGACTTATCCTTTAATCTTCAGCAGAGGTTTGTGCCCAAAGAGAATGGAAAAGAATGAAAGCATGAAAGATGTGATTGAGTGTGGCGGTCTGTCCTCTCTGCCAGGTGTCCCAGTGACCGTCGACAGGTCACAGTGGATGAGAGTGGCTCGTCCCGCCGGGCTCGTTTCTCTGCCCTGCTCTTCCTGTTAGAGAGCGACTACCGGGACGTCTTCCTCCACTGCAGCCTCAGCCTGTGTGACCGGAGGAGCTCCTCCTGCACCCCTGTGAGTCACACACTAACCCTCTCACTTAGTCAATGGCCTCAATCAATAATCAATGCCACTTTGTGAAATACTGGGTTTTGGTGGTCTCTCTTAATCTTTCCACCCACCTCACAGGTTTGCTCGAGAAGGGCATATCGCTCTGTTTCCACATCTGCACCCATCAAGCCCCTCACCATTGGACCAATCACCTGTGAGTATGAAATACAATCTGGTATTGATCAGGGTTGATGTCTCAGTATTGTGAACTATTGTAGTAACCATAACCATGTTTTTTTTTTCTTTCTTCCGGATCTTCAGGGAAAAACCCACTGGAGTGAGCCGGTAGACAATCACATTCCACTTTGTAATGATATTATTTTGATCTCAGATGTCTTTTGATTCATAAGACAACAGAAAATATTTAAAAAAACTGGGATTACATTATATGATTACATACATACATAGTAACAGAAACGATACAACAGGGTGATGAATCACATCACCCTGTTGTATCGTTTCTGTTACTATGTATGTACAGTATACCGTATATTGGATCTGTTTTAGCTCACTAGCAACTGTTTTATTTCTAAACCATGTGAAATATACTTTTTTTTTTATCTTTGTATTTTTTGTGGAATTAAACAACAATCAAAAGGAATCTACTACATGATTTATATTAAAAAAGAATGAGCAAACAACATTTCTGCTTCTTCAAGTTTATTCTCAAACAAATTTAAAATCATGTTCAATCAGTCGGTTGATCAAAACATGATCCTAACAAATTTTAAATATTGAGAGATATTTCTGTAAAAACATCAACAACAAGCACAAACAAGGGCATGTGGCAAAATTTAGTTTAGTTTAGTTTTTAGATTAGTTTAGTTGATAAAACATGAAAGTGATTTGATAAAATGCAATACAGCAATAAAATGCAATGATAAATGGTGAGATAAAAACCCATACGTGCTTATAAAAACATCTCATCTCAAAACAAATAAAAGTAACAAACCAACAATATAAATCAAAACAAACAAAAAATCAAGATGACAAGCAAAGACAAGGATTTGGATAAAGGAATCTAAAAGACAATTAAAAAATACAGCCGTAAGCGGCCATTGCGTGGTTCAAGCATATTAGACCAGTTTGAGCTACATTGCACAGGGCACATTCACACACAACAACATTGTCATGCTGGATTTAGGTCATCCCAAGACAGATTCATAAAGCTAGGACACCTGGATCATGTCACCAAATTGGGTGTCAATCATTCTGTGAGATACAGCCTTTTAAATTTTCAAAATGTCACTACAGTGTCCCGTTTTGGCTGATTTGCAGGAAATTTGGTAGGCATGTTTGAAATGCCATTCCAGAGAATTCGGCCAAGTTTGGTACTGATTGCCCAAATGCCCTTTGATTTACAAGCTATTATACATTGTAGCATAGGCGTAATCGGCGGGGGGGACAGGGGGACACGTCCCCGCCCAAAGTAGGCCCAATGTTCAAAAATGTTCCCCTCAATAAAATTGACGGTTCACATGCGGCGTCTTTTGCGTGCGTAAATCCACTATTTTCAGTGTGGGCACGCTGCAGACGCACTGAAAAGCGAGGCACCATGGCATCCTGAGATATGAAAATCGCTGTACTATAAACTACCCTATAGAAATATCTCAACTTTTTGGAACACTGCAAGTGCACCGCATGTCACATAGCCTGAAAGCCTGAGATAAGCCTTGAATCGCTCACCATCCAAACAGGGTTTCCGTTAGAAAAAATTGGTGCCGGTCCACGTGTCCTGGAAGATTTCAATGTCCTGGACAAATGGGAGAAATTCCGGTCAAATATTACCTGTGTTTATTGAGCTTAAAAACAATTGATAGGCAGGCTATATAAAGAATGACATCATCAAGGCATGTAGATTTATAATATATTTTATTGAAAAGTAGGCTACTTTTGCTTATACATTATATTCCAAATAAAATAAGTCCCGTCAATAGACTCACGTGCATAACGCAATTTTAAAAATAAACTAGAAGGGCACTCGGAAAATGCAGACCTCCGCCAAGGTTCGTGCTATTATTGCTTGTTCGTGAGTCGGATCCGGATCCGCTCCAAAATTTAATGGGTCCTTCCTTGGCCCATGCTACACCCTTCCATGAAGTTTCATGAAAATCGGGCCAGTAGTTTTTCCGTAATCCTGCTAACAGACAAACAAACAAACAAACAGCACCGAAAACATAACCTCCTTGGCGGAGGTAATAAATAAATATTACGTTAGCCTACGTTCATTGGGGCAACACGTAAACACAAAGAATTTCCTTCAGCTTTAGGCCTACATATTCTCAGATAATAAAACAGAATAAAAACTATTTGCAAACAAACAAAAAATTACATGTAGGCCTAGGCCTATCTGGCTCATAACATTTTAATTACGGCATGCTGCTGCCAACTTGAAATCAAATAATTTCCGTTCGCTATAGGCCTTTTCTCAGATAAAATAAAATAGAATAAAAACTCTTTGAAAATAAACAAAAACATAACCATAACCTATTGC
This sequence comes from Centroberyx gerrardi, assembly GCF_048128805.1. NCBI lineage: Eukaryota > Metazoa > Chordata > Actinopteri > Beryciformes > Berycidae > Centroberyx > Centroberyx gerrardi. The sequence goes on along the minus strand of NC_135999.1, from coordinate 19,077,956 downwards.
TGGCTCATATAATTTTACTTCTTACGCTTTTTCGCAGCAGTGAAAGTCGGCAGCTGCCGACTAAAAATCAAAGGTGCCAAGTGTGTCTCCACAACTTGCAATGCGCATAAAGGCTCAATTATGCTCAACGTTAAATACGTATACGGATACGGACGGAGCCTTCTGTCCGTACTCTGCGTTCATTTCGTCCGTATTTGTGTACGTTTTCTGAAAGCTTACGGATACAGACGAAACGGAGCAGTACCACCGCAGTACCACCGGAAATCATGGGGTGATAATGAATATAGCCTACACATTCATAAAAAAAAATGAATAGCCTATCCATTCATTCAGAGATTTAAATATGTCGGACTTTAACAGATTTTCCCGGCAAAAAAACGGCAATTACCGGATAATGGAAACCCAGCATCCAAACGAAGGTCCAGGATATACTGGTGATATTCTCAGTGCTGTTGTATTTTTCATCATTCATTCAGTTTCGTTCTGTTTGTGATAGGGGACATTCACTATCGAAACCACATATGTCAACAATCACCAAGCATGCCAATCATATCCCAACCTCATCTCAAACTGGACTCTGCCTTGTGTTTGATACCTCTAGCATTTTGACTAGTCATAATGTAATAAAAGATATCTAAATTAGCATTTTGACTAGTCATAATGTAATAAAAGATATCTAAATTAGCATTTTGACTAGTCATAATGTAATAAAAGATATCTAAATTAGCATTTTGACTAGTCATAATGTAACAAAAGATATCCTATTAGTATTTTGACTAGTCATAACGTAATAAAAGATATCTTAAATTAGCATTTCGGTTGGTCATATGAGATATATCTCAAATGCTAATTTACAATATCTCTCTATTACATTATAACTAGCCAAAATGCAACTTTAAAATATTTCAGATATATATAACTACTGGAACTACTACTACTAGGCCTATACTGCTGCAGCAGCTGTAGTAGCAGCAGCAGCAGCAGCAGTGTTGTTGCTTGCCACTACTGACTACGACCACCTGGCTTAAAAGTACTGCTGCAGCAGCAGGAGCAGCAGCGGCAGCACCCAACACATTCCCTGGAGCCCCTGGTAAAGTTCTACTGTGGACTTTGACAAGGGCCTACAACCCTATAAGATAAGATAAGATAAGATAAGATAGGATAGGATAGGATAAGATAGCATTAATGCCCTTGTGGAAATTCAGGAAAAGTAGCTGGTGAAGCTACTTTTCAGGTAGGTCGCAGGGGGACGAACGAGATTGGTGGTGTCTCTCGTGACGGCTTTTTTTTTTAAGTTTTTTTTTTTTTTCTAGTTCATTTTGATAGGTTGGACTGGGTGGTGGGTTTGCATCTCTTTGTACCAACCACCACCTCTTCAACGAACCACCATTGCTAACCGCCAGACCACCTTTGGAGCGGCTGGCAGGTTGGCTTCAGTGGGACATGAACTGCGCCTCAATTGTGACCGCCAGACCACTGTTTCTACTGTCTGGCAGGCTTGCTTCAGCAGGAGGCGTCTGTTCGTACCAACCACCACCTCTTCAACAAACCGCCATCGCTAACCGCCAGACCACACCTTTGGAGCGGCCGGCAGATTGGCTTCAGCGGGACACGAATCGCGCCTCTTTGTACCAACCACCAGCTCTTCAACGAACCGCATTCGCTAGCCGCCATGTCACCTGGTCCAAACTATCAAAATTAACTAGAAAAAAAACAAAAAACAAAAGAGAAAGTTTCCAAACACGCCCATCAAGCGTCCAATAGCTACTGGTCTGAAATGAGGACGTGCAGAAAGTTTCCCAAAGAGAGCCTCTTGCTGCGGTCCAAGCATCAGCTGTACCAGCACCCAGGGGAGCATACCTTACCGTGGTAAGGTATGAGCTCAAGACCTCAAGCGGGGCCTTTTATGCCCTGGACTGCTGCGACCAAACATGTCAGAATTCTGATTGTGATGTCATCAGTGCAGCTGAGACAGGCTCTGATTGGTAGAGCAGAGTCCAGCGCCATCCAATGATGTCATAATCGGTTAGAATGGTGAAGTGAAGTGTGTTCTGATTGGTTCCAATGATGATTGAATGCCAAAAATGAGTTTGGATTATTTGAAATTATATTTAGCCTATTGTAGAACTTTATTTCTATTTGGAGTAGGTTTGTAGATGCATGCATTTACAATGCAACAAATTTTCAATACGAATGTATGTAAAATAAGTCAAAATGTATGTGCAATTGGATGTCACATGCTTCTTAGGTGTGTGTGTGTGTGTGTGTGTGTGTGTGTGTGTGTGTGTGAGATATAGGCTTAAATGTTGTCTAACAGCCTTGAAGCATAAACACGCCGCCAAGCCTCCAACAACAACTCAGAGAAATTAGGGAAATTGTGTGGCTGAGTTCAGAAACTAAATAAAAAAGAATACATGTATATGAATAGAAATAATTAGAATAGACATAATTGGATTATTTGTGTGAAGAATTCCCTGTAAGTCTCCTTTTTCCGCGGCCGTCCTCCCTTTCTGATTGTCCTTCCCAAACAGCTTGGCTGCGCGGGCCGCGTAACACACCCAGGAGATCGCTGTGAATGGAGGAAGAGGTTGTCGCGTCTGACAGCCTCGATTAAATCTGGATCTTCAGTTTAACAATTGATTGTCTTTTTGCGTTCTTGCCAATATATGAATTACTTTTTTGAATGAATTATTTTTTATATTTACGTGTCATGCCACTTAGGTGGCCCATCCCACATGGGATTACAAGACACCGATAAAATAAACAAAATTTCAGTTTGCTATATTACAGCTGTAAGCAATACTCAATTCATTACAGTAAGCACATTAAGTATTAAGTACATTCCGGTACTATATTACTCCTAATATGACAAGAACAAATACCCATGGAAAAGAAAAAAGAAAAGATATAAGTAGCCTACATCATCTAATCTATACAGTGCTGTCTTCCTTCTAGCCCAAGCTTTTTCTAAATAGTCAGCAATTAAAATGGTTTTGTGTTCAAACAACCATGCCAGTATATGTGTCCTGCATAAGGAGTAGGCTAGATAATTTTTTTCCTCCACTTTATTAAACAGTCTAATTCTTAAATCGTGGTAATGTGGGCAATACAAAACAAAATGGATTTCATTTTCAATCTCATTAAGCTCACACAAATAAAGTCTCTCTTCCTCAACAGTACCCACCCAATGACCTGTTTCAATATGGAGAGGGAGGATAGGCTACCTGACCTAATCTGGGCACACAGAGATCTTCTTTTTTCTTTGACAGGTTATACAGCACATAGTTCTCCTTACCAAATTCATGTTGAATTTCACAAAATGTCCTAAGTTTTATAAGTTGAGTCATTACATTCATTTGCAATAGGAAATACGGTCAGATCAATGTCTGCTAAATCCTATACGGCCAACGCACAGCATCCTGGCACTCGGCCAAATTCATACGCCACGTCATTATTCATTCAGTTCAGTCTATCTTTTACTGTATTCAAGAAATCCCAACAGTGATGCCAAAGTCTGTAGAATTGCAGGAAATGCATTTAAAATTAGTACAATTTTCTGACCCCCCCAACCTTCAGTTGGTCCCCCCCAATGTTTTAGACACAATTACACCACTGCATTATAGGCCATGCCCACTTTCACTTTTCAACCTTAAGATTTTAACTATTAGATGGTCCTAGAGCATGTGTACAAAATTTCATGCAATTTCAGCAATTGCATTAGCAGATGTGCCTTTTCCCCCTATTGGTTGATTTGAAAATGCCATTGCAGACATACTTGTTATTCTCCTATGAACAAGTTCACCAAGTTTTTTGTTGATTGCAGAATGGTCTTTGAGTTATGGTCACTTCTGTGTTAGGCCACGCCCATTGCAACGTTCATTCACTTGTGGCGGCCATATTTGTTGTCGGATTTTACTGGAAATTGTTACAAAGTGTATCTCAAGGTCATCTGGCTATGTACCAAGTTTAGTGTTGATAGGTGAAAAACTGAATAAGTCTTAGGGAAAAAATAGTTTTTTAAATTGTGCAAATCTATATAGGCGGACGGTGGTTGAATTGGCAAATTTGTAGAGCACACTCAGGAGAATATGTGTACCAGGTTTTGCATCAATTGGCCTCATGGTGTGGAAGTTACGGCCTTTCAAAGGCGTACATTTTGGAAGTTCCACCAGGGAATTTACCCTCTGTTTCATTTTTTTTTTTTAATAGTAGCCTACCAAACTGATGTTAAACGAGGATGGGGTGTTTTAAGGGGGAAATAATGTTTAACTGAAAATATAATAGATTTTGCTGTCTATACTGTGGTTATTTGCCTTATTGATGATCGCAGACTGGAGGTCATATACTCACCTTTTGCATTTACAACTAGAAGGGCACTCGGAGAGCGCAGACCTCCGCCAAGGTTCGTGCTATTATTGCTTGTTCGTGAGTCGGATCCGGATCCGCTCCAAAATTTAATGGGTTCTTCCTTGGCCCATGCTACACCCTTCCACGAAGTTTCATGAAAATCGGGCCAGTAGTTTTTCCGTAATCCTGCTAACAGACAAACAAACAAACGGCACCGAAAACATAACTTCCTTGGCGGAGGTAACTGGCCGGTCCTACTCTACTCTGTGGTGCATGAAATTGCATGGTATTCAATTTGCCTTCAGAGAGGAGGTAGAGGGGGCGAAGGGGGCGTGGCTTGAGCAGCACTTTTTGAAGGATGGACCCAGACACAAATAGAAAGACTTGCTGGCAACAAGAGGGCGGGCTTTCGGGCTGCCAATGTTTTCCAATCGGGTCTAGGGTTTAGGGTTAGGGTTTTCCGCTCGGACGGACGCAGTTTATTGAAAATCCCCCCAAAACTTCACTGTGCCAACAGTCGTCGTCATGTCCAACAACAACGCCAGCAACAACCTGATCATCGCTCAAAGGGCCGTTAAGCAACTTCGGTTAGAGGCCAGCGTCCGGAGGATCAAGGTATGAACCCCTGAACACTGACAGGCAAACACGGAAGACGTAACGTTAGCTGTTGAATGGCGGAGACAAACCAAACTCTTGCAGCAGTGTTACATATTTGACATATTAGGTTTATCATAGTGGTCTGCGAAATTGAACACATGACACGGAAGCGTTTACATAAGGAAGACTAAACTCTGTTCTGACCGCCAACTGCTGTAGTGTTACACAAGTTTAAGTTAGCAGTTACGTTAGGTTTCTTCCGTGTACTAACAGCAATCTACTGAGTCTTACTGTCTGTTGTGGGAAAACCATAACCAGTATGATGTGCGAAATGGTCGAGAGAAATGACACAGGTTTAACAATTCAGCTGTTTAGTGTTAGTTATCTAAAAGAAAACAACTCGACGTTTACTTCCAAATTCAAATCAGAATTCATAGTTATATAACGCTTTCTTCCGAATTGTGTTCTTGTTTATCTTTTGTATTGGAAAGCTAACGCTACTGCTGCTGTTGCTTGCAAATGTTATGCAAAACACTTAACAGTAGAGTAAGCAAGTCAGCCTGTCTGTGCATTAAATATCCATGATAGTGAGGCTGTGGCTGTTTTACTTACACACACACACACACACACACACACACACACACACACACACACACAGCATCATCAGATCTTGTCTGGCTCTGTAGGTGTCCCAGGCTGCTGCTGACTTGAGAAACTTCTGTCTGCAAAATGCCTCCAAGGACCCTCTCCTGGTCGGGGTCCCCTCCAGTGATAATCCCTTCAGACCCCCCAAGTCCTGCTCGCTCTTCTGAGGTAGGACATTTTACTGTGCATAGGCTTCAGCAGGGGAATTATGCTATAGGATTACATTAAATGGTAACATGGTGAGGTGTAGATAATGGGTTGTTTGATAATCAATAACTGTTTTTTATTTGTTTTGTAAATGATTTTTGATCATCAATAACTGGTTTTATTTGTTTTGTAAATTATGTGAGTTTCCTTATTATCTCTCTCTTTCTCTCCCTCTGCAGCAGAAAGCAACATGGAGGATTTCCGAACTTTGTCCGTCAAAGGCTTTCTTCACTTCTACTTGATATCGCTGTAGATCTACCAGCAGCTCCTCTTGGGATGATGGGACATGGGGCTGGTGGGTTAGGGGGAATTGGTCCACTTGTTTTTGCCAAGACTAATGGTATCATAACTCCCATTTGTTACATTTTAAGCAGTGCCAAACTTTACATGTTTAAAAAAAACTGGGCAGAAATTGTTATTGACACAAAGTAAGGCATTCTTGATTTAGCCAGTACTAAACATGTCCATGTCCAACAGTGTCTGTCTCCAATGTGGGAAATTCAGCCCATGTTATTGGCTACAGCATGTAAAACTTCATGAGTTTTGTGAAGCAGTTGGGGAAGAATCAAACACTTCAAACCAGGTGCTATTCAGAATAAGGACATGTTGTGTCATGCATACACTGTATTTCATGTTACTTTACTGTATAATACACTACAGATTTCCATTAGAGGAAGACTTAACTGTGTGAATGTGGCCAACAGAGGTACTGACACATTGCTGAATGCTTTTTGAGCTAACTACTATCCATATACTGTATGTAACAGTAAATGTATTACTACTATTCCCAGGTACAAAATCAATGGTACAGAGACATTAACCCTACCAGGTGCAGGCCACAATGCTGTTCCCTGTCATTACTGTATAGTGACATGATTGTCAATTTGCCTTTCATCCCGTCCATTTTTGTGTATATATTTAATGGCCTGTTAGTGCATTCCACTGAGGAGGTTGCTTTTAATAGCCTATTTGTTACTGTTTTTAATTTAAAGAAAAGCAAGACTAATATAAAAGTATAAAACTATTTGGATTATGATACATGGTAAAGAAGGTAATGCATTTAACTGCAGATACACTCATGGCCATACAGCATAAGTTCTCCTTTTAAAACCTCCAGATCTTGTTAATATTCATTGAATTATGTTGTTATGATTTGTTGGATTAACCATTTTCCACACTGGAATCATATTCCTTCTGACCAAAACTGCCGTAAACAGTTTTTAATACTGTTAATCTGCCTTAACTTTGCTACTGTGGGCGACTTTTCAGACATTAAATTACTTTTCTGGACACTTATGAATTGTTGTGTATGACTGTTGAATCTTTATAATTTGTGCAAATTGCTTGAAGATATACAGACTTCATGCCTTAAAGGGAAGAGATAACTCCTCTATTCACTTTGAGTATCGAATACCTTCAGTGTCACCACCAAAACATTCACCATACATGAACTGTCACAGCGATGAGGTGAAGAGCTGAATGAAGTCAGTGGGGTACATGAAGATCGCAGCCTCTTGCTTCGACTTCAATGTAAACAATTCAAATGCCAAACATCCCAGAGAGTAGAAGCAGAAACAAAAAAGGATAGGGCCAGCATCTCCAAGAAAATCCCATGTGAAGAATGTTCTACTCTAAACCACTTAATCTTTGTCTAGTTGTGTCAATTGAACATGTGGAGGGAGGGAGGTGAGTGTTGCAGACTTCTGTTCAGCAAGCCAATGAGCTGCTGGACAGCTTACAAACAGCCAATGAGCTGCTCATTTAAAGTCAGTGAGCTTGTCTGAAAGATCTGTCTTTTTGGTATAAAAGAAGTAGTTGCCAATCTCACTTTTCCCTTTGTAGAACAATTTGAAAACACTTGAGCACAAGTTAAACTGTGGTACAGTTTGACAGAAAAATGTCAAACTCTGAAACTTTTAACTTTCCATCTTGATGCAGTATTTCCCATTGTCACTGGTTAATTATCTTAAGTGCCATCACCTGGTAATAGAAGTGGCTGCATCTATCTGAGGAAGTTGCACTGTTAAGGTAAGGCACCAAACACATTTGAATTGCACTCCCTACTATCCCAGTAATGTCTGATATAAAGGAAAAAACAAATTTGTACTCATTGTATTGACCAAGTTGAGGTGCCATGTATTTAGCATGTGATTAAAATGTCAGTTCATTATCTGAATATGGCGAACAGATGGCATCTAGCTGTGGCCAGAGAAGAGTTGGAAGGAGCCAGGACTCGGGTAACAGTGCATCTTTAACTGAAATATGGATACATGCTTCAACGAGCCACTGATTATTACACTGGATGCTGGTATAACAGCAAGCTCTTGCACAACACACACTCACAATTTCATCTCCTTTTTTTCCACTCATCACTTCTTGTCTACCTCTCTTCCATTTCTTTTTCATTTTCTCCTCCTTTCCCTCTGCTCCTCTGATTTTTATTAGACCCCTATCTGCTCCGTAGGAGGGAGCGCAGCCCCAATCCTTATCTGAGCGAGCTCTCTCACAGCGCCTCCTGGTGGGCTGACAGTGAGGAGCACAGAGACGAAGGACCCTCACTGAGGGTGGGTGACTGAAAGAGAGATTAGTGCTTGTAATTTAAACAAAACAAACTCTAACTTCTTTATCCTATAGGAGCAACTTAAAGAGAGGGACCAGCATGTGGCCAGGCTTCAGGACATGCTGAGATGTGAGAGGGAGAAAGTAAGGTCTATGTGTGCTTGTGAGACAGTGGAATGCATTTCTACCCCCCTGGCCTCAGAAAAAAACCACACCATTTCCTTCCCATCTCTGCCTCCCATCTCTCCCTTTCCTCTTGCCAGTGCAACCGTCTACAGCTGCGAAGCAACCAGCAGGAGGCAGACCTGAGGCGGGGAGAGCAGCACAGCAACAGGCTGAAGGAGCGACTATCCCAGCTCACTGAGAGACACCGGGAGAAAGGCCCCAGTGAGGCTCACACTCTTATCTACTGTCACATCAGAGTTAAATCCACAGAATAATTTGCTTATCTCTCAACATTTATTTTTCATACGCACAAAGATGTTTTGCTTTACACAACTCTTATACCATTTGTACCATCTTGTACCTGTCTATCTAGCCATAGAGGTGTTGAACCTTCCGCCTGGAGGCCGAGGGAGGCGAGACCAGCCAATCAGAACGGTCAGGTCTAATGCAAGGTAGGTTGGCTGCTGACGTCCTGCGCTTTCTGCTGATTTATTACCCCCAACTGCGTTCTCCACCTCCTACCACTCTACAATTGTTCTCTCGCATCTCTTCGCCTTGTAGACGAGAAGAGGCAACACTACGTCTGATGCTGGAGCGCCGAGAAGCAGAGCTCAGGGAGGCGATGAAGCTCCGCCACAGCCTCACCACTTTACTTCACGCAGTCAGAGTCGACATGGAGCGGGTAAGGACAAAAAGAAAGAGCCTTTTTGAGCTAAAGCCAGTGCTGAGCAAAACTGGACTTAAGACAACTGGCGCTTGTTACTGGGGCCAAGAGACAATTCCCAAACACTAAGGGGGAACTTCTGAAAAGAGATGATTTGTAAAGGATGGTCTTTCTGCAATATTGACCTCAAAGCTATGTATTCTATATAAAAAAAATATTTTGTACAACTTGTTTAAGACCCTGACTGACTTTGTGGATGACCAGGAAGAGGTCCAAACCGATGACAAAAGGCTGGCTCAAGCTGAGTTGGCACTAGGTGACCACGTGACAGGGGGTGTGGTTCAGGGTTGGAGGAAGGTGCAGAGGAGACTAGGAGACTTCCTATTTGAAGGTAAAGACCTGTTTGACCCATATCTTTGAGGTAATGCTTGTTTAGACATTCCCCTGCAAGGGTTATAAACTTTTGAGCTTAAATTCTTCAAGTTTGAATCTACTCTTGCCATGTGACCCAGACTAATGAAACCTCTTGACAAGAGGGTACTCCAGTCATTTGTAGGCCCACCAGACACAAGTTCAGGACCATTTTGGGTCTTGACCCATATTTCTGGTCTAAGGAGTAAAAGTATTCTTTCTGGACTGTGTGTGCAGGCCAAACTGCTGCGGATACTGACCATGCCAAGCTCTTGGCTCAACTAGAAAGTGAACTGAAGGAGAGTCAACAGCTGGTCAAACTACAGCAGCAGCTGCTACAGGTAGGCTTCCTTATTATGCATACCCACATACTCAAAGATGAACTATTGTCATTACTGTTTCTCCATCTATAGGATAGCCTTGTTTCACCTGTCCCACCTGACCTGGCTGATTCCTATTTCCTGGAAGAGTGGGAATGCCTTCAGGCCCGCGGGGCGGAGCTAGATCATCAGAGGAGGAATTTCGAAAGGGAGAGGCAGTCCTTCACCGATGCTGCCATCCGACTAAGCCACGAGGTGAGAGGAAGCAGAGGCTGTTTTGACGACTAGTCAAATGATGACTAGTCGGATCTGTTTGTTGTATACAGTAGGTCCCTGTTGTGAGAATGGAGTACAGAGATAAATGATACTGGTGTGGGGTAAATGAGTACGGCAAGGTTGGAAGATGACAAAGCTTTTGTGAGGCAAAAGTCAGGTATTCATTGCTTGAGTTTGGGCATCCTGGCCAAGGGTTTTATTTTGCGTGTGTGTGTATAGCTTCCTCACATGAGAGACAGATTAGGCTCCACCCTCATGACATTCTGTCTCAAAAAGTCTACTGGCCGTTTTCAGAGTGTTATTTCCTTTGTCTACAGCGACGGGATTTTGAGCAACAGAAGGCCTCTCTCCTGAAGCAGCAGTATCTGTGTCAGTCGCCTCTGTTTGGTAAGGGAGCGCAATGCAACAACAGGAGAGACAGCACTGCCCTTGGTGAGTATGTTTGTTTTTTCGTCTATTCGTCCACTTAAACAGTGGGAGGCTAATGCGATTTATTCATTTCACTCCAAAATCCACAAACGCAGTGTATTTCTCAGGTTTGGGGCCCACGAGCATATTTGGCTGTCTTCCCATCACTCCATCGTCCACAGACTTGGGGACCGTTGTTCTTTCAGGATCGGGTCGGGGAAGGGTCAGAGTTCAAACCCCCAGCACTCCTGAGCTCTACTCTGCCCTCAACCTACCGTACAGCCGTAGGTTAGTCAACGCCATGTTTGATGATCGCTAGTGTTTGTGATCTCGTTTCCATAGTAATCTACTTGTAAAGCAAAAATCCACCCAAGAATACAATTGATGTTGTTCTGATCTTGAACAGTTTAGTTAAGACTTGTGTACATCTTCCAAAGCTAGAAACGAGTAAAAACTCTTAACTGCCGTTCATCAGTTCATGACTGAACACTGAACTGTGTATCATATAGTTCTACAAATGATGTGAATTCTGTTTTTACGGAGAAGTTTTCCCATATATCCCCCTTCCTAACCAGCTACTTTTGTGCACAGATTTATAGATATGACTCCCCAATACCATCCGTCATGATAGCAACTACTTCTCTAGTGGTCTCTCTGTATTGTCCTCTTCAAAGAATAAATGCCTACTGTACATTCAAATCTTTCCTCGCTTTTTATAAAATGCCCTTCACATTGCTAGTAGTAATCAATAGAGTTTGAAAAAGAGAGATCATGGGTAACATTTCTTCAATGGCAAGGTGCGTCAAAAATGCCAGCCTCGTGGTTTGATGTAGTAATTTTTTTCCCACACTCATCCCATAGTGTATAAAGTGTCACTTCAAGTCAGTGTGGAAGAGGCAGTGCAAATGCTGGGGGAATGAAAAAATAAAAATAAAGTGGCAAATGAGCATATAGATACATTCTTGGTTTAAAAGTATGCACTAGTTTAGCCCATTACTATGACTATTCATTTCTCATGTCCCCTCCCTTCTCTTCTCCTTCAGAGCCAGAGAAGCTGATTGTCAGTCAGAGACATGGGATGGGGTGGCGGAGAGGATCGTGCACACACCCCACGCTCCACGCATGGACTGGTCATTTTAGCACCATGTGTGGATGGATGGTGGGAAATGCTTATTGTTCCTGTATTTCCCTTTGTTTGTTTTTAAATTATCAATAAACACTGATTTGCAGTAATGTGCTCTTTTTCCATTTGACACACGCCTGTTTTAAGTACAAAGAAGATGACTGTGGCTGCTGGTTGTTGTAATCTAGCCTAGCCAATAAAGTAGGCTCTAAATAAAACTGCAGTCAGTGGGCCTCATCCAAGAACATTTTCGTATTCTTATCTTAAATTTCTCGTACTTTTTTCGTGAGTGTGCCACGTCAGATTCACCAAACGCTCGTATCTTCAGAAAACTGTCGTAAATGACCTGCATAAACATGATGAATTCCACCTGTTCTAAATGAACGCGCGTTCACGAGAATTGTGAATTTGCATAATTGACGCCCCAATAATGCCATATAAGGTTAGGCGTCTGGCCCATATGTCGGGAAGCTTCAATCTAAAACTGACAGGAAGACTAAGGAGAAGTCTACCAGCTCTGAGATTTAAGTCCTACTATCAGAAATAAGTCACCCAAAGCATATAATATTTAATATAATTTAATAGTGGAATCAAAGGCCCTGCTAAAGCCAAGGAATGGGAAAAAATAACGTATGCTGTTAATGCAGTGTTGTCTGTGCGTTCCCTTACGAAAAAAAACTATAGTATTCTATACATTTTAGAATAGATGAATACTAAATAAATATCACAACAAAGCTATAATTCCCTATAGGAATATTATAGTGATACTAGGCTACAGAAGACAAAAATACCATTAGATAAGGTCACTATAAACTAACTATTGAGTACCACAGACACTTTTAAGTCCCTATCGGAGTATTATGGGAATATTATAGGACTATAGTGATTTGTCGTTAGGGCACCGTCACAGAAATAAAAAAAGAAATGGCTTGACATGAAAATAGATGCAAAAAGCAAGGCGATCCATGACTGCAACAGGAGGGGGCCAGGAGGAATTCTCCGTTACAGCGATGTCGCCCTGGACAGCGACTTGCACCTCAACCTGGTAAGACCTAAATTTTGATTCACTTGCACTTACCCACATTAACATTATCAACTGGAGTAAAATAGCCTAGAAATCAGATTTATCTCCCTCTATAATGTATTTCCCCCAATACAATCTAACCTTGCCTTTGTCTCATCTGAGTGTTTGTCAAATAACCTGGCAATTATTAGTGTTTTTTGTTTTGTCTTATAGGCTACTATGTAACCCACATGGACACTTATGAGATTTTATGCGGCTCTGGTAAAATAAATTACGCACTACCTTCTTTTGAAAAAATGATTATACATTACTTTACAGTGTCATTTATATATTCAAACTCAAAATTTCTTCAAAGTGACAGAGACACGATCCATTAGTCAACAACAAAGTTTTTTTTTTTTTTGCTTTGGAGAACGGCAGGTTGATTGTACATGACTCCTACTACAGGTCTGGACCACTCTACATTTTGTTCTTACCTACGAGAAAATTCTAAATACGAGAAAATTGGTGAATGCGGCAAGTTCTCTTAAATCGCTCGTACGAGTGATTTAAGAACGAATCTGTTCGTACGTGTGGTTCTTGCATGAGGCCCAATGGCTTTGGGACTGCACAGTAGCCAGTATTAATGGGCCTCATTCACAAACAGTGAGTACGCACAAATCTGTGCTTAAACCGTGCGTACGAACATTTTACGCACAAATCCGGGATTCATCAATATTTTCTTACCTGAATTTGTTCGTACTCTGCGAACAAATTTAGAACTGCCTCAGACCATGAGTACGCACAAATGATGAAGGCCCGGCTGTCTTAGAAAATGTAAACACACACCTTTTAACTAAATGCATAGCATATTTGTAAATGACCTTTAGTATGGCCCAGCATACTTCAAGAATTTGTTGTTTTTCATGTTTATTGATCCTATAAGTATTTTCTTAAGGTTAGGTTATTATTTGGCCCGCTATTTTAGATATTAAGGTTGGGGCTAAGGTTAAAATGCTGGCTATTTTGTTTCTTTAGCACCTGGTTGATAAGGGCACAAGGTTTGTCATCATTTCGTTTCATGTTGTGGTGCTTTTTTATAGTTTTGCTGAGTTTTATGCTAGTGTGTTTAGGCTAGCAAGGCTGCTATATTAGCTCAATTCAAGGCAAAGCTGTCGGTCATAAAGGGCATTTATCTCGGTAGAGTTTGCTTGCTAGTATAAAGAAATGCAGCATTTGTGTGTTTAAAACCGTTAATTTACTAATGCATTGGCCAAATGTATTAAATAACCATGAAATTGATGCCCTTTCATCCTCATCAATTATTGTCATAATTAAAATATTCAACTATAAAAACTGAGTGTCCCAGTCCTAGCTTACAATGGAGTATGATAATGTCCATATTGAAATGTAACAGTTTTGGTTTTCATTGTTTTTATTGACTTGGCCTATAATGATCGGCTACTCCCACCAATTTCTAGTGCCATGAAATTGCGCATATGTAGCCAATGTTAATTGGTAGCCAACTGGTTAATTGGTAGCCAACTGGTTAATTGGTAGCCTATTAGGCATGCAGGGTATATAAAAGATTCCAATTTACCTCGAAGCAAGTGTTAAGATGGCATATCTAGCCTTGCTGGAAGATATTGCAGCCCGTGCCTTCAGGAGAGAGCGCATCTTCAGAGTCCCGCCTTGTCTCCTCCCAGAATTAACTATGCAAATTACTATAAATACGCCCCTTTGTCACCTTGTCAAAAACGATGGTGAATGTGCCTGTGTTCAGTGCTCCCCTCTCCAAATATTTTCAATGTGCTTTTACGCATGCAGTGTTTTTGTAAATAAAGGTAAAACTGCACAATTGAACTGATTCAAAGATTAAAAACAAAACCATATAATGTCACATGTCCAGTGTTGGCAGTGCCCCAAGTATGGCAATGTGCTTTTCCATTTGTGGCATTCCTTTCTACACTATTTTTTTTTTTAGTTGAATGTACTCCTGTACTCCTAAAACTCCTAAAAAGTAATTCTGTTCATGTAAGATCGCTTGATCGAGCAGCTGTCCACGCCCTACGCACACCTGGTGCATGAGTCATGAGTCATGACCCCATCTGATTGGTTCCAAGCATGACGAAGCGTGCCTTTCATCACCGCTTGTAACAAATTATTAATCAAGATTGCAATCACGTGCCCTTTATCTGTAGTATACACCGTTGTGGCGCAGCTCAACAGTTGACTCATCTTATTAAAAACGAGGTTGGCAGACGAGGCAAAAAAAAAGTTTAGTGAGAGGCACTAGAATGAACGGTATGGTTTGGGGACTCTTCCATCTACCGCGCTTCATGGAGTCGGACAGCAAAGGTTTCCAGCTCTGGCGAGACTACATGGGACTATCGGACACTGTCAGAGAGATCCTGGGGCGAGACGCCTCCAATGAGTCTACGTCTACTCCGCGTTCTGAAACTGAAGATCTCTGCAAGGCGTTGGAGTCGGTGGGTATTAACGCGGTGTGCCACAGTGGCGACATCGGGGCGCACTCGGTGCCTGATCTCCCCAATGAATCTGCACCGACGGGCCCCTCAGCTCATCATCGACAAGTTGATGACCTGTGGGACACACTCGGCTCCTTTCGCACAGACGCACTGATGGAGGAGGACCTCAAGCCTCCTGCCAGACCGACAGGCGCCCGGGGGGCCAAAGAGCGCAGGAAGGCGACTCGTTCCAAGGCGCCGGAGCTGCCAGCACCTCCTTCACCTGAGCGCATGTTCTGCAGTTTCTGCAAGCACAACGGGGAGTCGGAGCTGGTGTTTGGTTCCCATTTCCTGAAGAACCAGGCCGGAGATGTGATGTGTCCCTATCTACGGCAGTATGTGTGTCCGCTGTGCGGGGCCACGGGGGCCCAAGCCCACACCAAGCGCTTCTGCCCCATGGTGGACAACGCGTACAGCTCTGTGTACGCCAGGTCCAGACGCTGAACCAACAGCTGGCAGGTTTTGATTTTGATTTGCATGCGTTTATATATAACTTCTATAACGACTGCCAGATATTGTATAGCCTAATGGGTGTTTGTTTTACATATTTTAAAACGTGGCCGACTGATGTAATTACATATTTTCATGTCCATGCATTGAAGGATTATTACACTATCTCTATAAAAACTCTGTAAGCGGTACAGTCATCTGAAACACCTTTCCTATAGTATGTAAGCATCATGTGACCATGCCAGCATTTTAAATATTTTAATTGAGTGACTTGTTCTTGAAGTGTGCTACTTTATATCTGTTCTTGAAGCGTGTTATTTTATTTTGAATGTTGATCGTGTGTTGATCGTGTGTGGGCCTTTCTTAAAACGGCATTTGAACACAAGCAGCTCTTCTCACTTTGTTTGCAATGCCAAGTATTGTATACCAGAAGTTAAAAATAATATCTTAATTGACTACCTTTGTGTTTGAATTTTTCTTTGCTTCTTTGTCTCCCCATACTTGTAAATTACTGTCCTCCGTAATAGTGCATTTTAGCTGGCCTTGCAGTGCACAAATTTCGCTCTAGATAAATCAAATTCCTCAGAATCACTAGACCTAAACAAATGAAATATAAAATGAAATACTTGGATTATTGACTTAATAGTTTATTTAGGAAGAAGCCAAATAAAGCACTGAAAATGAGCTAGCCAACTGTCAGAACTACTCAACAGAAGTGGGAATTATTATAAGTCATAGATTTAAAGAATATAAGTATTAGTATCATGACCCAAAACTGAGTGGCCTGATTACCCATGAACCCTTGGAGTGGCAACATGCCAGAATGGACCTGGACCAAATCCTCAACGCATGGAGGCCCTTGAAGCCTTGTTGCCACGGCGCAAGCTCTCCAGCTCTCGATGGGTGGCCATCACAGTCCGACTGGAAGAAAGCAATGAGTGGACGAACACTCATTTATGAAGTTTTCTATAATAATTCTTTCTGTAAGATTTTCTTTGACAAAAGGAATGGAAAGGAGACAAGCAGGAAGGTTGAGGAGGAGGTTAAAGTGTGTGAGGGAGTGGAAATGGTGAGGAAGAGGGATACATGTGGTTGTGTGCTGGTGGAATGGGTAAACCTAACTTTGCAGTGGCACTCAGGTAGCCGTGATAGAAGGGGCCGAGAAGTCTACAGCTGAAATAGCTGAGTTAGACAGTCTAGCCAATCAGAGCTCAGAGGAGTGTGTGAAGGGGATGAAACTGACCAATGACATTAGAAGACAAAGTTGAACACTGGGTGCGCTCCAATAGTCGCTCTTGCCCATCTTAAAGTTTGGCAATGGGTAGTGTAGGCTACTCATGGAGAGTGCTGACGGGCAGGTAAACAGTGTGTTTGTTTCAATTTGATACCAAAACAGTGTTATCTGTGTTTCCACTACTTTGTTTAGAAATAAGAAATGTCGCTGAATATTGAATTATAAGGCAGCTGAAATGTTTTTACTTTGTCCTCCTCCATTGTCTTTTACTACCGGCTGACAGATCACACTCCATTTAAATGATTTGGGCTTCTACCGCCCACGCAGCACTACGCAGAAAGCCCCGCACCCGGTAGACTCCGGTGAAGCGGCTCCCTCCGCCCTCGCCGCTACGTAATCACCGGCACAGACTTTTGAGCGCACCCACTGAGAGGAGAGACAAGCCGGAGCTGGATAACAGAGGCGAGGAGTAGGGGCAGGGAGGGAAGAGAAGGAGAAAAAGGGATAAAAAAAAAAGTGTAATATAGATGGAAGGTGAGAGGGAACATTAGTGAGAGACAGAGGACAGCAGTTACTAACTTCAGAGAGGAGAGTTCCCTGATCAGCCCACACACCAGGTCTGTAGCATCTTCATGACAGTCTGAGGCACCAAGACCTCCATCAGCTTCCATCACCTCCTCCTCACTGGATGGGGGAGAGGGTGAGAAGTTGGACAGATAAGGCGTTACAAAATTGTTAATTTGACATAAAAACTAATATGTAGTTTTGCCAACTTGTCCTAAAAATACTGACGTTTTCTTGGAAGTCATGGTGACACGGGCATTGAGTGAAGGATGGAAAGAGACAAAATAAAATGTGAGCGTGTGTTTTGTTTCATATTCTGACAGTGTGACCACACGCAAAACTTTCTTGTCATGTCCTTGTTTACAAATCTTGATATTTTGGCTGTCAAATGAGCTCTCAGCACCTCTCTTTCTTTCCGACAGTGCTGCTTTTATAAACCTCATTTGCAACCTGTCAATCAGCAAGCTGTTTGTTTAGCTGTGAGACGACTCCAGCATTGGCTTTCTCGGGGCTCAAATTCGACTAGCGCTAACCTGAGCCTCTTGTCACACAGCATTTACCTAAACTAAAGGGCCAGTCTCCTAGTCTGCCTCTCACAACACACCAAAGCCTGTCCTGCCCTCCTGTCCCCTTCCCTCCTTCACATACCAGTCTGTGATCTTTTCCTGCTAGACTTAACCCCCTACCCTCCTTCCCTCTTCCTTACATCAGGACAATGTTGTTCAGCTGGGAGTCAGACACGTAATACAGGGACCCAGATCCAAATGGGTCAGGGGCGTCCCGGGTCTGAGGGTGCTCAGTGCTCACAGGAGACAGACCAGTGCCGGGGTTATCATCAGGACCGCACTGTGACAAACAACAATAAACTCATGCAACAACAACATGCATATTCTTAGTCGCCATTTCACAGAACAGTATTAGGGCCACTGTAGGTGATTTTTTTTTTACCGCAGCTGGCGGGAGGGGGGTAATATTCTGAGAAAAAAGTGAGAAAAAAAACTCAAATTTGTGAGAAAAAAATCTGGGGTTCTTCTGGGGGGTTTTCTTGCAAATTTCTGACTTTAATCCCAGAATTTCGGAGTTTTTTCTCAGAATATTACCTCCATCCCCCCAGGCTGCAGTAAAAACAAAATCACCTACAATGACCCTAATACTTTTCCATAGCATTTCCGAGTTACAAGATCTGCAATAACATTTTAAAGGTGCTCCCACTCACATTTCCTTTCCCCTCTGGGCCACTAGGAGTCACTGCAGCCTTGAAGAGCTCCTCGGAGCCACAGCTGATCCCTCCTGGGCCGGTGTGTGTGGATGAAGCGCCTGCGTCAGCCCCATCACCGTCCCGGGCCTCACCTCCCATCCTTTCCACTCTCCCATCCCTTGTTCCGGCCACACTGTCCACCTGCAGAGGGGCGGCCTGGTTCCCCTCCTGCTGCTCCCTCTCAGTCCCTTCACTCTGAGGCGTTTTAGTTGAAAAACCGGTGGTAGGATAAGAGTCTGATTCTCCAGATCCGCCTTCCCCGTCTTGCCTTTGCTTCTCACATTTTTCAACCATGATCTCAACTGCGCTTCCCTCTTGTTCCTGTCGCTCTTCCCCAATCAGAGGATGATTGCCCAAACGCCCCTCCCTCTGTGCGGGGGGATCCGTCTCTGACTCATTGATTTGTCCTGGATCAGGCAGCATGCTAGACCCAGCCTGGCAGCTCTCTCCCTCTGAGTAGCCTGGATCACACACGTTACTGGTCCCATCTGAGGTCGTCATGGCAACATGGACTTCTGTTTCTGCCCTGTGAGATAAAAAAAACAATGTTGTCATGATGATGTGTAAGTGAAAATAAATAATAACAATTAGGGATGGGATTGAAATTCAGTATGTCGCAATACAAAAATGTGACAATCGTGGGGCAGAAAAATGAATCGCGATATTAGCTACATAATTTCACAAGCGCTCTACTGAAATTATACTATTTGCATTTTGTAATGACATTTTAAAATTGTTTACTTTATAGCAAGCCAGTGCCATTGCTTGAAAGATTTGTGGCTCAGAAATAAACATAATTCTGCACAGTCATACATTTATGATCATATTGTATCGTGGTTGTATCGAATCGTGAACTTCATATCGTTTATCGAATTGTATCGTGAGATAAGCATATCGTCCCATCCCTAATAATATATAAATATATATAAACATAGAAGATATTGTAAGTCTAGGTTTGGATTCCTGAATAAATGACCCTGACCTGTCCTTCCCTCCACAGTGTCTTGACTGGAGTTTCATCTCTGCCTCGCTCCGCTCTGTGATGCTGACTTCTGCAATGTATGCAGGTGAGGATGATGATGAGATTGAAGGTATAATCTCTTCTTCAGCCGCTAGATCCAACTTATTATTACCACTCTGCCTCTCATCTCCCTCTGTTCCTTTTTGCCCATTTTCACGTTTTAGTGTCTGTAAAAAATGACTGCGCTCCCTCTCTGTCAGACGGCACATACCCATCCTTCTCTTCTTTTTGGCTGGCAACCCCACCGCCGCCTCCTTGGTGATTCCCTTCCCCTTGTCATCGCCCACGCACACACTGTTGGGTTCTTGTTGGCCATCTTGGTTTCTCTCCATCTTCTGCTCCATGTTCTCCCCTCCTCCACACCGTTGCTCTTCACAGACAGCTACAGAGGATCCATCGTCAGTGTTTCCCTCCTGGCAGCTTGGCAAGGAGATCTGGGGTTGATTTGAAGAAGTGTGAGATGATGACCTGTTAGCTTCCTCTGTCTTCATCTCCTCTTCCTCTCCACTCTGCTTATTATCACTTGTGGATTCTACTCTGAAATCCTTGAGCTGAGCGTCATTGTTGGGATTGGTCAGCACAGTCTCCTCTTGCCCTGACCCTTCAGCTGCTTTACCCACTGCTTGCTCTACACAAGTGCTGGCTGCCACCAAATATTTTTCATCTGTGGTGACATTTTGTATGGTGGGAATGGACTGTTCTGCTGCCTGCTGCTGGTGAGTTGAAGTCGTGGCACATTCCTGCAGAGGGGACTGGGGAGCCTGTGCAGGTGTGGCAGGCGCTGTTGCGACATTTCCCTCAGTGTTCTGAATAGAGTCAATGTCAATGTCAATAAAGTGGCGTAGTAAGATGTAAATGTCTGTGTTTTTTTATTAGACTACATGTTTCAACCACCTCAAATTACCTGCTGAGGGAGTGTAGGCTGGATAATATCAGACAGGGTAATTTGATCATTGGGGAATTCCCTCTTCCTTGACCTGAGCGACCTAGTCTGGGCTGGAGCTACGCCTTCTTAAAAACAAGAGTGAGCAAATTAGTTTATTAAAGTCAGAAACTCTGATGGAGAATTCACTTACGCTGATGAACACTTATAATGCCCTTTTTATGATGTTATTTATCTGATATACAGTATGTCAACAACTTGAAGAATAAAAGGTCTTGAAAAATAAAAGATTATTTCTATGAAGTATTAGCACATCTAACATATATTAGGGGGCGTTAGCAGCTCCTTTACCACTGTTGGTGGTGATCTTTGCTCTTCCTTTGGTCATCTTCCCTTCCTAAAATATGATGAGGGGCAACAGAGTAGGAAATGTGTAAAAGATAAACTTAACTAAAGTAACAACAGCCTACCGTGTCCCGTTATTACAGCTGTAGCTAGCTGGTTTACTAGCCAACTACAGTAGATGGTTTGCTTTTATCAAAACAGTGACGGTAGTTAGGTAGCTAGTTGCATTAAGAAAGTTTAGACTGAAGAAATGAGTACTGAACATTACTAGCAAAGTTTCAGATAACATTTTCTGTAAATTAAATGAATTCCATGTGACTGATAGATAGTGACAAATTGATTTCTAACTCAATTTACAATCTTTCCCACGCCCCTACTACAGCTACGAACCTGTATTTTCTTGATGCTACAGATGCTAGGTTTTACGTTAGTAATGGGCGTGTTCCGCTCAAGCCGTAAAGCGCGATTCGCGTTGCCACTGGAGACTCAATGCAGGAAGTAAATTCCACAGCTTAGCGTTGTTGTTTTGACAACTCGAGCTATACATTTCGTTTATCTACTTGTTTCGGCGTTTTGTTATTATTTCTGCGCAGTATTCTAACTGAATAGGCAAACCCTCGAGGTGTTGCACTAACATCGCTGTCCGTGGAAACTGTGTGACAAGGTAAATAAGCTCGCTTGCACTGACATTGTTTATAAAAATAACATGGCATCTCGTGCTAGCTGTTAGTGTTAGCTAACGTAAGTACTGGAGCTAACGCGATGACATCTGCAAGTTTAAATTAGTATGCCAAATAGTATACTGTGCAAATGCTATAAATCTCCGATGTAACTCATATGTGAACAGTGGATGTTGTCTATTAACCACATGTTCATCTCCTCTCTGTTCCCTCTCGGCTCAGTTGCTGTCATCTCTAGCTACTTAGCAGTCCATGAGTCGCAGTCGGAACCCCCCTGTCCGGGGTCAAGGGGCAGCACGAGCCAAACAGGTACTGCCCCTAATAACTGCTATTAACATATCTAAATGATAATGATATCTTCAATTCAGTAACGTTAGTAGGTATAACATATACAGGAGGTAGGAATGATTCAGCAAATCTCTCTCTCTCTCTCTCCCTCTCTCTCTATCTCTCTCTCTCTCTCTCTCTCTCTCTCTCTCTCTCTCTCTCTCTCTCTCTCTCTCAGATGGGGCTGCTCCTTGACCTTTCCCCAGATGGAGGGATGGATGATGGGGGAAACGAGGAAGAGCTGGAGGCGGAGCTTCTGGATCTGATGGGAGGAGAAGGAGGAGGGAGGTCACCAGGCAAGAAAGGTGGAGGCAGAGGTGAGAAAGAATCGCTCATTTTTCTTTTACAGAAGATCTAAATGAGCTGGATATAGCACAATGAAAACACAATTTGAGCTGTCTGTCTTATCCATATGACAATAGATTTCTAGTGCTTAAAGGATTAATTTGATTTGGTACTCCCTCATAACTTGCTGCTACATGATCTAGTGATGCTTCTAATGTATTTGTCTGTGTCTAGCTCCTGTTGCCATGGCTGAAATAGAGCAAATGGCAGCTCTCTGTATGAAAGACCTGGACGATGAAGAAGTAGGGGATGAAGATTTGGATGATGATGCAGACCTACTGGTAACAGACCATTCCTTCCCTTTTTTTTTAATCATTTTACAAGATAATGGCCCTAAGGTTAGAAGTTGAATTGTTTTGAATATCACCATTTTCCTCTTTATTGTGTGAATGTTTGTAGGCGGAACTGAATGAGGTTTTGGAGGATGATGAGGAGGAAACTCCCCATGCTGCCCCTCCTGCCGCCGCCCCAGCCGCTCCCAGACCCAACATCACTCCCCACTCCACTCCTACTACTCCCAGTGGTGCGACGGGGTTGGAGTCCCGCCTGGTGGAGCGCATTGACATGTATAAGACAGCCATTTCCAATGCCAAGGCCGCAGGGGAGTCCAGCAAAGCTCGAAGATATGACCGTGGATTAAAGGTAAGATGGAGAAGAAAAAGGGGATCCAGACTCATCCCAACCTCAGTATAAGCTGATCCCTATACTTGTTACTGTAACTGTGTTTTAGTGCCTTCATTTGAAATTTCTAGATTTGCCATTCATAAATCAATCTAAGACACATGAGCAGTATATGCACTGTTGGATATTCTGTTACTGTTGTTAAATTTAGCATTTATTTCCTTTGTAATGTTGATGACGTCTGTTCATGATTCTTCTCTTCTTTCACCTTAGACATTGCAGTCCATGTTGGTGTCTGTCACCAAAGGGAAACCGATCAACGAGGAGGAGATCCCGCCTCCTGTTGCTACAGGTGGAAAGCCCAACCTCACAGCTCAGTCTGAACTGATCAAGGAACGGGAACTGCCAACGCCAGCACTGATGCCGTCCCCTCCCACCAATCAGAAACCTCTGAGGGAGGCTCCTCCTGCGGCTCCAAATGCTAAACCTCACAGTCTGACCCCGCCACAGAAGCCTGCTGCTGCCATCACTCCAGACACACCTGCTATCTCTCCACTCACCCCCAACCAGCCGAACGCACGGCACTCAGGTACACATGCTCATGTCGACATACAGCATAGCCATGATGCAGTTAGGGATGGGACAGTAACCAGTATTACTATATATCGCGGTAAAAAACAATAACGTTTAAAAGCCCTCTAATGTATTGTTATATTCATGTTGACGAGTTGGATGCAGGCCAGTAGCACTTTATTTGAGACGCATTTGACTTAATTAATTTTAGAGGCCGTTATTTGAATTTTTATTTGTGTTGCTTAATACTATCCTTATAGCCTCTATAAGCTAGATCAGTGCTAATTTTGGTTTTTAAGAAAAATTTCAAATGTCTTATGATTGATATGATAAATTAATTGAAACATATTACAGTACTGTTTTTAAAGATTTAATCTTTTTAATAATTATCAAGATAATATCGTATATCGAGATCATTTTGGTCAAGATAATCTCTCTCCCACTTGCCACTCACCACTATAAAGTGACCATATAGGAGTAAAGATCGAGGGTCACTGGTCCGCTCTAATGAACGCTGAAAATGTACCATTACTGAAAAGGTACTGTTCTCAGATCAGCACTTCTATTCAAAGAGGTTTCATGATTACTGGCCATCTTATTTACCCCATGTGGACTTGATTTGTATACACAGAGAGAGACAACCAGATACACAGTTAAAGTATTCAGTATTTGCTGCCACTCACAGACACACACCTGTCTCTGTTAAATGTCACTGTGTTCCTCTTGAGCAATAAAAACATACTCGTTAATCTTGTCTTGCATCTCTTAGTTTTGTGTTCTCTCTCTTCCCATTTTCCCCACTCTCATTCCTTCATCGTCCCCTCTCCCCCGCCACTCTCACACACTTACACACACCTCCACTCCTTCCAGAGCTGAAACAGGCGGTGTTGTCCAGACAGAGGGAGTATAAGATGGCTGCCTTTCACGCCAAGCAGGGCGGAGACACCGACCTGGCCAAACGACAGTATCTCATTTCCAAGGTAATAAGACCACTATCAATCTACCAATTGATTGATTAGATGTTGTAGTTTTAAATGTATAGTGTGTGTTCGATCATAATAGATTTGACCTCCCTTCATGCAGAAACTGGACATACTGGTGGAGGCACTGGACAAAGGAGAGCCACTAGACCTGAGCTCCCTACCGCCCCCTCCTGGTCAGTGGAACCACTTTAAATTATAATCAAATCAAATGGCATTTAACAAAGATAACCGAAGAAAGGTATGAAGCAAAGACAATGGCAATAGCAGAGGTTAGAACAGTTTATATAAATGCTATGACAAAAGAAGAGAGAACAAAGAAAAACTTGACTAGGAACTAAGTAACAAAACCACACAAAACAATAAGGACTAAACCTATAATGCCATTTGCTGTGTTCAGTAGGATGCATGAACAAGACAGGTGAGCTCAAAGAATGAGCCAATGCTGTTTTGCTGATTTTGTCCATTAAATACTGTATTTAGAGACCAAAAGACTGCAAGTTAACACAAAGTGTTACACAGATCTTCCTTACTTCATCTCCTTGAGCTTTCTTCAAAGTCCTCTTTTGCTTGCGTTGAAGTTCAGGCCCTAGCTGATCAGAGAGGCATTTTAGAGAAAGTTTAGGAATAGAAAAAGACGTCAGGATCAAACTGTTCATTTCTCTGATTCATTTTCTTTCTCTCCTCTTCTTATCTCAACCCGACCGCTACTTGTTGATCATTCAAATCTTCACCTGATGTCATTTGTGCTCCTCCACTGCTCTCTGGCTCTCTGCAGGAGATGCAGTAGCAGAGCGTCGTGCTCCTCCTCCTCCCCAGTCTTCCTCCAAACCCGCTGCCCCTGCTGCTCCTGCACCGGCCCAGGTGGCCTCTGCTGGTAAGACCCCAGTAAACAGCAGCCCTGTTTCTGTGTGATCCGTCCTACTAACTGGTCAGAGCAGTGCAGTTGTCAAAGAAGTGTTGCATACAGTATGCTGCATATGTATAGTGTATAGTGTGTGCATGTTGCATTTAAAAATATATAAAGTAAGTGTGTGTGTGTGTGTGTGTGTACGTGTGTGCGTGTGTATGTGTGTGTGTGTGTGTGTGTGTTGTGTGTGCGCGTGTGCCACAAAGACCTGCCTGCCCCCAGCAGTTTAGCAGAAGCCCTGCAGCAGAGGATGGACAAATACAAGGCAGCAGCAGAGGGAGCCAAGAGCAAAGGAGATGACCGCAAGGCCCGCATGCACCAGCGCATCGTCAAGGTACACACACTACGCACTTTTTAAGTATTATGAGTGCACTAATTTATTTTCAGAGCTAAAATCTGTGTTCCAAAAGCAATGTGTAATACATTCTTGCAGTTGAAATGAAATCAAATATGATATTGCTATACTATTTAGAGGGAAAATTTCTCCCTAAAACACATTAACAGCTATTGGTGATTTACCTTGCATTCCTGGCTCCATTTTGTTGTTTTGATGATGTATTTTCCTATTCCTGCGGATAACTGGACAAATGTAGATGATGTGACTTGACATCAAGATATTTCCAGCTATTTTTAATAGCAGAAAAATGTTTCAATCATCTAAAACATTAATGGTAAAGGTCAGGTTCTGGTTTCAGCTCCTCAGAATCAAAGAGCAAGGGCTTCTTTCTTGACTCACCATTTTGCACCAATGTTCAACAATAATACGGGGAGAAATTCAGTAGAAGAGGCAGAGAGACCAATTTCTCCACAGACAGTAGCCTCAATAGACCAGAATGCAATGCAGCCACAAGCAATGATGTGTTTTGAATATGAGTGAGGCATGACTCGCTTTTTCTCGACTGGAAAAACTTGCTCTCTTACTGTTACTATCTGCCGTTGCTCTCTCCACCTACACCTATAACCCACAGCTCAATGGAGCAAGTTCAGACACATTCTCTGGGGCTTTTTGAGAGGCATTTTGGGAAATATAGGAAATCGCTAACTGAAGTAAGAGTTGATGAGGCAGGTTGAGGAAAAGTGGGTACAACAACAAAGTAAAGTACAACACTTCATCATCAGAAAATAACTCCTGGAATTCAGTGTACATCACAGATTGATATGTAACAGTGTGAGAGTATCTGAGGGTGGATATATATTTTTTTAATCCATAATAGTATTGTCAATTATCTCCTTCTTCCTTTACAGCAATACCAGGATGCCATCAGAGCTCACAAAGCTGGAAGACCAGTCAACTTGTCTGAACTACCTGTGCCACCAGGTAACTTTCTGAGTCTAGGCTTGTATCAGTTCCTATTGTGTTCCTGTTGTGCACCATATAGTTGTATTATGTGTGTGTCGCTCCTTTAGGCTGTCCGCCACTCCAGGGCTCCGAGGCGGGTCAGCAGAACTTCATGGGTGTCCTGGAAACAGCTATGAAATTAGCCAATCAGGACGCAGATGCAGAAGAGGAAGAAGAGGATAGTCCAGGAGATGTTGCCAAGGTAACTGAAAAACTATACAGACAGATGCCACCAAATGCTCAAATTCTTATTATACAACGTGTAGTTTCAGCAAGCAACCTGATTGGTTGCTTTCCAGACATAATGATAACTCCCAAAAAGCACAGCTAGCAATGCTTTGTTGTTTGCTATGGCAGCTTCATGATTATTGCATCATCGTCACACCCATTATCACAGCAAAGAATATTTCTATAGTAAATTACAAAAACAGCAACTCTATATTAAACATTTTAGGTTTAGCTGATAGTGTAGTTGATAGGTTTATGAAGTGATAATCACACATCCATATTAAGCTCACTAATGCCTCGAGCTGTAGGAGCTGTAAGAGAGAAAAAGACCTTAAATCTGGTTGTATTTATTCATTGTCTTTGTTTGATTCTAACTCCTGCCTTCTTTCTCTCTAGTCTGCAGTGCGTCCGCACGCCCAGAAAGCCAAATCTCCAGCTCCTCAGGCCCCTGGAGGCTCCTCAGCTCCTACTCAAAGCTCCAAACTGGGAGCTAAAGGTGTGAATGGAGTGTATGTGTATGGAGTGTGTGTGTGTGTGTGTGTGTGTGTGTATGCATACTTGCCTGTATGTATGTGTCATACAAAGTGTTTGTGTTTTACACAAGGCAGAGTTTCACTTTCAGTTTTTTTTATTATTTTCCTGTAGCCCAGCAGCAGCTGGATTTCCTGTTGCTACGGCGACAGGCGTTTGTGCGCGCAGCACTGCGCTCCAAGCAAATGAAGGTAGGCTGTTGACTTTGTTTCTACTGTTATTCTTTCAAGTTTTCTTGACTGTTTCCTCTATTTTTCTGCCATCTTTTTATTTTGTAGATGTCATTATTCTGCTGTTCTGCTGATTATATTTCGAAGTTCCACTGAAGTCTTGAACTTTGCTTGTTGTGGTTTGATGAGTTTGCTGGTTGGCTGATTGTAGGACATGGCTGGAGCAGCGCAGCACCTCAGACACGCCAAGGGACTGGACCCCATGATCAATGCTGCCAAGTCAGGCCTACCTGTAGATATCTCCAAGGTAATGTATAGATATTGTGTGTGAGTGTGTATATATGTGTGTAATAATTATGTAGAAGAAGTTAAAGGGAAAGTTTTTGTGTGTGTGTTGGGAATATTGTCACAGGAGTTGGGTGTGTTAACACAAAATGTGACAGAAACAGATGGAGGGAAGGAAACCTGTAGGGTGATATCAAAAATACTTCTGTACACATCTTGATCTCACCTTCTGTGTGTGTGTGTGTGTGTGTGTGTGTGTGTGCGTGCAACACCTTCTGCTGTTCACACTTCATACAGTTGCCACTCTTCCCATCTTTCTTTCATTTTGCCTTACTGTTGTTTAACACTTCTGCTGTACAGAACCCTTGTTTAATGCCTTCTCCTCTTTCTGCTTGTATTTCTGACTCTGCCCTTGTTAGTTAGTTTATTTGTCTGGCTGTCTTAGGCTGGCTTTACACGGTGAAACATTCACGCAACTTTAGTTGGTTGAAACTTAGGTGAAACTAAGTTGCAATTGAGTTGCATGGAGTAAAGCCCTCTGCAACGCACTTGAAACTTGTCTGAAACTCAGCCGCAACAGTTGCAAAACTCTCAACTTTGTGAAACTAGTTTCACGCAACAGCCAATCAAAACGCTGATAACGTGTCAGATGATGAGGTCAAACAGCTGAGCCATGTCAACAAACGTGAGCTAGGCAAACTACCGTTGATGCGGTATCATTTCAACCGATTTCAACTGATTGATTTCAACTCGACAACGGCTTATCACCAAAATGAACAAAATAATAAAACAGAATATGGTCTCTTGGATGCTTCAGAAGGAGATTATCTTCATAGACTTCATGCAAGGTTGGTAATGCTAAAGTTTTTCTAAAGTTTTGATGAGAATCAGAGCTGTTATCTAAAATACAATCACATATCAAGCTACAATTTCATACTGATGTCACAAGGTGGCAACACAGAGCTATTTATTTATTTATTTTCCTTGAATCAAAGGGAGAATGCACTCACCGGAGGCTCATTGGATCAAGCTCCTTGAATAGTGTGAAATGATCCATTGGTCTCTCTTTTGAGTAGCCAGTCCTTCACCCACAGACGTTTAGCCTTTTTAGGTTGTGTTTTTTCCTCCAGCATATCAATAAGCATTAATGCACCGATAGCTCTCTTCCTATTCTTCGGGACAGCCATTATGAAACAAAGTAGCCAACCAGTGCCAGAAGAAAAAGCGATACAACACGTCCGAATTGATATTATCCAGCGAGAAAACGATACGAAATAAGATACAAAGATGCAAATGTAGTTACAATGACACTTCCCACTTGATATAATCTAGCGAGAAAACAATACGACAGATGAAAAATTAACAATCTAGCTAGCTAATTTTAGTGAAATAAACTATTAAATCGTGTTGCATGAGACTGATTATTTTTGAATTGCTTTGTGTAACTGTCAAGTTGCATGGAAATGATGTTTCATGCAATTTGCAACCTGCAACTAGTTGCGTGAAAGTTTCACCATGTAAAGCCAAATCTTAGCAATGGATTTCCATTAAATTTTGTGGACAGAAAGGCCTTGGGCCAAGCAACAATTGATTCGATTTTGGTGTGATCCGCACCTGGGATTCCTGCCATCAGACAATTATTGTTTTTTTTGCCATAACTATGAAACTAACACAGATTGCTTGATTACAAATTCTAAGGGTATGTTTGCAGGGTCAAGAAATCAATTGAACTTACAATGTACTAAGTGATAGGAATGATGTAACGGCAAGTTGGAGAATTGTTCAGCATTGGCGGAAGTTTACCCTCTCCGAGTGCCTTCTAGCCTTCTATTTCTTTTTTAAATGGACACCTCTATCTTTGACTTCTTCTTTCCTTATTTCCCTCTGTCCCTGCACACTGTCTCTTTCTAAACTGTTACCTTTTTTGTTTCTCACCACCTCCCTCATTCTCTGTCTTCCTTGCAGATTCCCAGCGCTCCAGTCAGTGATGAGGATTACTCCCTGTCTCGCTCCCGTACCTCCCCTCTCTCCCCTCGCTCCAGTGAGCAGTATAACCACCTCATGGAGCTCTTACGGCAGCAGCATGAGGTTAGGACACACGACTCCCAGCCTTTTTATATACATTTTCATGCAGCAAGTGCACCTCCCTAAATGGAGCTCTTGCTGTATTTTAACATTCAGTAGATGCATTATTGATATAATCTCTGTGATTATGGGCTATCAATAGCCCACGCACCATCTTTCCAGTTGCACAACTTTCTTAAATAGACTGCTTTTGTTTCATACCTTTGGCTATAGTTTTCTTCCTTTTCTCTCCCACACCATCTTTCTTGTTCTCCTTCTTGATCTACAGAAATGTCTGGGCTACTCTCAACAGTTCACACACATGGGCAATGTGGCCGAGACCATAAAGTAAGAAACGTTCCTCATTTGTGTGTTTGTGTGTGTGTGTGCATGTTATCACATATCTGCATATATTAGCCTACATATCTTGCATTTGAAGCATAATGCCTTCATGTTGCTACAATTTAAGCTCTATGCAAGGATCCTGTGGCTCAAACTGCTGACAAAACATCATTTTATTCTTGATGAAAATCATAATTTTATTTTTGGGTATTAGGCCAGTAATGAGCTTACTACGAAATACCACAAAAAGTAAAATCAATCTATGTAGGCTAGAACATTGGTGCTTGGTAGAACTTTGATTTAGTGTTACAACAAAAATCTTCACTGCAGCTAAGATGCACTGGTAAAATGTTTTCATCATGAAAGTATCACAGACAGATAGCAAAAACTGGTCACAACAACATCCAGCTTAGTTCACATGCATACACAAACATAGGAGAAATCCAGCACACAACATCTGTATATCGATACAGTCAATCTGCAATGGACAGCAGGAACGGATTCTGTCATTTCAAATGAATGAACTTCCATTGGAGACTAATGCATTAAATGCATCAGGTGTTACTGTGGCATGAGGCTTATCAAACAGATTCTGCTGTATTCCTCCTTGGGAGCACCCACTCAACATAATACATGCAGTGTAACATTTCTTTATATTTTCTTCATAACTTTTATTCACATATTTTCACATACATGTAACTCTCACACACTCGTGCATTTCACCTACATGGTTTTGTGGTATACCTGGAGGGTTCTGCTACCAGTTTACTAGTATATGCTCCTGTTGCCTAGAAACAGAAAAAGTGTGACACCTGCAGCTGGAGATTCAAAGCAGGGATGGTCATTTTTCGTTTGTTTTCTCAGATCATGCTCCTAAATTTATTTTGAGCTCCAAAATCTAATAATGTAGGAGTTGATGTGCTCCTTGGAGAAAATGTCACTGCGAAGCTCTGCGGCACACTTGGACATGAGTGGTCACTGTCACATATATATCTATATTCCAGTAACCAGGCCCTCCGGTTGGCCTGTGAGATGTGATGTGTGTAAGTACCAACTGTTCTTCTCCCCAGGTTTGAGAAGCTAGCTGAGGAGAGTATGAAGAACATAGAGGTCCTGAAGAAGTCCCACGCCAAGGGCCACCCGGTGCCCAAGTGCCACACCGAGGAGAGGACCTTCAACACCGTCAAGTCAGCAACAAACTCATGTGATATGGTTAAAGTCACAATGAATGGCATATCATAACATACACCTACTTATCAATAAATCCCCCCATTCTGTCATATTTTTATGTAAAAATCCTATTGCTTTAACTTCCTTGAAACCGGCTTATTTTTAGTGGTTGCTTCATGGAGTACCAGTAGGTGGACATAAAAATAGTACCATCACAGATTTTTGACCAATCCCCCCTCCGCCCCTCCCATCGTATGAAAACTTTCAAAATGTCACGAGTGGTAAATTGGTTATGGCGGTGCATTTTTGGGTGTTCACCCCCAGAAACCCTGTTTCCTTTTCCTAAGACGCCACAGTTTCATTCCAATGGCTGGAATTAATTCATTTTGAAGAAACTGAAATTTGTGACAGCAATTTTTGAATTTTTGAACACATTTTCGTCCCGCCCAAACATCCTGTTTCAACCGGTAATATGTTACGGAAGCAAGACACCATCCAAATGCCATTTCATTGTGATTTTAAGGAAGCAAAAAATTTGTCTTATGTGAAACATCAGGATGCATCATAAATATCCGTACCTTGCATCTCATCGTTTGTATTTATATAGATGGCTCAACATATGCATTGATAGTAGTGTTATGAAACCGTTTCTTTTAGACACAAAGAGGATTGCTCTCCCTGATTAGAGTGGTAGATGAGTCAGCCTTGTTGGCCAGATGAACACAGAGTGACTCAATGTGACTCACACTGACACTCTGGCTCTGGACCAGGATCACACAAAGAGCAAATAACTAAGAGCTAGCAGCTAGGTGACTCTGGCATTGGCCCAGTATAGCTCACAGTTGGGGCTGTTTGGCTCTTCTGATGCTGACTGACTGATGTCTATTACTCACGATGCTGGCTGTGAATGGTCATGACCTGTACTTTTATTTTGTAGGACCTACCCCAACCTGACAGCTAACGACATGATTCTGTACGTCATCAGGGGCATTAATCTGCCAACTCCCCCAGGTAGGCAGGTCTGGCTCTTTGAATTAGCCATGCAGTATTCTTGCATCCTCCGTTAAATACATTCACTTCCCTTTCTCCTCCTTCCTCCCCCCCTCAGGTGTCTCCGCTAGTGATATGGATGCCAGCGTGAAGTTTGAGTTTCCTTTCCCCAGTGCGGTAAGAAACAGCTGCTTATGCAATCTTACACAGTGGCACTCAATGGATTTTTCACTGTGTGGACGTTTCATTCACCCTGTCGATATCTAGGCAGCGGTTTTATAATTGTGTGTGTGTGTAGGAGGAGGCCCAGAGGGACAAAACGAGCACGGTGAAGAACACCAACAGTCCAGAGTTTAAGGAGCAGTTCAAACTTAACATCAACCGCTCCCACCGAGGCTTCAAACGAGTGGTGCAGTCCAAAGGCATCAAGTTTGAGATCGTCCACAAGGGGTAAAAACAAAGACGACTCTGGGGCAATTCAGGCAAAAGCTTCTCTGTTTACCTGTGTGATATGTGCTGTAATTGTATTCTCCTCTCTGTGTGTTTACAGGGGGCTGTTTAAGACGGACAAGGTAGTGGGCACTGCTCAGCTGAAGCTGGAGGCTCTAGATAATCAGTGTGAGATCAGAGATATTATAGAAGTGAGTGCTGATAATATGCAAACACAAATGTAAATGCATACACACGTGTACACAGCAACCATATCTAACTGTGGGTACGTGTTTCTTAGGTGCTGGATGGACGTAAATCCACAGGGGGCAAGCTGGAGGTGAGGGTGAAGATCAGAGAGCCTGTAGCAGGAGTTCATCTCCAGACGGTGACAGAGAAATGGCTGGTGCTCGACCCCCTCTCCTCCCCCTCTCCCCCGGAGAGACAAAAGGAACGGGTAAGTAGAGGGAGAAAGAAAGGGAACGCTTGATGCAGGAAAGAAAGCTGGGAGATGATCCAGACAATCAAATGGACAGCTTAAAGCCCACCTCTAATTACCTCATCACCCGGTTCAGCTTTTGTGAAAACATCTCAAAAAGTGAGGTTGATTGTCTGCACCAGTCACAAGCCCAATCAAAACGATGATTTTCCTGTGTATAGGAACAAAAGCAGGGATGCACAGCTGTCCATGTCAATTACCAGGAATCAGTTGTTACTCCCATTCTGCTGAGTAAACCAATTATTTGCAAGAAAGCATTGTTTGAAAAATCTCAGATTACTGGAGGGCTGCTTTAAACGCAGTTTGTATGCACTGCCGCCAAAGTAAATGCTGGGGTAGCAAAAGCTGCAACAGTGGCATGAAATGATATTGAATGAGTGAGTTCAGTGACGTCTGTGTGTGTTTGTCTGTATTAGGCTCCATCTCCTCGGTCCAGACCCAGGAGTGAGCCAAGCAGCAGGAGCAGTCATCCCAGCAACTCTCCTCCGCAGTACAAACTCCACAGCTTCAGCCTCCTGCACTTTGACAAGGAGAGGTTTGAGAGAAAGGTAGGTGTGTGTGTGTGTGTGTGTGTGTGTGGGTGGTCTGAGCCTATCCACAGCGTTCACTTCTCTAAAGCTTGCAATGGGCTGAAGGTCTTGTCAGTCATTCTGCTTGTCCGTCAGATTGCAGACTACCGAAAGAACCGACGGGATCCCCCACCTGACCTCCTCCATCAACACAAAGAGGTCACACACAGACTGCAGTGGCAGAAAGCACATCTAGAGAGAGGCTCTCCTGCTCTGTTTACAGGTAACACACACACATACCAACATATGCACATACTGTATGTACATTGTTAATAAGTCTCATCCAATCAGAAATACATTTCCCGTACATGTATGAACCACATTTTCCTTCACCATTATCTGTGTAGAGTATGAAAATGTGTTGCGGCGCTTTGCCCAAGGACTTGCTGACTCAGTGAAGAAATTCTCCAGCCAAGGCAACAGGGTGAGTACAGGGTCAGAGCTGGCTACTACACGCATGTGTTTGTGACTGGGTGCTTGTGTGTGTGTGTGTGTGTTTGTGTGTACATGTCTGTTCTTGTGTAAAGTTTCTATTCCCTTCCCTTTTGATAGGAAGCTGCCAAGGATGCTCTGGCCAGGTTGAAGATGGTAGAGAATGAGGTAAAGGCTGTCATCTTCTGTCAATATACTTATCAGTTTATTTTTGCTGGTCTTTATGTGTGCGATTATATATTTCCTTTTCTTTCTGCTGCAGCTGGAATCACTGAAAAGGAAACGCACTGTATGAGAGGAGATGGAATAAGGGAGTGGAGAGGTGGCTGGAGTACTGTTATATCAGAATACACACACACATACACACACACACACACACACACACTAACACTACAAGGACAGCTTGAAGCACCTTTAGCATGATCCTATGCTGCTCCATGATTATGACAAGTGCATGAAGAACCCTCATGATTCTGTCAGTAGATTTTAGAACCTGTGTCATTTCCGGTTAGATGCCTGTCATGGTAATTCTGTAATTACAGAGGGATCCAGAAATTAAAGCTAGCATTAAAACATAATGAAGAGCAGTGGAAGAGGAAGGCTTATTTGCACTTAGCAACAGACAAACACACTACAGAAAACTGCCTCCAAAATACCCTATATAATATCCTTTTCCCTCTTTTCCTAATTGTTTTTCTTTAATTCTCTTCTTTCTCTTGAGAATTGTCTCAGTGAAGAATCTTTTTGGAAGAGTTATCCCGATTTACATTAGACACCAGCTCAAATTTGGTGTCCATAGATGACCAAAAAAATAAGTGTGTGTGTGTGTGTGTGTGAAAGAAAGTGTGTAACCCGTGGACTAAGGTGTTTTTAACCCCTTCCCATATTTTATGTGTGTGTAATGAGCTTAATCTAATCTGTCTGCTCCAGTATTCCCAGATTACAGTAATCTGCTCCGTTTGGAGTGGTGTGATATGGGAATAAAAACGGGGCTCCAGGGCGCCGCGGCTACATCCCATAATGAGGGATTAATGTTTGTGTCACCAAGGAGACGACTCGTTCAGACGCGGAGCCGCCTGTGGGGCTCGGGGCGGAGGGGTGTTAACAGCATGAATGTGGTACAAACTCAGCTGTGGAGATGGATTGCTTCTTCTTCTTCTTCCTCATCAACTACTTCCTCTTTGTTGACTTCTTCGTCTTTGCCTTCTTCACACTAATTCCTTCACAGGTTATTCAGAAGCATGTTTAAAAGGCTGCTCTTCCTGATTTCCTTAACTGTTTCACAAATAACAAGTCCATTGTGGTGTCAATTAGAAAATAATCAATTAGAAAATGCAACATCTGCTGTGTCACTGTGATGCGTCAAGTAGAGCTGTACAGCAGCAGAATATTTTCCATAGAGACTTTGTTATACGCAGCGTGCAACGGCAGTTTCTGTCTCACTGAAATCTCCAATAGCAGCACAATGGACTGCTGAAATAATCTACCAGAGGAAGAGAGATGAATTTGCGTCAATATAGTTGGATAATTGCACATTATGTGCGTCTATGGGGGATTTCACACTTTGGAATGCATTCTTGTCATTCCTCTACCTTTACACAGTTTTTTTTTTAGTATGAAATCAAGTGGACACAATCCAGATGCAGTAAAGCTTTCTAAGAAGTGGATTCATGCTGACAAATGCAGGCACCTTGGAATGAATAATGTGCCACAGCAGTACAACAACAATCTGATAAATGCATCATATTGCTGCCATGTATTCCTAGTTCTGTTCAATATATTGGACATATTTATCCTCTAATCCATGTGTTTGACAACCTGCTAACCTAAACGCACAAGAGGACGAGTTCCCTTTATTTGGATCCGTACTGATCCCGCCCATCCCGAATGTAGCGGACCGCTGTAAATGAGCCTTGTATTTACATGTGACCCGTCAATATTGATGTTGTCTGTTGACTCTGCCAGCAGTTTCTTGGTCACGTGTCGGGGCAGAGAGTCGCCTGTTTGCCCTGATCCCTGATCCACCCCCTGCCCCACTCCAGTACCAGATACAATAAGTTAATCCTGGTTAAAGCTGGCCTGATATGGGCTCTCCGTAGCCCATGGTGATCTTTTACATA
This sequence comes from Centroberyx gerrardi, assembly GCF_048128805.1. Taxonomy (NCBI): domain Eukaryota; kingdom Metazoa; phylum Chordata; class Actinopteri; order Beryciformes; family Berycidae; genus Centroberyx; species Centroberyx gerrardi. The sequence continues at coordinate 19,041,344 of NC_135999.1, read as the reverse complement.
ACACCCCCCCCCCCTCTCTCTCTCTCTCACTCTGTCTTTTTCTTAGGAGAGGACAACTTTTTGTGAACAGTTCACTCTTTTTGCTTTTACCTTGCTGATTTTGTTTTTTTTGTTAGTTTTTTTGTTAGGGCAGTGGAAGGACAAATAGAGCAGCATGATTCTCTGCTAACAGACACACACATGTTAAATAGCCCTAACCCTTCGTCTAGATATGGGATGGCTCTTGGCAAGAAATATGGGAAAGACAGAGCTTCTACTTTAGTAGTGAATGGGGGGGGGATACCATTTAGAGCCACTGTCCAGCTCTGATGTAACCCCGGGTCACAGTGTTGGTGCGTTGGTGTCTCTCTTCTCCTCTGTCAAGGGCAGCAACTTTAACCCTGCATCACCCCAAACACACACACACACACACACACACACTCCTACAAAGTCAGCCCCATAGAATTTGAAATGATAGAATGGTCATTCCCATTAAAAGCTGCACTCTTGAACTGCCATTTGGCTGGTACACTTCCAGTGGCTGCCATAGAATGTTTGATAATGTTGTCATGGAAATCAGTGTTGATTTGGTGCATGAGACTCAGAAAGCTGGTGTGTTACCGTGGCAACGGCATCATTTGGATGAATATTCCAGTGGCAGTTGTGATGAACATTCAAACTTTCTGAGTATCATTTTCTGTTTAACTGACGACATCATCAGAATTCTATAGAAGCCATGTTGGGCGCACCAAAGGAAATTACCATGATGCATTAGGAAGTGTCCTAGTGTCCTGTCTATAAGTTCTGTGGTCAGCCCATTCCTTTAGTAACCTTGTGGCCTTTGAGGCCGGCCCGTTGCCATGACAACAAGCTCATCAGCATTCTGTGTGGTAGTTGGATGGTCAGGCAGTAGGACAGATTGTTAAAGTTAGTCCTGCTGGTGGCTCACACTTGTTTCCCTCTCACATACATACTTTCTCAGTCTCTTTGTTGTTTGGTTTGTCTTGTTCTCAGTTTTCCTTCCTTGATCTCTTTTCTCTCATCCTCCTATTCTGTGAAAAAAAGGCTACACTCCATTTACAAAGGGGAAAGTTTGGTGGGTTGTTTGTATTTTTTTTGTCCTGATCAACTGCAGTAAATGTATTCATCTGGGCTTGGGCAACTATTGTTGAATATTTTACATTTTTATCTGTTAAGTCATGTAATGGCAATCAGTATACATTTGTTAATATAAATATATATATATAATACAGCATTTGCTCTGTCTATTTTTAATGGAAGACGTGATTTGTGTCTCGAGGTGGAAATGTATGAAAGGCCTGATTGTTTAGGCTTTAATCTTCTATGTTTGTGAGGTCGGTGTTAATGGCAATATTAAAATATTGAAACAGCATTGAGTTTGTGTCCTTACTATTACTAACATCCTGACCTGCCGTTTCTCGTTGTTAGCTGTTTTTTCCCCCCCAAAACAACATCCTAGCTAATAATAATATATTTTAAAAAAACAACTGGAAGAATAGAGGCATGTCTTTTTGTTGAGACTACCTTCTGTTGGGGGAAGCTCCGGGCTTTGCTGTTATGCTAATAACTTATTTGAATGTTAAATTTCTCCTGACAAAGGGGAAAAGATAGAGGGGGATGGGGTGCAGGGAGAAAAAAGGGAGACTGAAAGCAGAGGCCGGGTACAAAAATAGAGTGGAGGGGAGTCTAAATTAAAATTGGAGAACCCGCGAGAGTTTGGTGGGCGTGGACAGAGAAGGGAGGGCTTCCTGCTGGAGAGAGCACGTGGTTCCGTGTCTGCCCTGTCAGTGTGTGTAAAGGTTTCTGAGCCCTCTCTCCTCTCTCTCTCCTCCTAACCTCCCCGTTCACACAGCCTGCCAGCTAGCACTCATCCTCCGGCGGGCCCTCTCTTTTTTTTTTATTCCTCCCCACCCGCGGCCCCTTCAGCTCCCGTTCCCCTCCTCTTTCTTTACCGCGGCTCCCGGGACCGCCGACAACCAGGCCGCCGTCACTTCAACGTGTATCTGTTGAGAGGGAGAGAGAGAGGCACAGAGAGAGGGAGAGTGTGTGTGTAATTGTGAGAGAGTGTGTGTGTGTGACTGTTGAGTGTGTTTGTTTGTGTGTGTGTGTGCGCGCGCACACCGCAGCCTTCCATCCAGATTCCCACCATCCACCTCGTTCGGTTTGGGTCATGACGCTGGAGGCGATCCGCTACCGGGCCGGGTCTCTGCAGATCCTCAACCAGCTGCTGCTGCCACACCAGACTGTGTACGACGAGGTCCGCTCGGTGCAGGACGGATATGAGGCCATCAAGTCCATGAAGGCAAGGAACCAGACTCATCTCCTCTGTCTCTCTCTCTCTCTCTCCCTTATCACACTCTGTTTCTAGGGCTTTCACCCCCCACCCCTCCACCCCTCCACCACCACCACCCTCCTGCATGCTGCATGTGATGTTAATCGTGTGTGTGTGCCTGGTCTTTTGTGCTCCGACCGCTCACGTTTCTACCGGACTCGGGGGCTGCATGCACGGGCAGCATGTGTTGCCGTTCGCTCGCCGCCGGGGTCCCGGCCTGTATTTTTGTTTTGAATGCATCTGCAGCACCCGCTACCACCCACCACACTGAGGTGCATCTGTAGCTGCCACAGCGACGGTGTTGAGTGGGATAAGGGCTGGATGTGCCGTCGCGGCTTGGCAGGAGTCCCCCCCCCCCCCCCCCCCCCCTCCCGTCCGTATCAACCCCCACGATTATCTAAGGCATCCCAAAAACGACTTGGGATCCCATGATTTATTTATAGTTTTCGCATTATCATGTGCAAGCACGACAAACCAGGTATCTGCACACAGCTACCCACCCATGAAATGCCCCCCCTCCTCCTCCTCGTTCTTTGGGAGAGATTATTGATGAATTATTAATGACCTTTACCAGGGTTTTTTGTTCGCGTTCTGGTCTTGTGCTGCGCTCTGTGACACCTTTCACTTGATTTATATCTGTCCATACCAGAAGCCCTCGCGAGGGAAAGGTGTCCAGGTGATTGCATGTTGTTTAGGTGTTTGCCTTTGGGTGAGAACATTTTGAAATGCTCACCCAGGCCCGATAGATGTTCACCCTTTTGTCTTGCCAGCTACACACAGCAGCGTACACGTTTGATCCCGTGCATGTGGCAGAGTGAAGGAATGTACCATAAGCAGAGAGGATGATGTCATGATAATGGTGCCTAATGGGAGAGAGAGATGACTGGAACGCAGAGATGATATCACGGCCCTCTGGTGTGTTAGGTTCAAAGCAGTCGTGACAACTTTTGGTTCATTACGTTGCCTCATCCTCTTGGTTAGACCTCAGTTAGTGGAGAGAGATTGATTATTCAGGTGAAAACTGGGCAGCAACTGGTAGATGGTGTGAAACCCACAGAGGAGACGATGACAAGTAACTCCTCCCCTCTCCTCCCTTCTCCTCCCTCTCCTGCCCCTCCAGGTGCGGGGTGCCCCGGCCATCGCCATCGTCGGTTGCCTCAGCCTGGCTGTGGAGCTGCGGGTGGGCGCCGGGGGCGACGACCCCGTGACTTTCATCAGAGAGTCTCTGTGTCATCTGACCTCAGCCCGGCCCACCGCCGTCAACATGGGCCGCGCCGCCCGCGAGCTGATGGAGTTTGCAGAGAACGAGAGCATGGAGAAGAACTCTGAACAGCTGCGGGAAAGGTAGGGCTGGACGGAGGGAGGTGATGGTCTTAAAGCTTAACTCTGGCTATTTTCCACCTGGACCCTGTGTTCCCATCTTGTTCCATCATGCCGATCGATTCTGACCAAAATCTCATCACCTGCTTCACTATAGAGCTACTTGCACCTTGCTTGCCTGGGTGCGCTTCTCTCCAACACAGTCCTACTCCAAAAGTCCCCAAAATATATCTTTTGCTTGCCCTGTAACGTGACGTGTCAGTAAAAAGATGAAAATTATCTAAGTCATGCCTTTCTTATACAATTTTGATGCTACCTTAGACACAGAAGTGCAATGGCCAACACCGGCTGTGGATGGCTGTCTACATGCGCCGCTGTATAAGTAGTGCAAAATAAATAGTGAACGTTGTCAGGTAATTTATAAACTATAAATCAAATATCTCATTACAGAGTGAGTATCTATGTGAAAAAGGCATGTTTTGGGTTGATTTTGACTGTCCATTGGCCCTACAGGACTAAAACTGAGGGGCCGTGCACCCAGGCAAGCGAGACATAAACAGCTCTATAGTGGAGCAATTGGGGAGATTTTGGTCAGAATTGATTTGGTATTATTGAAAATTATTGGACATTAGGGTACAGGTTGACAATGGCGTTATGCTTTGGGGGAATACACAAAGGTTTTTATGAGATTGACATCAAAATAATCCATCTGTCACTCCCTGGGAGGTCATTCACTCCGGTGCTCCATACGACCTCTTTAGTGTACACTATGTTCAGTGATAGTAGGCAACTAGCATTATCGCAAAAGTGAGAAAACAAGAATTTGTAGCAGCTCTAAAACTAAACAGTAATCTGAAATAATATAGGGCTAAGTCTGGCAGCTTTGTGGAGGAGATTAGTCAGATTTACATGAAATATGATATTAAAGTAACAATGTTTGGAACTACCACAAACTACGTTCCCTGTTTCCATAGGAAGTGAATGTGATGCCCGATGAGAGACTGTGTAGCTAAAAACCACTGTGCAGCAGAGTGGATGGATGTGTGCTTGCTCACCTGAAATAGTTAGAATCTACAGGCCACATAATAAAAACCATTATACAACAGTTGGTTCCGGTCGAGTAATTTGATTGGACCGGAGGCATTCCATGAGTGCTGATATCTGATAACAGCACTGGGACGTTTTACTATATGTATCACTCCGCTTTACAGGTGTTCTAATGGAGACAGTTACAATGTGTTGCTTGGCAACACTTGGTAGTGGAATCCTGAGGGAACTGTTTTAATAATGTATATAAATATCATTATAATAATCACAGTCGTGCTGGTGTACAGTATAACAGCACTCCCTCTCGTGATATTGCTTAATTAACAATTTTTTATAGTTAAAAGGTCTTGTCTTCAGTCTTGTTACTTTGGATAATGCTAGTCACCTATTATCACTGAGCATGGTGTATGCCAAAGCATTAGCATGGAGCACTAAAGTGAATGATGTACTGGGGACACATGAATAATTTTGGTGTCTGTGTTCTCATCACTTCATGGGTAAGTTCACCAATGGGCCACTCTCTCAAAAACTGTATTCCTTTTTAAAAATAGAGAGTGCACTGAGGAAAAAAGCAGAGCAGCTCCAAGTGAGGAAAGGATGAGATGGAGCAGGAATGTTTGATAGAATATGAGTGGAAGAGAGAGAGAGGAGCATGATGAAAAATTGTAATGCGGGTATGCGAGAGCGAGGGGGAAGAATGGGGAAAGACTAAACATGAAGGAAAAGAAGAGAAGATGGGTGAGGAGAAATACGGCGCACCTGAGAAGCAGAGGAAGGCAAGTGAGGATAAAGAGAAGCAAGCAGGCATACTGTAACTCTAGACTTGATGGACACAGTGGCAGACAGAGCCTCTTCTCAATTCCCACCTCCTGTCCCCCCCCCCCCCCCCCCCCCCCACAGTGTAATTGCCTGGATCGAAGAGATGCTGGAACGTGACGTCAATGACAACAGGAAGATTGGTAACTATGGCGCCCAGCACATCCTGTCTGGGGTCCCGAGGGATTCTGTCACCATCCTCACACACTGCAACACCGGCTCGCTGGCTACTGCTGGATACGGAACCGCACTGGGTAAGACTGGAGCTGTTTGTGTGCAAGAAAGAGAGAGACTGTTGAGATATTTATGGCACTGTAACTGTAACTCTGTGTGTTGTAGGTGTGGTGCGTAGCCTCCATGCACTGGGCAGGCTGAAGCGTGTGTACTGTACGGAGACGAGGCCGTACAACCAGGGCTCCAGACTGACGGCCTATGAGGCGGTAGCAGAGGGATTCCCTGCTACACTTATCACAGACAGCATGGCAGCCCTCACCATGAGAGAGAGGGGCATCACAGGTGTGTGTGTTTGTGTGTGTGCATCCTATGTTTGCTATCTGTGTGAAGTTTCCTGCTCAATTTTACTGTTCTCCCCCTTTCCCCCCTTTTTTCCACATCATCCTCTCTCCTCTTTCCTGAACTCTCTTTTCCCTCTGTCTTTCAGCTGTGGTGGTTGGTGCAGACAGGGTGGTTGCCAACGGTGACACAGCCAACAAGGTGGGCACATACCAGCTGGCCATCGCCGCTAAGCACCATGGGATACCGTTCTACGTGGCGGCGCCCAGCACATCGTGCGACCTGAGTCTGGAGAGTGGCAGGGACATTATCATCGAGGTGCGCCCCCCCGAGGAGCTCACCAGCATAAACGGAGTCCCCATTGCTGCCCCAGGTAAGATGGAGACCATAAGGGTGGATGGGATGCTGGTGGTTTTGTGAAAATGTGTTTTTGAACAGAACCGGTGAGCTACCACAGAACTCAGTCACTACAAATGTTTAGGAAAAGGAGATTTATATAAATTAATAACTATGGTATATGGAAAGACATGCTGAGACCATTTGAGCGCTCATGTAGAGGAGGAAAGTAGCAAGTTGAGCTAAAGATTGACAGTGAAAGTGATGGAGAGAGGGAAAGTGGCAGGCTAGGAGAGAAGGATGAGCGTGTGTCCTAGGTGAGTTTGTGAGCGCTGATTGAGTTGTGTCATGTGATCTCTAATTAGACAGCCAAAGAAAAGAGACACTCGGTGACATCACAGTAATTAAACCACGTTCATTTAATGAGCTCACCGGCCCCCGGAGAGGAGAGGAAAACGTGTGTGCCTGCACATCTCGTCTGACTGTCAAATTTCCTCCTCTCTCGCTTAAAAACACTCTTAATCAGTATCTTTTTTTAATGTAACAGCACTGTTCTCTTGTCCATCTTGTGTATTGCTTTGTTAATGATCAACTAGGCTTGGGCCGATATTCAATAATGACGAATATCGCAATATTTAGTGAATGTTGCGATATATTTAGATCACAATTGTGCCAACTTTTGAATTTATAAACCTGTAATCTACTACTGGTAGATCATAGGTAAATATATGATATTTGTATACAAAAAATAGTCATATTTGTAGTGAAAAATGTATTTGAAGTGAGTTCCCTGTTCCACAATCGGCCTGTTTTCCCTGAAATAGCAGGAATGAGCAAATTACACCAAATGGCCGTAGTTTACTCCAATGCTTGAATAAAAAGATCAAGTTTCTAAGCTAGTAATAATAATAGTAATTATTGTTATTAATAACCTAAAAATTTGATGTCATTTAGAAGAAATAAAATTAAAAAAAAAACGTGACACCCTACCCACTGGCGAATGTCGATAATATCATAAGTCGCGATATTTTGGTGTGACAGGATCGCGACATTACATTTTGGATATCGCCCAAGCCAATGATCAACCGCCTCACTCATTTGAAATTGCTCGCCGCCTGTCTGCAGGGATCGAGGTGTGGAACCCGGCGTTCGATGTGACTCCTCACCAGCTAATCACAGGAGGCATCATCACAGAGCTGGGAGTCTTCCTCCCCTCTGAGCTCCAGGCAGCGCTCACCGGCCGCCTCACCGCCCTCTAGACCCACTCAGCCCCTTCTGCTGGTCCATGTGCGCCACTGCACCTCGCTCACACACACACACACTCTCATTCCATCACAGCACACACACACACACACACACACACACAGACATGGTTGTGGTGGAATTTAATTTACTACATTGGTAAACACACAGTCAGTGTTACATGTCAGTGCACAAAGATCAGTGGCGCACACACACACAAAAATCACATGTTCTACAGTCTGTCACCCACATATATATATACACACAGACACACACACACACACACACACACACACACTGCAGGGACTCAAGCAGACACACAAGTGCAGTCTCCCCTTCCTTTTCTGTCCTCTTTTCTGTGGTCTCTCCGCCCTCACCTTCTCCCAAGGTATCCATTCTCTTTCATTCTCTCTCTCACTTTCTCTCTCACTCTCTTTCTCTCTCTCTCTCTCTGTCGCTCTCTCTCTCTCTCTCTCTCTCTCTCTCTCGCCCTCTAAATGGCTTCTGCGATGATGAATAGTGCTCAGCTAGACTCTCCCATGAATTCTATTTGGCGAACAATTTTGATAAGTCACTAGTGAGATAATCTTTCAGGGCTTGTTCAACTACAGAAAAAAAAAAAACTGTCATTTTGAAAGTAGTGATTTTGATCAGCCATGGTGTTTAAAGTGAGATTTAAGTGCTGCTACCAACTTGTAAATATATATAACCCTATTGGTAGTGTGTACATATGTACAAAACTAACCCCTGATAGTTAAAGGTACCATCATTTTAACCAAATATGTGGTTATTTAAATCTAAATTCACCCCATCAAAAATGTTATATTAACATTTGCTTTCGTTTTCTCTATGTAGAAACTTTTGTAGAAGAATAATTCAAGAAAATTGATAGCTCATAGATTTTGAGAACCAGAATTTCGTAATGATATTAGGAATCGTATTTCACACACGTTTTACCACGTGTTACAAAATTTTGAACGCAAAGTGGAAATTGTTGATCAATCCTCCTTAGTCAGCTGAAGCCTATGACGATACATGGCTCTATTTATACCTCACTCCTTGTTTGTATCTTGCTGTTCCCAGTTGTACCGTATCATACCATACTTATAATCTTATACAGTACTTGTATACGTAACCATACTTATTTCAGTACCATATCAATGTCCACCGCTACCACACAGAATATGCTCCATAGGAATAAAAAGTCTAAAAAAGGGAATTGGTGTCATTTTTGCCATAACAGCTTCTGCGTGGAGCTTAGATGTCTGTTTTATTTACTGTATTTCTGTGATAGACATCAGTATTAAAGGAATAGTTCACCCCAAAATGAAAATGATCTTCTCACCCCCATGTCAGTCGAGATTCCATTGAAGATTGTAGGAGCGCCAAAAACACAGCGAGTTAGCCCTCGTTTCGTTCTTCTCACACCTTTTTGAAGTTAACGGGGCGATATTTTTACAGCTCCTAAAAAAAAAAAAATAAAAAAAATAAAAAAAATAAAAAAAAGCAGAAAATGTCTTTCAAAGACCAGAACATTGTTAGTGAGGAAAATATAGAGGATAATGAGGTAGATATTGGACTTTTGGACCCACAGTGCAATCGTTTGGCTGCAAAACACTTGGATTATCCTGCACAAGTTGTTTGGAGAAATTTGATGGACATTTTCTGCCTTATTTTTTAGCTATAAATAGATGGCTGTGTTAACTTCAGCAGTTTGGGAGAAGGCTGAGATAGAAATGCGGGGGCTAATTTGCTGTGTGTTTGTTGGTCCTGTGAACTTGAGCGGAGTTTCGACCGACATGGCGGTGGTGGTGGGGGGGGGGGGATTTCGCGGTGAACTATTCCTTTAAGATTGGTGGGTTGTTTCCCCATTCTGCGTTGCCTCCCTATAGAGCATGCTCTATGACTCCATCTGAAAATGATTCATGGCATAATGACACCAACCATCAGAATGTAATATTCAACTCGGAAGAAATTTGTGGTCGCTTTAGACAAGGCTGTGATCAAGGCCGCGCTTCGCTAAACAGTCACTTATTGCCTTAGTGCTCTGTTTAGAATGTGACCGACTGCTTGGACTATTCCCTCTTCCTGACTGAAATGCTATTTTATCAGAGACGGACTTCCAACCCACCAGTCTAGTATACGAGGTCGGGGGCCTGCATGCGCATAAAGTCGCTTAAAGCGGAGGTGACGACCGGAGACCGCCGTATCTTAACGAAAGCTCCTGTGGTCACGCGATTCCCAAAACGCCACTCCTTTTATTCTAAGAGGCTTTATGCAGAAAGTCCCGGATGTCTAGATCTATACGAGACTCGCCTACTCACTGTACTGAATGTCACAGGCCCGGACTCGGGGGGGCCCACACTGCTCACTGCCTTACACAGCCAGCAAGTACAGCACTAACACAGCTCACAACAACACGGACTACAGCTACAGTCTGTGAGCCAGCATGCTAACAGGAGAGACGACAGCCCAACCTACCTACCTACCCCCCCCCCCCCCCCCCCCTTTCTCTTAACCACACATGCTGCCCTTGTGGGTTTTAACTATTCAAACCGGTCTTGATGACAAATACGCAAACCCCACCTTTCTACTCCACGCGTGTTTTTCTTGTGTTTTCAAGCCACACCCTCCGGACTGCTGTGAGGTCCAGAGAACACACTAGATAAAAGCTTAATGTTAAAAAGTAAAAAAAAAATACAAATAAAAAAAAGAGTTGCAGGATCCATAGTGTCCCTGTCCAGTCCATATCCTTGAAGTTCTGTAACATAGACCCACTTCTCCCCTCACCTCTCCTCACTTTAAAACCTGTCCATCTTCCTCTTCATCCCTTTCCTTTTTCTCTTCCTCTGTCCCTCCCTCCATCAGCTCATCACCCCCCTCTCTACTCACAACGATGCTGTTAAGTCGCACACAAGGGTAAAATACACTTGTGTATTGTGTTTGAGTTTTCCTTCGTTTTTTTTTCTTTTATCCAGTTTAAAAAAGGAGATCAAGGATAAAGTCGGGGGGGGGGGGGGGGCAGGTTTAGACAATGTTCCAGAAATATGTAGCAACTTTGTGGCCATCAGACCTGCAAATTATTTCTTTCTAAAACTTAAGAGGTACAAGATTTTGTTTGTCTGTACATCATGATGATTACTCTTTGGCTGTGATTTGTTGTTTTTTGGGTTATTTTTGTTTGTTTTTTTCATGACATTGTGGTTCCTAGTGATTAAGCCATTGTTTAGTACGCCACACTGGGGAGGCCTCCTCAACCATACACACTACCTCTCCGTCTGCCCACACAGACTCAAACACACACACGCATGTACGCAAGCACTAAACACGCCTGGTTGCAGCAGAGTAGATTGACAGATTGCGGAATCGCTAAAATCTGGGCTAAAAATTCTCCAGATCTCACCACCGTTTATACTTATATCTTGAACCCAAAGTGATTAATATTTGCGGCGGTGATTTTAGTCTAGATTCAGACTAGCATGTCATGTTGGGTAATGTTAAAGTGCAACAGACTTGTTTCTGCATTATAAGTTTCAACACTACACTCCCGAAGGTGCGGCAATATTACTGTATAGTTTAAAAAAAAAGCTTTCCACCCACTTCCTCTTAAGAAGCCCAAAACATGCCTAACAATCAGGTGCCAAAATTCAGTGCTGGTTGTCACTTTTTACCCACATTGTTTTAATTCATCAAAGTCGGCTGCTTGTGTATTATCCAATGATTATTAGTGTGGCCAGTGGTTACCATGGAAGGAGTGTTGTTCGGACGGCCTCTTTAAGTGCAAGTATGTTATTGTTCTTATTGATAATCACTTGATCTGGGTTTAGTTTTGTAACATGTGGAAATAGTTCAAAACTGGATTTTTTTTATATATATGTATATGAATATAATGCTGTAAAGTGCAGTCATAAATTAAGAGATTTCTCTTTCACATCAATACAATAAAGAAGAGGGAATAAAAACACCATGGCATGAGTTACCTGTGTCTCCTTCATACACACACACAGTCTTAATTGATCTATTCGTTGGATTCTTGGGAACTTCTATGCCTCAATTTACCAGACTGGATCGAGTCAATTTTATTCATATATCCCTTTATCACAAGCATGTCTCAAAGGGCTTTACATACCATATCATATAAAATACTCACTATATCAAATCTGACCAAATACACTATTTTGACTTAAACAGCAGTTAGTCATGCTTTGTTAGTCAGTGTTTTTCAGTTGAGATGTTTTCAACCCCAGACCCCTGTTTGTTAGAGGTTTTGTCCAGTGGATCCCCATCTAAGAAGTCTTTTATTATCTGTCTATACTGTAGTTATGACAAGGCGATTACTGGCGAGACTGAAACATAATCAGAATATATCAGAACAGTTCTTTGTTATTCTCTCATTGGGATAACTTGTAGTCAAATAAAAGTGAAATCAAACTATTCCTCTTTCTGCTGGGGATCCCCTGGAACCCCCTCAAGGACCACTGGTGGGTCCATGGACCACAGCTTTACCTGCTGTTGCTTCTTTCCTGAGGGGGGCTCTAGTGTCACGAACGTCAGAGGAAGAGAGCCATCGAGCCAGTGTGAAGATAGTGTGTTGGGGTTAAGGGAAACCCAATTAGTGGACAAAATTAAACCAGGACAATATAGATATTACCTTGTCATTTGGTCCAGTTGAATGTTGCCGTATTATAAAATAGGATCTGTTAAAAGAATGGCAAAAGACGCTGGAACTAAGAGAGTGGGAAAAGGCAATGCTATTAAATTCAGCAGTCTGTCCTGAGAAAGTGTGTTCATGTGGGGTGTAATGTGGGGTAAATACACTATAGAGAGTGAACAGTGAGTTATGGGAATTAGGGGTTTCTTCTTCTTTGAAAACTTTATCAAGCCGCCTTGATAAGCACCAACTGGTAGAGGAGAAAGTTCTATTTTTACCTTCCACCGGCTTCGAGTATAAATGATGAGGCCTAATTCAAATTTTTTTTTTTCGACTGGTGGATGTCAGCAGTACGCTTCAGCTTCTCTGGAAAGTTAAAGAGATAATGAAGAAGAAAGGGCAGCACATGTTGAGATGTTGGGAAATGAGGACGGCCTGGCTAAAGCAAGCCTCCATAAGGGAGGAGGTGGTAGATGTGGATTTACATCTGTAAAGCAGAAGCAAAAGGAGTGATGTGGAGGAAATCAATGTGGAAATGGCAAAATCACTGTGATGCAGAGACAAAGGGAAGGCATTTATATCAAATACAAGACAAGGTTAGCACGGGAAATAGCATGGGCAGCAACATGCAAAGAGGAAGACATTATCACTATGTTAAGGCTAGGACACAGCAGACTTTGTCAGGACCAAGAAACAGTGCACTCTATTGTTTGTCTATTATTAGATCTTCTAGGTATGAAAGGCTGTGTTGAAGGCGGAAGTGAATAAAGCTGCATGGTATCAAGGAGTTTACACTCAAGCAGTTATTGAGCAAACTTAATAATAGTATGTTTGTTATTGGGTATAGATCATGGTATGTGGTAGCCTATAGATCAGTGGTTCTCAACGTGGGGTCCGGGGACCTTGAGGGGGTTCTAGGGGTCCCCACCAAACTGATGAACTGCTAAATTGAAGTATAATTTAATTAACAAGAAGTTAACACAAGAATGTAGAAGAGTGACTATTTTGGTCGTAGTTTCACCGTTATCTCTCTACCTACAATACAGATAGTCTTGGAATTCTGGACAAAATCATATTTAGGAAAAAAATTAACAAAATCTCATCAAATGAGGGTCCGTGGCTCTAATGTGGACTAAATTAGGGGTCCTTGATATGAAAAGGGTTGGTATAGATAATACCTGACCCACACTCCGGAGCAGTAGGGGCGGCACTGCACCTTCACGATGGATGCCAACCGCCGTAGAAGAAGCAGAAGAAGAAGAAGAAGTAGTATAGGCGGTCTGTTTCCGGGTTCAATAGGCTCGCAAAATGGCTCAAGGTAAACACAAGTTCAAAGCGCAGCGTCCCGGGGGTTCAAAGAAACCCCAACAAAACAAGCAGAAAGGACCCAAGAAAGGAGGTACGAATCAAATGTCTTAGCGGTTTTTCATTTACTCAGCGAAAAAGGCATGAAAACTGTTACTCAAGCAGCAACAACGTGTGTGGCAGCGGCCATGTTGGCTCAAATGGGGATTAGCAAAGGTTCCAATCTGCTTGAGTGAGTCGTTAAGGTTTGGAAACTGCAGAGTACGTTACTAATGTGACTAATCTGTTAACGTTTAACGTTACCTGACAAATTTAGCGACGAACAAATGTCCAGGTGAAATGACAAGGAAAGCGTAAACAACATTAACATCCCCTCCTCTAAAAATGCGTGGCTGTCAGTGTTTCCGTCGCGTGCATGGGAGGATATTTAAACCGTTATTGAATCAGCAATAAAACCAACGACTAAACCAAAGAAGTATCCGGTTTAAAATTAATCACAGAATATATCCTGTGAAATGATACACTATGGAGATTGAAATTAGACATTCATTTTAACTCATTTAAACTTAAACTCACATTGGTAGGGAGTCCTGTGTTTTGACTGCTGTGTTTATGCATGAGGTGGTAGTGTTTTTGAATGAGAAACGTAATGTAAATATGTCTCTTTTTTCATGTCTGATGACCTGTAACACTTGAAGGTGTTTTTACAAGAGATGAGGTAGCCTAAATCAGGTGTTCCCAAACATTAGTATGCTGTGCAAGACATAGCACAATCTGATTTGGATAATACTGGTATTAAATAACCAAGATGTAGCTTCGTTTCCTTTTATCCTGTTCATTTTATTCAATTAATTACTCTTGGCATTTCTCAGGCATTTCTTGATAATTTCACAGATTTGTTGTTCTCTAGTAATTGGCTCCATGTTCACAAATATATTAAACCACCCAAGATCATAGGAAAGACATGGTATCTGTTTTAGAACAGACTTTTGCTTTATAAGTTTGTGTTTATCAGTTCACTTTCAGTTCACATAAACAATTGGTAATGGCAATTGGAAAGTTTAGTATTATGACTCTGGGTTTAACTCAACTTGTTTATTTCTATTCAACAGGGAGGGTCATCGCGCCCAAAAAGACTCAGGTGGTTCAGCAACAGAAGCTGAAGAAGGTAAGAAGAACTATAAGAAAGTGACAGTGGCAGTTTTCGTTCTGGTAGAAAAGAATGAATACATCAGTGAGCTTGATCAATAACTTAACATTAACATGACTTCCCCTGCTGTTCCTTGAAGGGTCTGGAGGTTGCCATCCGGAACAAGATTGAGCAGGAGGTGACCCATAGGGCCAGCTCCTCCCTCCACAAGCGGCTGAGCGTGCTCAAGGGGCCCGAAGGTAAAAGCGCCCCAGGAGGCCCTCGTCCAGGATCCAGCTCCAAATAGGACCAGACACACGACGGCATGCCTGCCAGGCCTGAGTCTGATGGTATTGCAACACAAAGCTGCTAAACTCAAATGGGGTTAATGAGCTACATATATAATTCCAATAAGATGTCAGCTCTCCTCTTGTTTTTGATTCCCAAATGTTTGAGATGGGTACAGGCGTAGTTATAGAACTAGTCTGCTTCATTCTTGCCTCAATGCTGTTTTTAGGAGTCTGTCAAATTACAAAGAAAGACTGAAAGCAACAGAGACGATCTTCTGGAAATGATATGTAGCATTGGGTCATGAAATTATGGCAAAAACCTCCACTGGGGGGCACCACAGGACTTAAAGGAACCACATGGAGTTTCTGACTTGTTTGCTTGCTTTCATAGAGGTCCTCATTCAAAACAGAATGGACTTAAGAGAGCATATTTTGATATGAGCTTTGGGTCATACTTTTTAAAAAAAGGTTTCTATCACTGTGTTTTGTATTGACACCACTGTACAGAGAACGATGAATAAGAGTAAAGATGAGAGAAAGATTAGTTTGACATGATGTTTGACTCGATGTATGTATGTCAGAGAGTATCAGTAGCCTGTTTCACAAAGCAAGTTCAACATGATCAGGGTATCTCTGCAGAACACTGTACATGCACACTGTGGTGTGTTTGTACAGGTTTCTCCCCCTTTTCTATTGACTGTGTTAAAACTCCCATGATCCTTTGCTGCGGGTGTTAAATGTCTCAAGGCCGGCACTTTGCTGTGACTGTCTGTCAAGGACGGGCCCAACAGACCGGCTTTGTGACTGAGCACACCAGCCAATGATAAGGCTGAACACCATTTGAGCTACTTGGTTTTAATGTTAACAAACCCTTTCACCCAGGCTACACCAGTGCAACTTTAGCAAGCTTCTGTTTACAAAATAGTGTATGTATTTATGTATTAAATACTATAAACATAAGTTCTTTCATGAGGTATTTATTTGATTCCTTTGTGGATATCACTTGCAAGTTATGCAATTCAGAGTTCCTGTTATAGTTCTGTTGCGTCTATAATTCAGCTTCATAATTCTGAGCCTATGAGAGTTTCCACATATATTACATCATGTCTCAGGTAGCACTTTCTGAATTACAATATTCAACTTTACCTACAACTCAATTACAACAACAGAGCATGCATTCCTGTATACATTACACAAGAACAATCCTACCATATGAAAAGAAATTATAAAACAAGCTACTTGTTAAAGACGACAAAATACAATCAACATGTCATGCAACACAGATTCATCAGCACTTCTAATGCAAGTCTGTGATAAACTATTATTTGGTGGTAACTGCCAGTGTGTCTACGAAGCCTTGATGGTTTCCACACAGTGAGCGGAGCGCAGGAAGCGAGGGAACGAGTCTTTGGCCATCAGGTTGTAGATTCTCTGCTGGGCCTTGCTGAACGTGTCCGCCGCCGGAGAGTCCATCACACCCAGCAGAGCCTCGCGGGTCTCAGCGTCCAAGTTCACCTGAGAGGAAAAAACACAATGTGAACAAAGCTCCAGGTGACAGAGTGTTCCTCACGCTTCCTTATGTCTCCAGTGTTCCTCTCGCATCCCCCTCCTCCCTGCACCAACCTCCTGTGGGGCGTCGGGGTTGATGAACTGGCTGTAGATGCCGCTGGCCTTGGCCCTCTGCAGGCGTGAGGGGGAAACCCTGTAGTCTTCGCAGGCCAGCCAGAACTCCAGGTTCTCCTCACTGAACTCTGAACGCAGGAACCAGCGGAACGCCTGCAGACCACCTAGGAGAGAAAGGGGATACAGGGACAACAGAACCTCACATTCAGTGCGTGGGCAGAGAATAGACGGCACATAATACATACCACTCTACATACAGACATTTATACATTATGCACATATCGCTATGTGCATTTAGGTAGCACGGCATGCAGTAGGTTCAGGTTGCTATTGCAGTTGAGGGTCCAGCAGAGCGTTTTGGGCAACACACCATGTAGGTAGATTCACTAAGTAGGATGGGACTGCATGCAGGAATGGGCGATGTGGACAAAATTAATATAATAATCCCTAATAAATTGTTTCCCTATATATTATTCCCTATATATCCCTATATAACGATATCTGCGAACGTGTAAAATCACATGTTAAATAATCAAATTGATGTTCATCAAAATGAACTGCATGGTAATATAAAGTAGGATATAACTTTAATTTTCTAATAATATTCTTTGATTTGTTTAAGATTTGATTTTGTGAGAGATTTAAATTATTTGCTTTTTGTAATTATTTAATTAGACAACAGAACTGTGTATCACAATAACTCAATTATTTCTGTACGATATGATTCTACTGAAAGATGATAAAACAGTAATAGCCTATTGAATTATTATTGTTGCATGAAATAGTTCTGAGACTTTTTGAGAGTGGACACAGTTTGACACACTGAAGCTTTAGTGTTGTAGTACACAGACTTGTGCAGACATTATAAATAGTACAAGCTGTATATGTAACTCTACCTGTTACATACTAGGACTGCCCAGATTAGGTGTTTCTTTTCCACTGGGACCATCTAAATGTACGTACTCATGGGACATGGAAGGCACTTTGAATAAAAATGCCTACCAATAGCATCTTATTTTTAGAATAGATGATGACAGGGGAAATAGAAAAGAAAGAGATGAAAGAAAGGGAAAACGAGGTCTTACTCTTGCTGTTGAGCAGAGACTCCAGGTCCTGAAGAACCTTTTCATCGTGAGATCTGAGAGAAGAGACAGAAACAGTCAGAATCCAGTGTTGCTGTGATAATATAAGAGATGAGTGGATTTAATATGTATCTGAAATGTGGATTTGTGTAGGTCTACTTGTGTTTGTGGTGTGTCCAGTCCTGCTTCTCGGCCAGGTGGCTCAACTTCACCCGCATCTCCTTTGCCCTAAAATACACCGGCACATAAAATCACACCAGGCTCTGCATACAGCACCTTTTTAACATTCGTGGCATATTACTAGCTTTGTAATTAGCAAATCACTTGTTCACATACAAAACATTATTATGACCCACTTCCATACTCACTTCTCCAGGCATGAGGAGGGCAGGGAGGACAAGCCCTTGCACATTGAAGTAGTCGTAGAAAACCTGGAAAGGGAAAACTGAAGGATGAACAGACCTAACTGTAGTAGGTCACAGTATTTACTCTGTGTTTTTCCCGCTTCGTCAACCTCCCAGACCACAGTGTGCTGCTCTTATATACCTGATCTGTCGGTCTGCCCACACAGCAGCAGGTGCACAGATGATGGGAGATGATGGGAGATGAATGGAGATGAAAGGGCAGTTGAGTAAGAGGGCTGGTGTACGTGCTCACAGGCCATGTGGGCCCGCTGGTGCTGAGCTGTCCCATCTGTTCGCAGGTGGGACAAAACAAGGCAGGGCATACAATAGGGAAATTACACCAAGGGGATTTCAGGTGTGTGTTGTCAGGGATCATTAGTAAAAAAAAAATAGAGCTTGTAGAGTAATAACTAGAAGAGAAAGACTTGATGAGTGAGGAGCAGGTGGGCAGGCAACATCACTCATCTCAGAGTGGGAGAGATAGAAGTGCAATTGTTTGTGTGTGTGTGTGTGTGTGTGTGTTCCTGTACTTCTATATTTGTGAGAACCAATTTGAGATTTAAACCTTCATAGTGAGGATGGATTTTTGTGAAATGAGGTCATTTTGGCCTTTCCTCACTTCTTCAAGGGGCTGTTTTAGGGTTAGGTTAAAATTAGGATTACGGTTAGGGGATAGGGAATGTGTGTTTGTGTGTATGTGTGTGTGTGTGTGTGTGTGTGTGTGTGTGTTTACTGAAGATATAGTTTACATGCTGAAATTGTCCAGTGTGATTTATAGGAGGCTTGAGTAGGGAGATCCAAAGGTGACTCCCATCCGCTCCGTTTCAATTGATTAGGCATTAATTAAAGTGCTTTACCGGGCCAATCTGTCTAATAAAACCATGCTTTTCAATCTGTAGTCAGTAAACACAGCCACGATGCAAGGCGCAGACTCAAAATCCCACTCTTCAGTGCGACTTTCCAGACCAGCAGGCTGTTGGTATGAAGAAGGAAACAGAGAAGGTGTAGGAGGACACGAGGAAGAAACAAGGACACGCTGCATAATATGCCTCCAGATTATCTTGCAGAACCAGATTATCAATCCGTATTTATTTATAAGTGGCTCACGCGAACAGCTGGCGCAATGTCACACACATGTACAGAGTATTGATCGGTCATTTGTCGCCTAATGATTTCTCCCTTTGGCTCGGTCTGCGGATGGAAGCGCATATGGTACCGCCGGTCGCAGAGAGTATAGCGCTGCATACATGAACCTGACACCGGATTCACGTTACTGACGGACGGTCGGTCGGCATTTACACCCGCGAAAGGTCCGGTTCAGCTCGGGCAACAGGGCTGAGGAGGGGACTCGCCTTTCCTCGCTTCCTGGTTCCTCAAGAAACGTCGAAGTAAAAAGTTACGACACGCACGAGCATGTTGATTTGAATTGTAAACACCGAGCCTGAACCCGGTGGGAGCGGACTCACGGCTGTCCGGTGTCAAATCCGGTTTCCTGACTGATCCAGATCCAGATCCAGCCTACTGGACACCCGACCCGGATTCCTCTCCAGCCCTAAATCCGCCCTGCAGCCCACCATGGACCGTATCGACTCGGTATGCCAAGATGTGGCGCTGCATTAAGTGAGTCACAATTTCATCTTGCAGTTTTTGTTATTATAATGGAGAGTAAACCCGCTCAGACATTTAGCCTATTTGGAAGCCCTGTCTAGTAAATGGGCTAAACATCAGGGGAGCATTCAGGTTACTCTAGTATGTGCAAATGAGTTTGGTGACAGGTCCAATGATCTATCACACTGGCCACATGGTAACCCTTTAAATTACAGACCATTAATTACCCAGTAATTACCAGAAATAACTAAGTGATAAGCAAGTAAACTAGATGTAATAAGTAGTTTTAGCATTAGAATGAGTGGTAATTACAAATAAAAAAAGGTGCTTTTAACAGTAATTGTATTAGATAAGTGGCACTGTCACACACTTTTGAAAGGTGCTTGAGGCGAAGGATAAACTAGTTGAAAAGGGAAGACACACACTGTCTGCACTGACTTATCTTCCACAGGGGGGGGACATTCATTATAGAAAGTGACTACACCTATGCAGAAACAATGTTTTTTCATTAGGTTTTCATTTGCTTATAATGTAGAGTGCATACAATAATATATATTTTAGAAAAGACACTACTGACTATGTACAGTATTATTCACATACAAACATACTCCATACCAACTACACAAATAACAACAGAAAACAACAGAACGCCCAGAACAGGCCTAGTCTGGTAAAAAAAACAAAACACCTTTTTTTACTTCTACTACTTCTATATTACTCTGTAGTTACCAGTCATTTTAATGCTAGAACAAGTTATTACTTTTACTTGGATATTACTATTATTATTTCCAGTCATTACTATGTAATTAATGGCCTGTAATGTAAAGGGTTGCCCTCATAATAATGTCAGTTACTGCTCCACATGTCCTCAGAAATTTAGTGGGTTTTGAAGATTTGGTGCCAAATGATATTCAGCGCTCCCACGGGCCTTGAAAATTCTTCATAGTTTGTGGATTTGAGAAAAAAATAAAATAAAGCATTGAAGGTTTTTGAAAATGAGTGAATGGCCCTGAAAAGTATTTAATTTTTTTTATCCAAATTCATCAATATGCCTCAGCTCTCGGAGCCTCTCTCCATCCTAATGTCCTGAGGAAAACCCTATGATGGATGTTTGTGTTGATAGCAGTTTTAAAATGAATGATTTCACCAATTTAATTTTTCAATTTTTTAATTTTGTGAGATCATGAGTAAAAAAAATGAGGCTAATTATGTCTAATTTTGACCAAAACCTTGAAGGTCATTGAAAAGGCCTTGAATTTGATGTCCAGATGAGTTTGGAAACCTTGAATATCAGCTGCAGGGACTTTGCCATTCTCTGATAGGCTTTGGTGAATTGACGCCTCTGCATCCCAGCAGCTGACCTAACCGGCACCAGGTATGGGACCCCAAGGGGCTCGGGTGCCCCGGGCGCCCAGCCAGGACAGCGGGGGCTCGGGTCCGGACCAGGGGAGGGAGGAGAGGTGGGCCAAGCTGTTCAATCAGCTGGACCTCAACAAGGACGGACGCATCGACATCTTTGAGTTGCGGGCGGGACTGGCGGCCCGAGGGCTTTCCAGGGGCTCAGTGGAGAGGGTAAGAGCTTTATATCACTCCTCCCTGCTGCCTCCCACCGCAAGGGAGGGGGTTATCTGTCATGTGTGAGAGTGTGTGTGTGTGTGTGTTTGTGTGTGTGTGTGTGTGTGAGAGAGAGGGTTCACAGAGATTTCCCTCTAGTCTGCTGAAGTGAGGACCTATATCTCCTCCCCTCTCCTCCAGTTTCTCTTCTCTTCTTCTCTCTCCTCTCCTCTTCTCCTCATCTCTTCTCATCTCCTCTCCCCTCCTCTCCTCTCCTCTCCTCTCCTCTCCTCTCCTCTCCTCTCCTCTCCTCTCTTCTCCTGAGACAGAAAAGTGACCGTTCAAATGCAGCTAACTAATTGCAGTGCCACTATTTGTGCATCCAATGGAATGGCTTGTTGACTTAAATGTAATCAACGTAGCTAAACATAAGGTTGTTCAAGGAAAACTCACTGCTTGTTAACTGATAGTCATTGCATATTCATTGCCTGTTAATTGTTCGTGCTTTATGGTCACTCTGCACTGTTAGATCCTTTCTGTTTTCCATTATTTGGAACATCCTTGATTTTCCCAATCAGAAGTCCTGCTGTTGGTACAATAGCAGCACCTGAGAACATCAACAGCATAACTTTATTATGAATACACACAGTCTCTCTCCCTCCTCCCTGTCTGTCCAAGACTGTTTGTATTGGCAAGAAGAGTGTGAGTCATGCAGCAGGCTCTCTCTCGCTCTTTCTCCTTATCACTCTCTCACTCCCTCACACACACACTCTCCCTTTCTCTCCCTCTGTCTAGCGTCTGTGTATTTGTGTGCACACATGCACAGGGCAGCATGTTGTCTATTTTAGTATGAGGGACGGGACTTTGTAAGATGAGAAAGCTAACCTTTCCCTCCCCGTCACTCAGTCATACACTATCCAACGCTTCATATCCTTACTTGTATGGATCATTGTCCAAATTGTCGACATTTTGTGCTGTTTCTTATTGGTTCTGCCTGTATTGTAATCCTTATTTCAGATCTTTTTCTGGATCTCTGCCACATTTGTATAACCAAGAAATTGTGATGTAACTGTTGAGCATGTGGTAAAAATACGGCCTATACATCTTGAAAATAAAATAAAAATAGTACTTAATGTTTACATTTCATTAAATGAACAAAACCTTCAAACCTTCAGTCTCACACCAACTGCCACCATTGCAGTAGGATTTACCAATGAGAGACGTTCAAGTCAACCTTTATTTTTAAAAAGATCCTTGATGAAAACAGTTTGAAGAGAAATGGGTTAAATCGGTTGTGTTTTGATTTTTTTGTTTTTAGTTTGTCTTTGAATTCTAATGCATTGTTGTGCAGATAAGTGCATAAATGTAACATACAAGCTGTATTTTATACGTATTCATTTAGGTTGCTCATGTCTTTTTGGCTAAATAACATGTTGTAACATTACTTGACCAACAGATGGCAAGATAGAGTTTTGTTTAAACGGGTAAATCTGGATTCTGTAATGTTCTGGCATCTGGATCAGAATGATCCCATCTGATTTTCTTTTTATACTGACTCAAAATCAGCAAGATCAGTCTGATCCTGGATTGCAACAAATGGGGACCCCTGCCCCCCTTTTTTTTGGCACTCCCAAAACCATCCCCCACACCCCCAGTCTCTCTCTCTCTCTCTCTCTCTCTCTCTCTCTCTCTCTCTCTCTGTCCCTCTCTCTCACCCTTCTACCTGTGCCTCCTCTCCCTGCAGATAGTGAAGGCAGGTGACACCAACAAGGATGGGGAGCTGGACTTTGAGGAGTTCACCCAGTATCTTCGTGCCCATGAAAAACAGCTCAGACTCATGTTCCGCAGTCTGGACAGGAACAATGACGGTGTGTAGCAGCCCACAAAACACACCTGATATAGGTGATGGCACTTTGAAACTTGATACATTGAGAGACTTTGAACATTTCTAACCCATTTAACAATACTCTTTTTTTCTGTCTTTTCCTCTGTCTTACTGTGTGTGAATGGTGAATATTTGCAGGTGAGATAGATGCGTCGGAGATCCAGCACTCTCTACACACTGTCGGTGTGGACGTCAGTCTAGAGGACGCCACCAGGATATTGCAAAGGTGTGTTATCAGTGTTTTGATGTCTCATATCTCATGTCTCATGTTACACACACATGAGGATCTGATGTAACTGTCCCTTGTGCTGTTTGGCTGACCATCCACAGTATGTAGAAACCTAGCTTGGATGTTAGAGGAAAGAGAGATGGATGAGAGCGGGTTTGTCATTCACATTATCAAGTGAGCACTCCCAGCTCAGATGCTAGTTTACAACATGAAGGCCAATAACTTCCCACCTTGCTATTGGCCTCAGCATCAATAGGCTCATGGGACTCTCACCCTCCTGGCCTGAAACAAGCCTGCTCAGTAGTTCAGAAATAAATGTAAACCAATAATCATAGGCTAAAGGGATGGCTTATGGTTCAGGAAGCAAATTTCTATCAGCAAACAGTAAGCTTTATCATGTAACACAATTAATACCAACAGCTGAGACGCTAATAATAATAATAATACATTTACTTTATAGAGCGCTTTTCAGGGTACTCAAAGACACTTTACAGAAGTTAAAATGATCATAGAAAAACAACACAATAAAAACATATAACACACAACATTAATCACATCCATCATATAAAGCCCTGCTGTAGGCGATGAATTTGTGTAGAGCTGCGGCCGCCTCGTCAGATTGGTTTCTTCTGTGTGCATCGACTAGTGGTAGCAAATGGGAGTTAATCACCTTTGTCCAACCCAAATATTTTCATATTCAAAGAGTTTAGATAGCTATGTAAATATCATCCTTGGGGCAAAATTAACTTTGCATCCAGACATGATCTAAGTGTTATCGTTTCTGAATACAGAGGCCATGTGGGGAGCCAGTGGTTGAGGTTTTGGGGTGATGGCTGCACATCATGGTTGCTCTGATAATTAATCTAATCCTAGAAGCCTCCAAGTTCTTTCCAACTAATCTTCTTCCTTATTACCCTTTCCCAGTTCATCCATTTCCCTGCTCAGCTGCAGAAGCTCCTTTGGCACACCGTGGCACTTTCTCCAGGCGATGGAGTTGCTCCATCACCAGCTTCCTCTTTTTAATGTTCTTGTTTTGTTCCATGCTGGTTTTGTTGCGCAAAGTCTTTCACGACCCTCCTACACTTGCAATATCTCTGTGTCTAAGTGCTTACTGTGCTTCCTGGACTCCTCCTTTAGGGCTCCGTTTCTGCCCAATTGCTAGAGTAGGTGCTGCACTTTTAACATTTGTGTTTTAAAACTCTGTTAGCGCCAATTCTAGTCTCAGGTAAAATCATGACGTAAATCACCATGAAGCAACTTCTCACACACTGATACACTGCTAAGGCATTAAGGGACTCCTAGCCAGTGATTAGTTCACATGTGAACTAATAATTGTTCCTAACATCTCAAACTTTGTGTCTACCTTAATGACTCAACTTTCTACTCTGGATTTTAAAACTTGTGTGTGTGTGTGTGTGTGTGTGTGTGTGTGTGTGTGTGTCACCCAGTATGGACAAGGACGGCACCATGACCATTGACTGGAATGAGTGGCGAGACCACTTCCTGTTTAACCCTCTCTATAACATGGAGGATGTGGCACGCCACTGGAAACGCTCCATGGTGAGGTCACACACACACACACACACACACACACACACACACACACACACACACACACACACTCTTTGAACAAGGAAACTTTTTTACTTTTCCATGTAGAGGAACACAAAGGCGTAGGTCCTGTCTTTTATCATGCAGGCTTCTTTTTGTCATTATTTTCTATGGTAAAGACACATTGCATGTTTCTGACAGTGCTGAGAGTTTAGCATGTTTTAGTGCTCAGAGCATTGAGCTGCAGCCAAGCACTTCTCACAAACATCTGTTAAGTGATGCTTGCCAAACAAGTACAAATTTGGTGCAGTCCCACAACGCATTCATGGCGATGAGGTAATTTTTGCTGAATACACAAAGAGGATTGTGGGAACTGTGTGGAAAATTTGCCTTTAAGTAGTCAAGAGTCATGGTTAAAGAGAGATAGTGGAGTGTGACCTGCCTCTGGAGCCAATGACCTAGGATTTAGGCCACATCCACACTAATACGTTTTCGTTTTAAAACGCATAACTTTTGCTACGTTTATGCCTAGCGTCCACACTACTCCACACTACGTTTTCGGACCCCTGAAACAGAGACTTTTGAAAATGCTGCTGACCCCGTTTTAGTTTGAAAACTCTGGGATTGCATTTTAATCTGGACGGGCGGAAACGGAGACTTTTGAAAACGATGACACAGACACCCACGTTCGCTTCCTGATTGGGTCTTATCAGTCACGTCGTCCGCCTTGACCGCCTTATACTTGTGTGTTACTTTCAGTAACAGTTCCACCTCGTCGTCGGTCCAAGAAAAGAAATCTCTGGTCGTACTTTTCGCCATTGCTGTTCTTCCTCTGTAGTATTTTCTGCAACTAAGCAACCAACCGCAGAGTAGACAATCTGCTTCCTGTTTACACCGGCACGCGCATGCCCAGCGTACGTGAATGGTCATGTGATATGCGTTTTCAGGCGTGGACGGAGATAATTTCTGAAACGCTTGTGTGGACGGAGATCGTTTTCGTTTTAAAACGCCATTTTAAAACGAAAACGTATTAGTGTGGATGTGGCCTTAATCTTTCTCACCTGTGTCTCCTCTACTCTGACTCCTTTTCTACCTTCCCACTTTCAATAAACAATCGAAACACGAAAGGAGTCCACTGCCCACTCACCTTTAAAAAAAAAACAAAAAAAAAACAATAATAGAAATTTTACTTAATTTGATCACATACTGCTCAATAAAGAACAGACACAACTTGTGATTTTCTCAAGTGCTGTAAACCATGATGAAGTGTGATAGTGCACAGGTAGAGAGGGAAGTGTCTCACCTCTGACTGATGGACCCAAACTTCTTTCCTCATCCTCTCCTTATCATCCTCATTCTTCTCACCCCTCCCTCCATGGCTCCATTAGATGTTGGACATAGGTGAGCAGCTGACAGTCCCGGATGAGTTTTCAGACCAGGAGAAGAAGTCTGGCTTTGTGTGGCGGCAGCTGATGGCAGGGGCCATGGCTGGGTCTGTATCCCGAACTGGAACTGCTCCCTTGGACCGCCTCAAAGTCTTCCTCCAGGTCAGTCGGGGACAACTGGATCTCAGCTCTCAAATCAGCCTGAACCACACACAAACAAAGGATCATTCACCAATCAATGTTTATATCTGAACGTTTTCTAACTCATTTTTGATCTATGACAAAGAGAGCTTTAAGAGAGCCTTGACCAACCTTCAGCCCCTGGAGACTTTTAGAAGTACTGCTTTACACAAAGTCCCGGATCCATTTGATATGAACTTCTGTCCCTCTGCTCTCCCAGGTACACGGCTCCACCTTTGTTAAAGGGAACGTGTTGAGCGGTTTTCAGTCCATGTTGAAAGAGGGGGGGCTGGGCTCACTGTGGAGAGGCAACGCAATCAATGTTCTTAAAATTGCCCCGGAGACTGCTATCAAGTTCACAGCTTATGAAAAGGTGGAGTAGACTGGAGACTTTTCCTTTATCCCCCTCTGCTCATCTTGATCACTACCTCAATCTTTCTCTCACTCTCTCTCTCATGCTCCCTCTCTCTCTCCAATTTTTTTGATATTGTCATTTGCACATCATCATTTTTTCTTGTGGGCTCACTGTTTTCTACCCTCCTCTCATCTATTCCCCCTGTCGACTTTTCAGCCCACCCCTCCCTTTCTTTCCCATCAGTTCCACCAGTCAGTATTATCATTTGTCATCCTTCTGTCATCATATAACTGTCTCTGCCTTTCTGCAATAACCCATTTTTGTAAATGCATCTCTCACATTTGCTTTTAAAATGAAAATGTTTCCAAAGTTGTCAAAATATTTTTACTTTATGTTTTTTCCATTGCTCCATAACTCTGTGTAGATCAAGCATGTGATGCGTGGCAGTAAAGAGACAGGAAGTCTGAAGATTCATGAGAGGTTTGTTGCCGGCTCATTGGCTGGAGCCACAGCTCAGACAGCCATCTATCCGATGGAGGTAATACCAGGGTAACGCACACATACACACACACACACACACACACATCGACAGCGTAAAGAAAATGCTCTTTCTGGTTTGGACTGGACTGAACTCTTTTCTGTTTCTTCTCCTCCCTTTCTCTCCGTCTTCCAATCCCTCTTCTTCACCCCCCTGTTTCCTTTTGATCTCTCCTCCTCCTCCTCCTCTTCCTCCAAGGTGCTGAAGACCCGTCTCACCTTAAGGAAGACGGGCCAGTACTCTGGAATAGCAGACTGTGCCAAGCAGATCCTACAGAGGGAAGGTGTCACGGCCTTCTACAAGGGCTACATACCCAACATGCTGGGCATCATCCCTTATGCTGGCATCGACCTGGCTGTCTACGAGGTCAGAGGGACACACACACACACGCAAACACACACACACACACAACTCATACAGCACACACCTCCAGACTGTTGACTCCTTCTCGCTCCCTCTGTGCTCCAGACTCTGAAGAATGCCTGGCTGCACAGGAACAGAGGTCTAGCTGACCCAGGAGTCCTGGTGCTGGTGGGCTGCGGCACCATCTCCAGCACCTGTGGACAGCTGGCCAGTTACCCACTGGCGCTGATCCGCACCCGCATGCAGGCACAAGGTGAGAATATCTGTGCGTTCATGTGCTGGTGGGAAAGTCCAACATCTGGGACGTCCAAGTCGGCTGCTAAACAGCGTTGCATTCATGTGCTATTTTGTCAGAAAATCAAACCCAGAAGACATCATTCAAACAATTGTTGAGTTATTCTGGCTAGCTACAAACTTGCAATAAAGGAGCATCTATGTGTTTTCTTACTGTTGACTGACAAAAAATAGATTTTTTCGCCTTGTTGAGAAGGTAAAAGGTCATCATTGTATTATAACTCGGGTAGCAAAATTTTCTGTTTCCAACTTAATCATCCGACTTTAGAGGCCGTTCATGTGAAATTTCCAAGTAGGAAATTTGTTTTTCTATATATAATAGCACACGAACACACAATATGTATGCTCATAGAAAGTATCAATATGTACAAAGAAGCAGAAAAAACAAAGAAAAAATGACATGCCATCAGTCCAGAAACAGATTACAATCCTTGTAAACCGCAGACTTTTGGTGAACCAAATGTAAACATTGCCTTTGCATTTTGTCAGCCTGTCATGATGTTAGGCCGTGTTGCTTTTGCAGACTGTAAAATGAACTTCATGTACAAGTGAGAGACGAATGTGTTGGTGGAGCTGATCCCTCTCTCTCCCCTCAGCCTCAGTGAAGGGTGGCCCGCAGTTGTCCATGATGCGCATGTTTCAGAACATTGTGACGCAGGAGGGCGTGACTGGACTTTACCGGGGAATCGTCCCCAACATGCTGAAAGTCATCCCTGCTGTCAGCATGTCCTACGTCGTCTACGAATACACAAGGAAGGTCCTGGGGGTGGGAGTCGAGGACAGGAAGGGAGGGACAGGGAAAGAAAAAAAGGATAGATAGGGGTATGGGATTGGAGTGGTGTGGTGTGGGGACTTGCATCTACAAGCACATACAAATCTGTTGGGAATGCATGAGGTCTTGGATTTGGACCATGGCCATGACTGAATACGCAACTCCTATGAACATAAATCCTGAGTTTGCAGGATGTAGGGAGGATAGGAAAGAAAAGAAACCATGGAACAACAGATCCTTTATCGTCGCCATAGGATCCAAGTGGTGTATAATCTGGTGTGGAAGCTTGACGTTTGGAAAACCTCACCTGAACTGGCAGCTGCTATGATGAGTGTTACCTGTGATATACTGCATGTAAAGCATGCCAACAGTTCATTTATGTGAAAGCTAACCAACTAGCTCCCCTGCTTCTGCGCTTATGGACTTGCTTGAACTTGCTTGAGAACCAACAGATAAAAGGTGCTGCGTGTGACCAGATTTGGAAACCATGTTACATTCCTACAACACTGAACAATCCACAAGAAGAAATTACAACATGACTTTTTCTCCCATGCATCATTAGGTCGCGCATAGAGAATGCTTTGGATTGACAGGAGGCGGTCCCATCTCAATTTCTTCATCTCAGAATGAAGGAATCCTGCAGCAGCTCCACTCCTCTGGTCTCCAATGGAATTATAGAATCAGGAAGTCCTTTAAGCGACATGCCTTTAACAAATGTTACAAACAATCATGCCTACGAACAACAGACAATTGCTGATCTCAGCTCTCAAAGGATCTCATGGACACAGCTGAAATGGTGAAAGAGGATGAGGAATAGAGGCGGTCAGCTTCTCTCTCCTGAAAGGATTACTAGGCTACTGCAAAAAGCACCAAAGGACTTAAGATTTTACAGGAGTGAAATGGTCAAGGCTATCTGATTGAGCCCTCTGGTGTTGGGGAAACTACTGTATGCTTGGAGGAATAATTGAAACCTCTCTTGCAGCGTGTTTATTTCTGATTCTTCTGATTCTACAAAGAGTGTTTCTACACACAGTGAAAGATGTGTATGTGTATGTATGTATGTGTGTGTGTGTGTGTGTGTGTGTGTGTCTGTGTTCTGCATAAGGTTACATTTGAGAAGGCCACATAACCTTTTCATATGAGTGCACAACATACATGTTTAAAACTATGTTTGAACTTTAATTGTGTCTATATTATGAATTCCCTGATGCCAATGAACAATTTTATTTGATCATAATATTTGACCATAATTTAAATCTGGTAATATTTATTATGGAATACATAAATTAATGCATGCATGGTGGTGCCTTGAATTAAAATAATGCCATGAAGTATTTATGTTTTTCTTGTAGCTTATTTTATGCCTAATTAACTTTACATAATATAGAGAAGTATCAGCTAATTGAGGTGACTGTAGGCTAGATAGCCTAAAGAAAACATTACATTCATATTAACTCTTGGTCTCTATGAGAGCATTGATTGACCGCCACAGCTTAGCAAGAAGTGACACTTCTCAGCCCTGTTGCCTTTTGTGCTTTTGCCCTCATGGAGGTTGTGTAGTGGCAGCTATGTGGGCAGCTTTAGCTAAGAACATAAATCAAACAGGATTTGTCCCTTCCATAGGGTTAACTCAACATCATATTACTTTAGTGGAATAATAAATCTACTTTCCTGAATTTCCTGGATCAATAAAGTGCTATCTTATCTTATCTTTCCAGAACATGCAGATAAGGATGCCTCTTGGCAAGGATTTTTCCAAGCCAGTGCAACCATAATGAATGGAAAAAGGGGCACCTGAGATGCAGAAATAATCAATAACAAATATGATTAATCAGAAGTTTCTACATAGAATATAGTCACCAGTAACCCAGAATGAATGAATATGATGAAATATGACTCCCTATGGAGTTTCTTTGATACAGTAGCCTAAATTAAACAAATTTAACTCCCAAAATGTGTCAGAGTTAATAAATGCACAGGACCGTGGGCCTGCAGGCTAAAGACCCTACAGTAGCACAATTAATTTTGATTGATGGTGTGTTTTGAAGAGCCAGACATTACTTTTCCATGTGTTTCTGCAACTGTGGACTATTGTGAACTATTTATTGTTGGCAAATAATTTTTTAATAGCCATTACATGAATGAAGTGCATTAAGCCATTGCTTAGATCCAAATGCTTTGAAAGTTTCTTTTATTTTATATATCAGATATATTGTTCAGGAGCCAAGCCATTCCCCACTCTCCCTCACAAAATGTAGATCTTACTCACACTGACATTTTTTACCTACCTATTGCAATTGGGGGATGGATGTGATACTTTAAAATTCATTATTAAGTATGATGAATATGAATATGATCGAGGTCATGCACCAAACCCCCATTGTCTTCATGTGGTATCTAATGGCCAAATGGAAAATTGTCCAAGTTTCAAGTGGACAGGACTTTGATGTTTTACAAAGCTTTATCTTTCTTTTTTTTTGTATCTCTCTTTTGGATTTATTTGCTGGTTTGGTCATCTTGGTGTCAAATCAAAACATTCTCTTGCCAAAATAGGCTTCAATGTGACCAGCAAGCATGGGATTCCAGCTTTGCAGTTTGATCTCTAGAAGAGGCAGGTGGAGAAGAAGGCAAACTCAGTCATGTCTGTCTGACCTCCTCATCCTCTTCACCCTGAATTAAATGCTGCTCCTTTTGGCCTGTGGGTTAGGTAGTTAAAGTTAAGACAAACAGGAATAAACATCCATTCATACATATGATGATGATGTCCTGATGATGACAATGATAATATTTTATGAATGACTTGAATAGGCTACTTGCTTCCCTGGGTCGTGATGATACAGTATACAGTGTATATATTTATATACTTAGCATATATATATATATGTGTGTGTTTTATTATTGTTGTTGATAAACTTGGTTGTCTCCACTGTGTCATTGCTAAGCATTTTTAGTGTTATAGTAGGTTATTTTAGATTTTTGTATGTTGATATATATTTTCTGTCTTCATTGTGCCAACCTTGAACCTTGAAATGTGTAATGTTTTTGTTGAGTTGAGCTTTGGTTCTTCCCCCTCAAGGATCCTCAAAACATGATTCCTCTGTAAAATAGCGCCTAAACTGTGAATGGCTGGACGTAAACTGTCAATCAAGAACTCGTTTTAAGAAGGCTACATACAGATGGGCGTGTCAGTTAGTATTATTATCAAAGGTCCCTCAGATGCACTGATTGGTTATTTTAAGGAGGGCAGGTTGCCGGCGTGGTAGATCTCACCTCCTCAGCACACTGGTGTCCCCATCCTTTCCTTTCTCGTCTTCCCGCTTCTGCGCAACCCGACCCGGCCAGACCTAGCTAGCCTGCCCCCTGTGTGTCTACCCCGTGTGAGCAGCATGTCTGAATACGGCGCTTTGCCGACTAACGGGGCCGGTGCTGGAATAAAAAAAGACGCTTTTGCAGATGCTGTACAACGAGCCAGACAGGTAACAGTTACAGAGAGGGTGGTGGGCCAGACTCGAGGCAGCTAGTTAGCTGGTGGGAATAACGTTACTATACACACCAGCTAGCTTGCCAGCAAGCTTGGCCGCGCTTCACGTTAGCCTTAGCTAACCAGCAACAGGACCTAGTTAGCTAGCTAGCTAGCTAGCTAGCTACTTGGGCAATGCCAGTAGCCAGGCCATTCATTAGGTTAGCTAGCTTGCGATATTGCCGAATCAATGGACAGGACAGCGTGGTATAGACTGTGGGCTGCGGTCGGCAAATTGGATCAATCTTGCATGAAAATAAAACTACTTGTCGCCACCATGATCGCTGGATTAGCTTGGTAGTTCGCACTAACGTTAACTCGCTAGGTCGTCCAAGTTGAGATAGGTAACGTTATGCTTATGAAGTTTCTACCCGCCGACCCTAAATGTATGTAACGGTTTAGCAAACTTGCATGATCAATGGCAATACCATGGCGTCATGACGAGGAAGGTCGACTGACTGACCAGATATATTAACTGTCAGATGTTACTGATAAGTCGTGTGGTGACTTGGAGATTTGATTTCAGTGCCTCTTGACTTTATCTCTCATGGTCAATGGCAGAGCGCTGTTACTGGATTTTGTACCAAGGTGTTGGTATCATCTGACGGTATCAAATGATTGTCCCTCTACATTCTAGCTACTTTAGTTGATGTAACCCATAACAAACACAAACGGGACAATTTAGCTTGTTTACTAGGCGCCAATTTGTTCTTTAGCTGTTAAACTGTCAGAGGTAATCGGGTTTTCTGTATTATAATCTGTAAATCGTGTGGCGTTGGCTGTGATCTCTTTATGTAAAATTACAGTTGAATTGGGTTAAAAGGTAACTTACTGATGCTTGTGAAGTTGAGATGTTGTCCTTTTTATTGTAATTTGTGCGTGTATTTCAAACAGCTGGCTTTATCCAGTGTTCCTGTCTTTCCAGATTGCAGCAAAGATTGGTGGAGATGCTGTCCCCCCAATGAGCAACAACGGAGGAGCAGAGAGCTATCCATTCCCACCACAGAAACGATCACTGGAAGATGCAGGTTGGAAGCCAATACAAATGGGCATTTTGCACACATTATTTCGCTCACATTGCAAGATTTACCTAGTTTTTTCTTGTTTTCAGATCAACCAGATGCTAAGAAGTTAGCACCACAGAGTGACAGAGATTCTGCAATGTGTAGGTTAAATATACACACATACTGCTCCTAGCACACACTCTCGGCTCATTTTCCATCACTAACCAATTTTTCTTTCCTTACAGCCATTGGAGCTCAGCTGGCTGCCCTGTCCCAACAAAGGTATATGATTGTTTTTTAGTGTTTCTTTTACATAAACACCTCTGGTGCTCATGGTTTTGACTCTGAGATAAGGAACTCAGTACATCTTTGTGTCTTACCCCTCTGCAGTGTTGCCAGGCCCTCCGCAATGACGGAAGAGTACAGGGTGCCTGACGGCATGGTCGGTCTCAGTGAGTACATGCACACACATTTCCCAGACCATATGCATGGTGTTTGTAATGGTGTTTTGTACATGTTAAAGGTAAAACCTAACAAGGTTTTCACTGTGTCCTCTTCAGTCATTGGCCGAGGAGGTGAGCAGATTAACAAATTACAACAGGATTCTGGCTGCAAGGTCCAGATTGCACCTGGTGAGTTATGTGCTAACCCCTGATTGGTTAAATCAACAACAAGTATAATAGATTTTGTAGTTGTTCTTGCATTGACACTTACATTATGTTTGTATGTATTTATTCTCAGACAGCGGGGGTCTTCCAGAAAGAAGCGTTTCTCTGACAGGAACAGTGGATTCCATACAGTAAGTTGGTGTTCATGCTAGGTCTGGTCAACTCTAACTCTTTAAGTCCCCTTTTCTCTATTGCAAGTCTTCTAACCTTGTGTTCAGACTGCATGCAACACCATTAACAAGTCACTGGAAGTCCGGTCATGTCCTATGGAGCTGAGTGACCAGGGAAACTCGACCAATGTGTGGACAGTCAACAAGCTTGTCGACAACAAGCTTGTTGGCCGTCAACAACCAATCTGATTTGCGTGCTTCCTTGTTTCCCTACCAATGTGATTTTTCATTCCTAGCAAGTGCAAAATGGGCGAGAAGTTGATTGCAGCCATTCAAAGCTTCCAAATTATCTACAGTTTTTTTTATTTGAAAAACTACAGGAATAAATGTCTCAAAAAAAGATGCTTGGAGAATACCTAAATTAGCGCTTGCCAGTTCACAATTTCAAAACAACAACGATATGACAGGCAATACCAGAGCAGCAAAGAATACATGGTTTGCCTGTTCAAAACTTTGTAGCAGCACAAGCCCTTTGCACTGCCCACATTCAGGGCATACAGACTGCGAGTGACTTGGTTGATGGGTCACTTTATACTGACTGCTGGTCTTGCGTTCCTCAATCATTTTCTCACCTTTCTTTCATTTCAATTTGCCCCAGGAAAGCCAAGAGGTTTCTAGACGAGATAGTGTCAAGGGGTCGTGGCACTCCACCCTCCTTCCATGAGTCGACCAATGGGCAGGCAGGTTCCATGCAGGAGATGATGATCCCTGCAGGCAAGGCCGGCCTCATTATTGGCAAAGGAGGAGAGACCATCAAACAGCTGCAGGTGAGACTCACATGGTCTCGTGCTATAACACTGGATTGATGATCACTTGATCGTTAGTGTGGTGCAAGGTGTTGCTGCGGCACGGCTATTAGGAGAAACAATGGTTAGAAGTGCTGGAATGACTTCTAGGTTGATTTACAATATAACATAATGGGAAAACACAGATTTTCTTTTAAGTGCAACGAGTGGACTAGGTCACATACTTGAGGAGAGATGCTGTTAATCTGTCATGTGTCTGTAATCAGTCTAACTTACCTCTTCCTTCTGCAACTTCCCAGGAGCGAGCTGGAGTGAAGATGATTCTGATTCAAGATGGCTCCCAGCCACCCAACATAGATAAACCCCTACGCATCATTGGAGACCCCTACAAAGTGCAGGTACTCTTGTGCACAGAGGAAATAGTCATTGCTGAGCAGGAATTTTTTTTTTTTTTTTTTGCCACTGTTTGTCCTCCCACTCACAGTGTCTTCCCTTCATGTCACTTTGTAGCAAGCAAAGGAGATGGTCAATGAGATTCTACGAGAGAGGGATCATGCAGGTTTCGGGGAAAGGAGTGAATATGGATCTAGGATGGGAGGAGGTGGCGGCGGCGGTGGCGGCGGCGGCGGCGGCATGGATGTAAGTATTTTTCATGTGCGTGTTTGCAGAATTTAAATCTGAAAAGCACAGTTAGAGGTAACTGCCATAGAAAAGGTCATGCCCCTCACTTGGCTACAGACGAGATCAGCTTTCATTACATCTTCCTGAACATGACTCAGAGTGTAGCCTCCTGACTGGTGATTGTATAATGAATCTTGAGCGGCAGTTTAACTAGCGGTGTGACTCAGCAGCCACATAGTTATTGGAAATGTCTGTTCTAATTCTATAGGTGCCTGTGCCTCGCCACTCTGTGGGAGTTGTGATCGGCCGGAACGGGGAAATGATCAAGAAGATCCAGAACGATGCTGGAGTGAAGATACAGTTTAAACCAGGTGAGCGCTCCCAATATTTCGGAAACCTAAAATGCATCATATTTCATAGATTGAATTACAGCCTCTTGTCCTCATCTTGCTCTAATTTATGTAGGGAACAATTACACGTTAACATACATGTTTGTTGTCCAGACACACATCAAAGATTGTATAAACCTTATTGAATCTTTGAGTCTTGTTCAAACTGTGCATGTGCCTACACATATTAAGCTTGACACACACAGCTTGACTTAGTGCTGTCCTCTGGTCTTACACTAAGTAATGTTGACACTAAGGACATCTGTGTGTCTGACCACAAAGCTGTTTTCAATGCACTTTTACCTCAGCCTACCCCTAACCAACATGCACCTGCCCACTCTTGTTTTTAACTCTACTGCTGCTCATAGGATTTCAGTGGTTTTTATGGCACATGTTTGGCACTAACTGCATAATTGCAATCTGAATTTTTAATGGTACCTGCCAGAACAGGCATAGGCAACCGTGTGCCACGGAGGCCAAAGTCTGCCTGTTTTCATTCTAACCAAAGACGACACCAGGTGATTTCACTGATTAGCACACCTTCAGAGGAACTAATCAGTGTAGGAATGAAAACCTGCATACACTCGGTTCAAAATGCAGCAGCTAGGATATTAACAGGTTGGTAGTGCTATAGTTCCATGTCACTCAAACTTCAGTGAAGCTAGTCAAAACTCCCCAGCTGAATGTAACAGAACTGTCAACATTTAGACCTGTAGGGATGGGAATTCTTCTTCTCTTCCTCTTCCATTCCCTCCTCTTGACATTTTCTTTTGCTCTGAATCTCTGTATTCCCCCCCAACCCGTTCTTTTGTCATTCCTTACAGATGATGGTGCAGGTCCTGATAAGATTGCCCACATTATGGGTCCTCCAGACAGATGTGAACATGCTGCCTCCATCATCAATGACCTGCTACAGAGCATCCGCGCCAGAGAGGAGGGTGGGCAGGGGGTAGGTACAGAGTGGAGAGGCAGGTGTTTGAGACTAGTGATGTTGTTGAATTGCCTACACTGAGTTTGCACAGAGCTTTCTACTGAAGAATATTTAAACCTGATGCGTGGTGTGTTTACTCTCCAGGGCCCCCCAGGTCCTCCCGGTACAGGAATGCCGCCTGGTGAGCGAGGCAGGGGTAGAGGCCAGGGGAACTGGGGTCCTCCGGGAGGAGAGATGACCTTCTCCATCCCAGCTCACAAATGCGGGCTTGTAATTGGCAGAGGTGGGGAGAATGTCAAGTCCATCAACCAACAGACGGGTGCGTTTGTGGAGATATCACGTCAGCCGCCGCCAAACGGTGACCCAAACTTCAAACTGTTCACCATCCGGGGGTCCCCACAACAGATCGACCATGCAAAGCAGCTGATAGAAGACAAGATAGAGGTACACACAAATGTCTCACAGAGCAGAAACACAGTTTAGCTCATAGGGCCAAAATAATTTTCAAGTTGGTAAATGATAGAAACAAATTTTCATACTTGTGTCTTGTCATCCTTAATTACTTGTACAATAATCAAATAGGCTTTTGATTCAGAATGGAACAAAAATGAAGAGATCATTGTAGGATATACATACATTTCTCACCTCCTTTTAAAAAAACGAAACGAAACAGGACGGACAAACTCCGTCTTTATTTTGTCACATGCAACCATCAACGCATGCACACACGTGCACGGCGGCCGGCACACACACACACACATGCTTCAGAATGGCGCCGTGAAATTTGTCCTCCGCGTTTCTCCCATCCTGGCTCGTCCTTCCTCCACGGGGCAGGCCAGGAGCGGTGGGCAGCTTACAGCGCCTGGGGACCAGCTTCTTTTGATTTTTATGTAACGCAGTACCATACTAGATTGAATAGTCTCTTCCCTCTGTCTTTGTCAGGGTCCGTTGTGTCCAGTGGGCCCTGGTCCAGGAGGCCCAGGCGGTCCAATGGGTCCCTATAATCCCAACCCTTACAACGCAGGGCCTCCTGGTGGCCCTCCACAGTAAGTACAACACACAGAAAACATTTTGATGCCAGATTTTTGAAGCTTCCCTCTGATAAGACTGCTTGATATAATTAAGCACCTTATGTCTTTCATGTGCCTCATGACTATGTCCTCTCCCTCTCTACAGCGGAGCCCCCCCTGGTGGTCACCAGTACAATCCTCAGGGTTGGGGAGGCGCCTACCAGCAGTGGCAAGCCCCAGCTCCACATGACCCCAGTGAGTCCATTGCTTGTTATCTCTCTCGTTATCTCTTGGAAACAGGAAAAAAGGGATAAGGGGTCGAACACTTTCCCCCCCTTTTTTCCTGTACTTGTTTCTTGTTTCTCTCCTCTAGCCTGTTCCCAGTCTTATCCTCATGTCCGTATCTTTTCTGTGGATCCCTCCTTCCTCCCTAACTTGTCTTTTCCCCCCTCCTAGGTAAGGCAGCAGCAGACCCCAACGCAGCATGGGCAGCCTACTATGCACAATACTACGGCCAGCAACCAGGGGGCGCTGTGTCAGGCCAGGCTCCAGCAGCTGCAGCAGCAGCACCAGGGGACCAGAGCCAAGCAGCGCAGACCCCTGGGGGCCAGCCGGACTACACTAAGGCTTGGGAAGAGTACTACAAGAAGATGGGCATGAGTAAGTGGGATCTGTTGACACATAATTTTGTCGAAGTGTACTTTAAAGTCGAGATGAAACGGCATTTCGAGAGTATCTAACTTCCGTATCGTGACGTATTTCCGAGTGAAACAGGAAAGACAGGCGGGACATAATGTTGGGAGGAATTTGATTTGAACTTTGAAAAGTGGGTGTGTCATAACACCCGAAGACACACCGAAGTACCATGCTGTTGCTAGCTAGCTAACTAATGAATCTTAGCTCTGTGCGCTAAAAGTTGAAGATTGATTGATGGGTGGATGTCATGATATTATTGGTTGAAATTGGTTATGGGCATGCTTACGTAAGCACATGGCATATTTTGTTTTAAAGGAAGAAAACATGATTGAATTTTGATATAACAATACAAAGAAATTGATTTTTTGTATTTTTTTTGGCATATATTGTTAAATAGATGCACAATATGACCGGGATGTGATCTAAAAGGGTTAGAAAGGCATTTTTCATTTCATCTCGACTTTAAATTTGGTTTACCTATGATCTTGCAAATATGTGGTTTGGATGGGTAAACTAAAAGTGTTTCTCGCTACCATGTTATTTCGTGGTTACTTGGGATGTTTCTGATTTGCCAAGTGCATCTCTTACTCAAATTGCCTGTGTGTGTATGTGCTTGCAGCCCAGCCTGGTGCAGGGGCAGCAGCAGCAGCAGCCCCAGGAACAGCAGCAACAGCAGGAGGAGCGGCTGCAGCTGGAGGCCAACAGGACTACAGTGCAGCCTGGGCTGAGTACTACAGACAACAGGCCGCCTACTACGGACAGGCAGGGCAGGCCCCTGGACAGGCAGCCACGCCACAG
The DNA here is from genome assembly GCF_048128805.1 of Centroberyx gerrardi. Lineage (NCBI taxonomy): Eukaryota > Metazoa > Chordata > Actinopteri > Beryciformes > Berycidae > Centroberyx > Centroberyx gerrardi. The sequence continues at coordinate 19,001,987 of NC_135999.1, read as the reverse complement.
CAGGGACAACAGGTAGCACATTCATGTACACACACACAACCATTGTCTCACCTGCCAAGTGCTGGGAAGCCAAAAATGTTTATTTTTGCCTTTTTTTTTTTTTGGCATTTCTGACTTTATTAGATAGTTTATAGTGAAGAAAGACAGGAAAGATTGAGGAGAGAGGGGGGATGACATGTGACTAAGGTCCTGGTCTGGATTTGAACCCAGGACATCCCAGTTACGTGGTATGCATAATATAAATTTTTCATAGAAATATGTCACCCTACTTCTTTTCAGTGCTATTTTGAGTATAGGTCCCGTGTGAAACGGTCAATATAGAGACAAGCAGATTTAGAGTTTCAATTTAAAACATGCTCACCCACTTATGCAATGGATATTTTTTTGTGTGTTTGTCTTCACGCATTTTTTTCTTTTGGTGACCTCACCCTGGTTGCGTTCCTGTGTCCCCATGTGGGAATACCATTAAGTTTTCAACTAATGTTAGGCTAGATAACCATCCAGGCAGCGGAGAAACAGATGTTTAGATGCTACCGCTTTGTGCAGAGACAGAGTAACGGACAGCAACTCAATAGCCTGTTTTGATAGAGTCATTGTTTTGCTCTGATATAGCAAGCATTCAAATGTTATCGTTTCAAAAAACGTTTGTGTGACCGTTACTGATATATTCGCCAAAGGTAAATTTTACCAGCAGTTGGCACTTGGCAGGTATTAATTTTGGACCTTGCACATAACCACACATGTATTCATGTACTCGCAGCATAGTGGGAGAATTTGCACATCTTCAAACACAAAGCAAAGACCGATTTAAAATCCAGCATGTTTGTGATGTCTCATTTCAGGCCCAGTGAACTTGAGTGGCTCCGTCTTCTGCTTGGATGATCTCTTGGGGGGCTGTGATGGTTCTCTGGACTTAAGGCTCTTTCTTTCATGTTTTGTTTTGTTTTTGTTTTTCTGTCAAGAGATTCTCCTTTGGCTTTAATCACGAAAGACCTTGATTTGCTCATCCACCCAGGCATCTTCCATTCCCGACCTTCTCCTTGTCCAGTTTTAATATAAAATCAAAATTGAAGAAAGGGAAAAAGGAAACCTGTTTTGCTGATGAATTGAGCAAAGCGCCAAATAACTTGGGTTACCATTCAGTTTGTTCCTTCACTTCACTCTCACCTTGTCACCACATCTGATGAAATGAAAGGGTTTTTTAATGTGAAAGGGAAAGCATTTTTGCTTGCAAGCTAGCACAACGGCATCTGTACATGGACTCACATTTATGTAGCCTTTGTTTTTTTCTTTTCCCCAATTTCCTGAGGGCGAAAACTGTTGTCTAGCAGTATTTTGATTAGTACAAAAATTTATTATGTTTGTAAAAAAAAAATATAGCAAATGTGTTTTTGGTCTTTTTTTTTTTGCTCTTAGAGCTTTTTTAAAACTTTGATTCTTTTGAAACATTCCCAATGTTTTAGTTGCAGGTGTTTTTCTCCCTGCTAAAATGTTTAATTTTTATTTTTTGTTTTCCATTTCTTAGTTTCAAAAAGGGGGGCCATGTGTATCCGTCTGTATACAGTGTATGCTACTGAACAGAAAAATGTGTGCAAGTTGGCTATCTTAAGGCACTAACTATCCTATCCTTGGTCGTGTGTGAGCGAGTGTGTGAAACTCATGGCCCTCTATTTCTATTCACAACTTTATTGTTGGAAGACCTTGGTTTATTTTGTTCCAATAGGTCATGTTATTGTATGCTGATTTTTTTAATGTTATTTTTTACTGCTTGTTTTTAAATACTAAACAATAAAAACATTCAAATACACTGGTTTCTTGTGTGGTCCTTGCCAACATTGTATTTTTAGCTGCTTGTTCTCCATGTTAGACCCATAACCTAAGTCATTTCAGCCTGGTAAAATATATACTGTTTCCTATGGTGAAGGTGTTAGTGATAAAATGAAATAATTGCCTTTGTGTTAACTATAGGATGTCACCTCTGCTGTGCCCTGCCTTTGTTTGTTGATTGATGTGCCCACCAGCCAATGGGAGAGCTCCTCTACAGACTGTGAGCCAATCAGGAAGGCCTTGTGTCCAACGTTAGAAAACAGTCCAGTGGGAGATGGCGCCCAGCTCGAAATCAGAAAAGGACGATAACAAACAGAAATCTCAAAGAAAGCATAAAGACCATGTCGTCAAGCTTCTCACGCGTGGGAAGGTACGCATGAACCCACAAAATGCGTGGCGTAATACACGAGCCGAGCGAAAGACTGGTTCAGAAATACTGTAAGAAGTCCTCAGTGCCTCTGTCTGTGCAGAGGCTAGCTTGCTAACTAGCTAGCTAGATAACTCAAGATACAGTCGTAACATCCACGATTCTTCGTAAGATTACTGATCGTGCTTGGCAGGTGGCTAATTAATGTTACTAATTGTGAAAACCTGCACTGTTTCGTGGTTTCCAGCGCTGTTTCTTGGTGTCTGTGGCTCTTGGCTCAGTGAGCTAGTACTAGCTAGCCAGGCTCAGAGACATCTGAGTGCAACTGGATAATGTTAGCTTGTTAGCTTTGCTAGCTATTAAAGCTAATGTTAAATAACTTTCTGTTATTTTGCTCAGTCGACGCTGGCTTTAGCCATGTCGCAGGATTAACTTGCAGCGCTTGGCAGCTCAACAATCCAAATTTAGCCTTCAGACTTAAGGGCACTGCACCATTTTACTTGATAAACAAGTGACTTCAATAGGCCCAAACCTATTCGATGTCTTATTCTGCTGGACAGTGAATGGGAACTTCCTGTGTTGTTCAGCTTGTATTGTATCCAAAACCAGGATCAGTATTGTACTTATGTCAATATATTACCAAGACCTTAGTGTTTAACTCATTTCTATGCTTCATGTTGACTCAGTTTGATCCTACATGTATCCACACACTTCAATCCAGCTTACCACTCTCATCACTCTTTTCTGCCCCACAGCTGTCAGGTCACTTTTCTCAACGCCTGTTCAGGAAGCTCCCACCTCGCGTGTGTGTCCCCTTGAAGAACATTGTCAGCGAGGAGTTCCTTAGAGCAGGGTCAGTGTGTGTGTGTGTGTGTGTGTGTGTGTAAGTAATATGGGTCTGTGGACACTAAGCATGCAGACCTACCTTGACTTGTCTTACACATAGTACTGTAATATGCTCTATGACGCACATTCAGGCCACTCGATACAAAACATGTCTTTGTCTGAGTCTTTGCTGTGTGAATCAGGATTGTGTTTAACACAGGACTTTGATATCCTATCATGATGTGACCCTGCTAGTTGTCATTCTTTTCCCACTGAGTGTTTATCATGTCGAATGTGACTGAAGCTGAGCCATGGATTACAGTAATGCATACTCTGTTACCTCTTTGGTTCCAGGCACATCTTTCTTGGCTTCACCAAATGTGGGCGCTATGTTCTGTCCTACACCAGTGATTGTGGAGAAGATGATGATTTCTCTTTCTATACCTACCATCTCTATTGGTGGGAGTTCAACCTGCACAGCAGACTCAAACAGGTAAGAAATTTACACACTACCTGAAATGGCACCAGGGCCAGAGTGTATTCATTCAAGATATATATATATATATATATATATGTAAGTAAATGGAAGACTCCAATTAAATGTATTACCATGCAGGAGGATGCATGGATTATAATCATAGAGAATTCATGTTTGTGCAACTGTTATGTTAGAGGTCAGCTGAATGTAATGATATCTTGTCCTTTATCTCATCTCTTCTTGCCTCTCTTTTTCTTTTTCTCTCCAGGTCCACCATGTGCGACTTTTTGCAGGAGAGGAAATCTACAGTGACCTGTACCTTACTGTGTGTGAGTGGCCAAATGACCACTCCAAAATTGTCATCTTTGGCTTCAAGTAAGACATAATCAACTCATCCATCAATAGTCAAATGAAGCTGATTTTGCTAGAACTGTATTGTTGTTATGTGTATGAAATGATAACTTATGAGCAAGGTTTGAAGCTACATGTGTGTTAACGTGTGTGTGTGTGTGTGTCTCTACCTGCCAGTACGCGCAGTTCAAGCTCAGTCCTGATGAACCTTATGATGAGTGATGAGAACAACAGAGACATCTACATCACCATTGCTTCCATGCCTCCTCCTAAACCTTGCTCTCACTGCTGTCCAATTCCTTCAGCCACTACTATACGCACAGGTAAACACACACACAACACAACACAAACACACACTGCTGTGTTGACCTAACAACCTCTACCATATGCAGTGGATCACACAAACACACACATCACAAACCTGTGTCCTCTCTCTCTTGTCTTTCCCCTGCTCTCTCTCCAGGAAGTGGTGAGTGTCTGGAGCATGGCTATGTGCTCAACAGCAGGTACCAGGTGGTGTATCCCTTCCCCACCTTCCAGCCAGCTTTCCAGCTCAAGAAGGACCAGGTCATCCTGTTAAATACCAGCTACTCTCTGGTGGCCTGCGGCATCTCCCTCTGCCCAGGTAACACACACACACACACACACACACACACACACACAGTAGTATCAGCATATTTCTGTTTCTTTTTTTCTGGATGGGCAAATTCGTCACCATCCATTTAGCCAATTAGAGGCGTTCTATGTTTTGGAAAAAATAGCGGCGAACACAGAGACAACGGTACGACTGCAAGAAAAATAAAATGGAGAAAGTTGGGTATAACTTTGGGATGGTTGTAGGTGTTCCAGGTCAGTTTCTTATTTAATTTATACTGTATAGTCTTTCTTTTTTTCTGTGAAGTAGCACTGTTTAGAGCAAAGCCTCCCTGTACTTCTGCCTTGCCCACCATGTTGACATGTTGTCAGCTCAATCTATCCGTCAATAATTCTGTCTGTTTTCTGATGGATCAGTGTGGCTGCTGCCTTACAGTGTATCTCTCTCTCTCTGTGTCTCTCACAGGCGAGCAGGGTCAGTCATCTCAGATCCTTTACACAAAGGGAGCAGCTCCCCTGTCAGGTCAAGCCTCCGCGTCTTTCTCCTCCACCTCGTCATCCTCTTCTTCCGTGCTACCTCAGGGATCGCCCGAAACCAGACCGCCGTCCAGCAGGCCCAGTCCTTTTCCCCTGTCTCCCAGCCAGTCACAGGCAGCCGTGCGAGCCAGGGAGTTTGCCGCCGACCTCTTCAGGCGGGCCCAGGGAGGAGGAAGAGAAAACGAGGGGGAGGGAGAGAGGAGAAGAGCGGACGGTGCCGAAAAGGAGGTGGTGCACATTCCGGCGGACAAAGGGATAAGCGTAGAGACTCGGAGAGAGGAGGACGATTGTAGACGGAGGAGGGAGGAGGAGGACAGACGGACTAGTTTACCACAACCCTCGACGTCAGGTGGGAACCACAGTTTGCCGCAGCGCTCGGAACAGGTGATGTCTCCGGCCTCCTCCTCGTCTTCGTCCCCTCCGACCCCATCCTCATCCTCGTCGCAGGAGGCAGGCCCCAGTGAGCCTGGGTATGTCAACTACACACGCCTGCACTACCGCCTCCAGCAGCCGGGGGCAACAGAGCCGAACGCAGGAGGTGAGAGAGAGAGAGAGAGAGAGAGAGTGAGGGAGAAACGGAGAAAGAGAGAGAAGAGAATTTATTTTTAAAAACTCCTATCAGGTCAAGTCTGAAGCTGCTGGTCGTTGTGTCTCTCTCTTCCTCTACTTCTCTCTCTCTAGGTTATGAAGACGATAAGGTCCAGCTGCCTTTCACAGTCACTGATCTGAAGGGACGGAACCTGCAGCTGGTGACCGGGCCACACAACGGGCAGGTTTGTGTTCGTGCCAGTACTCGCTCGTTAGCGTTAGTTACAGTGTATCTTCAATCCAGCAACTGTTATTCGTCCACAGAGACTCCGGTGTAAAAGATTAAAAGATAAGGCCGGTGTTTTTTAATGCATTGCTTACCGTCAACAAATCCTATGAAAATAACAAAATCAACAATGCGTTTGCTCTACTCCCGTTACTTTCTGACTTCCCACGTACCGTTTTTAGCCGTCAACCCGGAAGTTATTGGCTCCAATTGTAAGCTAAAAACCGTGAAATACAGCTCACAAAGACATAGTTTCAATTTTAAAAATCGCTAACTGTTACCACGAAAAATCAGGCTGTTGTAGTTATTACCAAATCAAATTCAAATGGGAACAAATTCTTCATTACACTGGGGACTATTCGGTGCTACGGAACTACTTACCTGAGATCGCAAAGTGTTTACAGCCGGCTTATTAAGTTGTTTGAGGAAAAAGTCGGCTGGCCCAGTGCATCGTGATGATGAAATATGTTGCCCAGAGCAACGGCATGGCTCTTTGACGTGTTTTTAATCGTTTTTTTAATACAATGGAGTTCTATGGCTGCTGGGACATGGCTGCATTTGGCATCGGTTACATGGACAAGATTTGCTGGCAAAACAAAATCATTGCTGATTTTGTTATTTTCATAGGATTTGTTGACGGTAAGCAATGCATTAAAAAACACTGGCCTTATCCTTTAAGTACAAAAACTATTTATTTACTATAGGTGAATCCACAAGGTGGTATTTAATATCTAATAGAGGAGTAAAGTTGAATAACTAGGTAAAACAAATGTTAAGATGCAAGACAACTGTTTGGCTCCTATCTACTTGTTTTTATAACCTACACAAATACCGTTATATTCCAAAAGTAAACAAACACACGTGCAATAGAAAACTGTCAAAGGAGACAGTAACTACAATAAATTGTGATAAAAGTTTCAGTACAAGGAACTAGGGTGTACTACACTAACCAAACAGGTAAATAATTATCATCTACAGTTAATGAGAGAAATTAAGATTATAATTACAGTAAAGATAAGGAAGGAAAAAGCATACAAGTTATCTAATATAGGTTTGGCTCCTACACCTTGCATGGGAAGAAGGAAACAGGAAGAAGCATTGCTGTTTGAATATATTTTTAAACTCTGTAAAAGATGAGAGTTTGTGTGTTTTCTCCTGGTACTGGTGGTGCTGGAGAACGGGTGTGAGTTAGGGCGATGTGTTTTGTCTCTTGCAGAGTGTGTGTGTGGAGCAGTTGACTCTGGACTTTGAGTATCTTATCAATGAGGTGATCAGGAGCGACGCTGCCTGGGCCCCTCAGTTCTGCTCCTTCAGCGACTATGATGTTGTGATATTGGAGGTCAACACACACACACACACACACAGACATACATTCACACACAATCTGTCTTTCTCTCTCTCATAGTGCAGTAATCTTTTGTGTTATTTATTAACTGTCAATCTGCTCAGATTTGTCCATAATTATTTCTCCCCCTCACACCTTGCTCTGATTTGATTCATTTCTTAATATTTCAGATTCAGAAAATGAGAAAGAAAGAAGAAAAAAAAATGAAAGTGTAATCAAACCTGCAGTAATTTATTCAGTCAGCTATGAAATATAATCAGTTCTGTGGATATAGTTGAAATTATCCGTCCCTTCATAACACACACACAATTATTGACTTTCTGAGCAACAGGTTTCCCTCTGGTCATGAAATTTCTGGAATATCATGGTAGATTCCAGACAGGGAACGTCTGGGAATTTGATAAATTCTCAGGGGAAGTTAGGAAATATCAAGGAATGTTACAAACCAGTCACTTTACAGGAATCTACTAGAATGTATTTTCAGCTTTTTTCACACATTCATTGCATTAGATGGTTCAGCTGTTTTTATACATTGCACAGTCACTTCTCCACAGTAAGCCCAACTGTAGTGGAAACCAGACCGGTTGTCCCTGAAGAACTGAGCTGAAAAACAACATTAACACACCAGGAGGGAAGAACATTTTTAGGTCATGAAAGCACAAGACTTAGTTAGGGAGAGTCATGGGAAAGTCATGGAGTTTTACATCAGGGCCACGGTGGAAACCCCGCAGTAATATGTGTACTTGGTGTGTATCAGGTGTGTCCGGAGACCAACACTGTGATGATCAACATCGGCCTGCTGCTACTGGCCTTCTCCAACTCGGACGAGGAGCACTGCAGGTACCCGTCCGCCACACTGCTGTTCACTGTCCGCTATTCACCTTCAGCACTATATCTGCCATTCCTGTTTGCTTATCGTCTGTCAATAGCTGTGAATGCCTTTGGTCTTTGTATCTGCTGCTTCATTAACAACCATATATGACATTATTCTGCCCTCAGTAACCTTTTTTTTTTTTCTCAGTCTTTTTTTTAACAGTGTTTTTTATTGAATTTTCACATATATCATATACATATGGACACAAAATTATAAAACGGAGCTATAGTTCTCACATATTACATATTTAGCAGGTAAAAAATAAACATACAAAATAAATGGATAAATAAATAAGAGTAAATAAATATATAAAAGTTAAAGTAAAATAGTGCAGCAATGTAAAAGTTGACTGTACATTCTCACCTTCAAGAAACTCTAATAAGGGATTCCATATTCTTGTAAAGTCCATTCCATTGATGTCAGTCTCTCTAATGCAAGACTAGATGGCATTTCTTATACCCATATGTCTACAGAAGGCACATCCACCTTTTTCCAAAAAAGAGCTCCTGGCCTGAAGAAGTCTATCAAACATGACTGTTTCAAACTGACAGTAAAGTTTTTTTATTTTTTTCATCCTTTTTGTTCCCAGGCCAAACACCTACCATTCCAACCTGCAGGTCAGCTGGGACCTCAACACAGGAGTGTGCTGCACTGTTGGTGTCGGTGACCTTACAGAGGTCAAGGGTCAGACTAGGTGAGGAAGCCCCCCCCCCCCCCCCCCTCTGTCTCTCTCTAGCTCTGTTACGCTCTCTGTTCAGTTCATTCTGCTGAAGCCGTCTCTCTCTGTCTCTCTGTCAGTGGGAGTGTGTGGAGTTCCTACAGGAAGTCCTGTGTGAACACGGTGATGAAGTGGCTGGTTCCTGAGAGCAGCTCCCGCTACATCAATCGCATGACCAACGAAGCTCTGCACAAAGGTGAGTTTTACTTTTACACACACACGCACACACACACACACACACGCACACAGAGTTCTGATATCTACCACAAAACCTCCAATAAAGACCGGTCTTTAAAATATCAGATTTACCAAAAAGGAGTCTAAATTTGTGTAATATTGATAGCCTGAAATATTATTAAAACACTTCCAATATCACAAAATATATTACCAATATTATCTCGTTGCCATGGATACAGGCACTGCTGTGAAAGCCTTGAAATTCATTAGGCAAACATAACTCTACTGCTCAGATCGCTGTACAGCATTGTTCCTGTTTGTTAGTCAATACATGACACAGAGCTTTTTTTGCATTCACTCTTGTGGCTTTGGCAATTTTTGTTTTTATTCCGTTTTGACCAGTTTGTTCTGATAGCCTACTGCTACATTAACAATAATAAATCACATTTTTGATCAAGTAGTTAATTGTTTTGCATCATTATTTCAGCCAGATATTCATTATTATTATTATTAGTAGTAGTAGTAGTAGTATCTGACATTCAGTTGACTATACCAGTAATATTTTTAGACTATTGCAGCACAATTCTTCACAGAATACCAATAAATTCACATACCAGGTACTGTGGACCTGCCAAAAGAAATAATGGGTCTGGTGCTATGAGGCTTTGTGCTCTCCTGTTGAGGCAAATAAAGGCCCCGGCCATTACTGAAAGTTGTATGGTATTTGCAAACGTCAGCATTTGCGGTGTGAGTATGTAGATAAGAGTGAAATCAGATTAAAATCTCACTCCTCTTCTCATCTGTAGGCTCCTCCCTGCAAGTGCTAGCAGACAGCGACCGATGCACCTGGATTGTATTATGAAGGAGGGAGAAGGGACGTTTGCTCTGGACAGCAGCAGGCCACAAGTGTCAAAGGAACGGAGACAAGCGCACACACACATACACATCGACACTGCCTCATCTTTGGTGCAGAGCATGACCTTAATTTGGGGCGAAACTGCAAATGTTGTTCAATGATTACACTTTGATAACATGTAGTTATTACACCTGTCAAGTCAAATCTGTACAACTGAGCGAACGATGCTCTAGGTGGAATACTGTAAAGATGAAGTTGTAGAGGTGATCTGTGTTTAATCTTTTAGGTTAAATTTTTTTTTTTTGTTTTTTTATTGTGTACTGTATTATAGTATTGCAACCATCAACCAAGAGCTGGACTGAACAAAGATTTAGGATTTCGTTTTTGTTTTTATACATAAAGGTGTACTGTTACTCGAGTGCGAGTGTGTCTTTTGTGTAACTGATTGTATGGAATATCTGCACCTGTGTGGTGTTCACAAGGCAATTTCACCCATAGTGTGTGTGTGTGTGCAGGTGTGTGTATGGGTGCGTCCATGTGTGTTTAATATGTATGAAAAAGTTCACAGATTCTGCTGCTTCTGGACAAGTTGTTTTCTCGTCTGGCCTGGACCAGTTCAGTCCAGTATTGTTGATTCATATCTCCATGGTATTTATCAAAATGAAATTCAGTACTGCAGCACTTGTCCGTTAACATTGTAACATTGTCCTGCTTAGCCAGTTGACATCATGCTGTATGGCTACTGGGATGGAAGTGAGACCATGTTCTATTGGGGTATTTTTGTTAAAATAAAATGTTCAAAAGATTTGTTGTGTGTTGTTTAATTTTGTTTAAAAAAATGTGTTTTGATATGACCATTTGGACGGACAATCTATCACATGTAGGAGATCTGGTCTCATGAAGAAAAAGATCTTAGAGGTTTAGAGGGAGCAATCACATCATTTTAGTCAATGTTCAGAATAAAGCTACAAACTTCGATCACAAAGATTTCAAAGTACAAAGGTCTTCAAAAAGAACATCAAGAGAACATTTATAAAAGGTTCAGCAGCACAAATTAAGGACAGAATCCAAGTCAAACTTTTTTTATAAGAATACTGATACTGAAATGAGCAAACAACTGCTAGTCAGATTTCTGCCCTCACCAAACGTATAGACGCAAATATACCACTTTCATATTTAATGTTCTTTGAAATGATCATTTGGTAGAATCTGGGGTAGTGGGATTAACCTCCTGAAGGACGTCCCAGTTGTTTCCAACGGACCGAGGGCAAAACACGACCGCCTTCTATTTTTATACCACCTCCTTTTTCCCATCTGTCCCAAAGTCCAAGGCAACCTAACATCAACATCTGCTCTTGCCAGTTGAGGACAGTCTGGAGGCCTGAATGACTGTCCATCTTTAAAGTCACCATCTTCACGCACTTGGTCCATCATACAATAAAAATATAGTACTCTCAATACTCAATACTCTGGATAGTGGATATACCACAACATACGTCACTTAAGGCAATAATGGTTAAACAACATACAAATAGTTTGGATATATGACAATGTTCACAAAAGGTACATAATATACGTATCTACAATTTGCTCAACATATAGTTGCTATTATTTATTTAGATACCCAGAAAATAAACATCTACTAGTTTTATACTACAAAAACTGAGATAATATGACAGCATTTTAGCTGGTACATCTAGCTGGTCCTAAGGTTGCCATGGATACAGTGTTGTAAGTGCTGCTGATTGGCTGGGATAAGCTTTGGCTTTGTCCTGTGGCCCAATCATTGAGTAGCACTGTATCTGTGAAGGTCTGTATGGTGGTCGGGTATTACTTCAACAACCCTTTTAAGTATTCTGTCTGTCCAGTCTCTCCCCTGTGTGTGTGTGTGTGTGTGTGTGTATGTGTGTGTGTGTGTGTGTGTGTGTGTGTGAGAGAGAGAGAGAGGGTGAGAGTGAGCTTGAAAGAATAAATTGATGGACAATGGATGGATGAACAATAACAGGGTAACCCATAGACCTTGAATTGATAATGCTGATTGATACTGCTGTCATGGAAATCAGTGTTCACTTGGTGCATGGGTCTCAGAAAGCTGGTGTGTTACCATGGCGACGGAATCATTTGGATGAACATTCCAGCAGCAGTTGTGATGAACATTCTAACTTTCTGAGTCTCACGTTCTTTCCAAATATGGAACAATGGGCATCGTCAAAACTATATGGAGGCCATGTTAGGCGTACCGAAGGAAATGACCATGATGCACTAGGAAGTGTCCTTTCTATCCACTCAGGTTGTCACCTACTCAGATTTAATTATGGCTAGTAAATTTCATGACGAACACCAAAGACTACTTCACAGGACCTTCATTTATTGATCCAATGATACAGCTTAGAATACAAGCTTTTCAGGAATAGAAATCTCTCATAAAGGCACAGGTTATCTGTTAGTTGGCCAAATTGAAAAGAATTGACATTTGAAAAAAAAAGAAAAAAAAAAGTAAAATATGGCATCCACAAATATCTGTGTCAATCAAAATCCATGTGGCAACACCAGCCATTGTGCAGTATCACTCCAGATACTACTCTGAGATAAAAATTAGATATATAGCCTGTATCAGGCAGCGCCATTTAATAAAAAGTCCAGTTCACCTGCATAGTCACTGCTTTAAAGGCAATGTTAAGTGATTTGAGTTCAGAGTACATTGTGGAATATGGGAGTCTTCTCTCCATGGCAATCAGGTCAGTGGTTAAGGCGGGGGCAGGCAGGAATCGCGAATATATGTATATATATATATACGTATCTATATATATATCTATGGGTTGGCTCTCATGATTCCTTCTCAAGTTGAATTGGGGAAGAAATACCTCTCAGACTACTGACATCCAACCACTGAATAGACAGGGAAGGCACGGGATACATGATTGTAAAGGATCAGGTGCTGGATGAAGGCATAGAGGGAAAAAATGGCAGCACAAAAGTACAGAATGCATAATAAGCAAGGGCTTGATTCTGCCCTTCCCCCCCCCCCCCCGCTGTTCCTTGCATGCTTGCGCACACACACACACACACACACACACACACACACACACACACCAAACACACATCCCAATATATCTGTTTGCAGACCAGTTATAAGCCTACACAGGGTGACGGAGAGTGGGCTGAGAATGAGATGACATATGATGTTGAACCTATAGCAAACAATGCAAAAGCAATGGTGTGTGTGTGTGGGTCAGTATATATGTGTGTGTGTGTCTAAGGTGGCGTGCTGTGTGTCTCAGTCAGAGTGTGCAGATTTAAACTTGTCCTGGACTGCTTCATGGGAGGTTCCATCGATTCCTCCTCGTCGTCCTCCTCCCCAGCCACGTTCAGAGAGCTGGACTGCAGCACAAGCTCTCCGCTCTCCTCCTCACTGTCCTCTTCCTCCTCCTCCTCTTCCTCATCTGACAGAGAAAAGACAATTTGGTTAAATAAAGCCGCCATGATGACTGAGTAAATGAGCAACGCAATAACAAAGGCTTGAGTGGAAGTTGAAGCTGAACGTGACTGTGAGGCAAAGAGAAAGGCTGGAGTTACCTTTCTCCAGATCCAGAGAGTTTCGGTTCTTGACAGTGCTGGCAAACTGAAACACAGAGCACGATTAGGACATATGTACGTGTATCATTAAATTCAGACCACGATACGTTTGTGTGTGTGTGTGTGTGTGTGTGTGTGTACATACCTCTCCCATGACAGCAATGGGTGTCTCTCCTTTAGCCTGGGCCACCCTGTGCTCTATCAGATAGTACATATATTCGTCATACAGCAGGCGAATCAGGTGGAAAGAGCCAAAACTGGCAGCACTGCGCAGAGTCAGATCCCTGATTACCATAGAACTGGGGAGACAGGGAGGCAGATGTAGGAAATTTATCTTCAACACGTAAAACCAAATCTTTCACTTTTAGTCTTCATCCATCACTTTCTTTCCCCCTTGTCCTTTTCCCTCTCTCACCTGTAGAAGGACCAATTGAGCAGGAAGAGCTTGGCAGCCTTGGGAAGGGCGGCAGGGTTTTGGTCGTAGGGCTTTAGGACCTGGGTGACCACGCTGTCCAGCCAGGCAGCCCACTGCTCCAGGGAGTTCTGCTGCTGCAGGGTCAGCTTGAAGTCCTGTTCCAGCCGTTGGACCACGCGGTCCTCGCAGCGACACACCCAGGACGCCTGCTCCTGAAGGGGAGGGGAGGGGAGGGGTGTCAGTGTCCTGCTCCATATAACCTGCACACCAACACAGGAAGAAGAGAGCCGGACAGGCAGCAGTATTCTGACAGACCTGAACGTTGGTGAAGTCAACCCGGTTTAGGTCAGAGAGCATCTGGCTGATCTGGGCGGAGTTCTGCAGGACGGCGCGGGCTGCCTGGGCCAGGTGGTTCAGGCTGGTGTAGCGGCGCAGCGTCTGGGAGAAGGAGCACACACACACCACCTAAAGGAGAGGGGGATGAGGAAGGAGGAAAGAGTGAAGGGGGCCAGAAGAGATGGCAGGGGTCAGAAAGGAGGGACAATAAGAAAGAGGTGAGACAGAGAAATGGTTAAAAGACTGGTATGATACATGTGGCCATGTAAAGGCATGAAAAGGAAAGATTTTAAAAAATGGATGCAGAGCTCTCTCTTACCCTCTCATCAGGACACACACACACACACACACACACACACACACACACACACACACACACACCTTTATGCGGACCATCTCTTCTGGGATGTTCATCATGGCGCCGGTCAACCAACTCTCCAGACTCTTAGCAAAGTTGCGGATGGCCTGAGTTAAGGCACCTGAGACAGGAGCGGTGATGTACAGTGAAGACAGAGGGAAAGGGTTAACAAGATTTAAACATAATGCAAGAGTGTAGTAGAGTTAAACTCAGTTTACCCACCTTTTTATTTGCATAGTTTTCACTCTTTTAAAATCTTTATCACTTCTTAAAGGAGCCCTATTATAGGAATTCCAAATTTTCTCTATTTATATACATAAGTTATGAAATATGTTTAATGAATGAATAATAAAATTTGGTTTTGTTTGAGTGGTTAGTTTTAAAGTTTTCAAAAATCCACCTTTTTTACAGGCAGTTTCAGACTAATTCCAGTCACAACATGACTTGGTCTTGACTGCCTCACCTCTCAAACAGTTGTTAAAATCCTTCCAATCAGGGAAGTCTTCAACATTTGATCTGACAATCCCCCCTCAAAGCCTCCACTTAGCAGGTTTAACTCAATTAAATCAGAGGAGCTGGTGTGTTGATGGCCAATCAGGATCCAGCATTGTGACTGTTCTGCCTGTGAGGACTTAGTCTTCAAATTCATTCAATGAATACCATTTTAGCTAGACTACATTTATTTGCAAACTATCATCATCTTATCCTAATCACGAAAACTGAATAATATGGAAATGTTGAATCTCACTTTTATAGACTTATCTTTGACCTCCCTTTCATGGTTTACTTTTACATTCTTGCCTGGTTTCATTTTTTTTTTAAATACTCCTTTATAAAGTGCTTTATAACTGTGTTTTATGTATCATTTATTTACCACTATATCACTGAACACATACAAATGATGAAGAAAACCAGGGTGAATGACATGGACATTGCTTACAGACAGCATACACTTAGCGCATGTGTGCAAGTTAAATCAGGCTCTTTCAGTCTTAAGTCAACTTATACAACCTTCTGACATGTTTACATACAGGACTATTAGCACCATTAACAACTCACTAGGGATGGGTCTCAGTACATCAGGGATGAGGATCTCCACCAGAGTCTGGTAGAGTACGTTGTCACACTCTTTGGTCCAGCGCAGCACCGGCTCAAACTTACACAGCACCACCAAGCACGACTTTGGCAGACGCTTCTCCGACTCGTTGTGCCTGGAAGGCAACACACGCCAATTGTAGACGGGATGTGAAGGGACATCATGTTTGTGCGTGTCACAGCATGCGTGCACGTCAGAGAGGACACACGGTTATAGCCGAGGATGCTGTTTGTGATACTCACAGGCTGAGTGATTCTGTGTCAGTGCTCTGGCTGAACCTCCAGAAGGATTTCCACAGCGTCTCCACGAGAGTGAACTGCAGGTTGACCATCACATCCAGAATGGCCTGTGGGGATCACACAACACCACATCGGTCTGGCATCACACTATGCACTATCACAGAACGCAGTTCACTGGCAACCTCTCTTCACAACTCTGACTTCTTCCTTGTTATTTTCATTGGAAAGGACGAGCACTAGATATTAAAAATACTTCAACTTTTGACATAAGAGTGCTGGGTTTTATTGAAAACAGGGTTTCAATCGTTGATTGGCAACAACAAGGGCTATGACCAGCACTTCCCCGAAGTGTCTGTCTAGCACTGCAAGCTTATTAAAAAAAAGAAGAAAAAAAGAGGTGCCCAGTAGACGCGGAACCTAACTTATCTGGTGACAAGTTGATTCCTAAAATATTATAGAAGGAGAATGCGATGGAAATGCAACAGTGTTATGATCAGCTACGGCTTTGATCGTGAGAGTATCCTTTCTTCGTCCAAGGTTCATACCTCACAGTGTTCTCTGTAGAGGGTCTGGAAGGCCTTGAGGTGCTCTAAAAGGATCCCATCAGGCAGGCTTCGATCCTGCAGGTCAACCTCCAGGAAGTCTGGCAGCGGCCGTGATGCTTCTACATAAGATACAGCGCAGACGGCGGGGGGCATGGAAGTGGAACAGTAAGACCTTCAAGTCTACTAATTATTACAATGTTGCAACACCTCATTAGAGCATCATACCCAACAATGTAATATAGAATAAACAGAATGTTAGGGCAAAATAAAAATATCCATTTTCCAGAAACAAAGTAATATCATAACAGAATGTCTATTGCTAGAAAACAATGGATATGACTGGAGGTGCAAAGTGTGAGTGTTCCTCACCCAGGAACTGCTGATACTGTTGCACCTGAGCTGAGATGTCACAGAGTGCCGCTGCCTGCTGGCCCAGTCCTCCTGAAGTCCCATTGGTGATCCCCTCTGTCTTGTGCACTGGCTTTATCCTATTGGACAGAGCAGCCATCATTCAGGGAGACACAGCAAGGGGCGGAGAGAGAGAAAAAACATGTATGCACTGCTGAAACAGGCGACAATTACACTCTGAGCGGAGCAACTGTTTACATCTTGCTGTTTGAAAGCATTTTTACCAGCCGATCACACAAAGATACATTAAGTGACAGGTTAAGGCTATTGGGTCCTCAAACCCAAATAGAAGGGGACTGAACTCCACATAGGTTGGACTATTTAAATAAATACGGCCACAGGAGAGGCGTAACAGCCACTTTCAGGTGTTGATACGCAGGAATGTGATCTCATAAAATCCAATTTCTAGAATCAGACCTCAAAAGTAACGCTGAAATGACAAGTGTACCCGTAGCCACAGACAAACAAGCACAGGTGAAGCAAAGCCACACGTGGCTACCTGTGTTTCTGTGAGAAAGGCTGCTGCCTCATTGCCAGGTGCTGCTGCTCGTCCATCAGTCTTAGCAGAGGGGAACCAGATTTGATCCTCAGACCATAGTAGTGGTACTTCGAATTCCCTCTGGAACACACACACACACATTAATGACAATGCACTGAGATACCTGTCTAACATATACATCAACAGCGTGAATGTGTCTGTGTGTGTGTGTGTGTATACCTGGTGCCCAGTCTCCGTGTACGTAGCCCCATGAAGACAGACCTGATGAGCTTGCCAAAGGAGGCAGCATTGACCGGTTCTAGTTTGTGCTCCTGGCAGTGCAACAGATAGTGGCAGTAGAGGGTGCAGCGAGGTAAACTCACCCCCTCCGCTCCCTCATAGTTCTCACACAGCCACTGCACCTGGAGGAGGTGGGTGGATGAAAGACTTCATTCTAAACCACTATTTCACCTTAATAGAGGACAACCAATAAAGTTCACTGACTTTAAACTCTAGAGTACTCACAGTTGCAGGTGGTGCGCGAGAGTTAGGGCTGGAGTAACTCTGTCCTCCTCCTCCTCCTGATCCTCCTCCACCTCCTCCCCCCAGCACATAACCTCCCTGAATGACGTAGCCCCCTCCGCCCCCGGCTCCCCCACTATTGGCTCCTCCTGTTGCCACGGATACAGAGACGGGCTGCGAGGTCACAGAGCCAGTGATCTCTGACTCAGACGTGGGCGTGGCTTCATAGTAGGTGGAGGAGGAAGTGGGCGGGGTCTGGGAGTAGAGCGGCGAGTCGGAGTAAGGGTAGCTGCTTGACCGGCTGGATGGAGAGAGACATTTGGACACACAAACACACACAAACACATAAATGTACACTGTGTACACAACTGTAAAGAGGTTAGACGTGTGTGTGTGCGTGTGATATGCAATGCCCAGACAGCCAGAGCGAGTTGCTCTCTACTCACATGGTGGAGGTGGTGAAGGTGGAGTCTCCTGTTCCATCCACATACTGCACCTGGCCAGAGTACACATGCTCCACCTGGACAACAAGCAGACAGGACACTTAAGGAGACTCTTTTCACCGGTGACCCAGCTTACCAGGCCCGTACAGAACTGAGAATGCAACATGATCAATATCAACTTATTTCTCCACAGCATACCATTTTTCCACTGCTTAAGTTTCCTGCTTATTTGGAACACTCAAACTCATGGCACATGAACAGTGGCTCAGTGTGCTGTGCTCAATAGCTGCAATGGCAATTATGCTGGCAATGCATCTGCTTTACTTTACACTGCATACTTGCCGGGTCAGAATTGGCTCTCTTTCGGCAAGAGGCTCAGAGCAGGCATAACTTCTGTTAGGCAGCTTGTCATCATTACACAGAAACTGTGTGTCAACAGATTGAATTGTTTGGTAGAAATGCTACTTTTAAAGATGGGTATTCAGGAATGTGATTAGGAATACAAAAAAGCAGTCTCCCATTACAGATTAATGTGTGTCCAAGAAACAATCCTGGAAAAAAGATCTCATCCATGCTTAAATTTAAGGAGTTCAACAGAGCTCATTCACTAACACAGCTAGTCACATTACAGGTATCGTGTGTATCCCCACCATATCCTCTCTCTCTGGTCATACTCTGATAGGTGGGGATGCCTCACACAGCATGACCTGCACAGGAACGGCGTTAGGGGCATCCCAGTCAATGGATACCAGACGATGAGCGCAGAGAAAGAAAGAGGAAGGGTGTGAGGGAGGGGGAGAGAGGCATGCAAAGTGGGAGGGAAGTGTTTTCTTCTTCACGAGGGCACAAAGGGTTTCTGTCTCTCTGCCTGTCGGTCTGCCACTGTTCTCCACATCTCTCTGACTCTACATCGCTCTCTCTCCGCCTGTCATGACGGCTCGGTGGGTAACGCCGGATAAAGCCATTAGTAACGAAAGCATGAACAGATCACCGCTACGCTGCAATGATTTTTATTTCACATCTATTCCCTCACACAAACAGAGGAACGTGTGTGTGTGTTTTACCTCCTGGTTAATGTGCACAGGCTGTAGGTTGTTGATGTGAGCTGTCTGAATCCTCTTGGCTGCCTGTGACACTGCCTGCAACACTGACCTCTGCTGGTAAATAAAGCCATGATACCACAGGGTCAGATCATTCAAGCCACCGTTTTTTGTTAACCCTCTACTGTCTGTTGTACTGTCTGTTTGCTACAGGGTCAAATGGCCAACTCATGGTGTGTGTGTGTGTGTGTGTGTGTGTGTGTGTGTGTGTGTCTTACCTGTGGGTTGGTCTGCACCGGTTGGACCACCTGAGTGGGAACCCCAGGGGCAGGAGGGCTGGAGTCTGACAGACTGTCGTTCGAGTGGACAGAACCCTCTAGGGATGGCAGGGAGAAAGAGAGAGAGAGAGAGAGAGAGAGAAAGAGAGAGAGAGAAAGAGAGAGAGAGAGAGAGAGAGAGAGGGAGATAGAGAGAAAGTTTAATCAAAAGATTAAAAAAATCTCAACAGAAAAAGCCGCCCACCATCACCACAAGTTCTCAGTACTCACGGCATACTGCTTCCAAACTGTTATAACAGCCACTGTAGAACATGCTAGAACTTCGTTTTGAACACAGTAGAAAAGACACGGATAAGACTGCGAGGAGGAGTGCATCTCTCGAACTCGCCCTCCGTCCTTATATCTTGCACGCAGAAGGAGGCCTTGGACAGCTAATCTCCCCAGATGGAGAGAGAAATCCCTCCATCATGTAAACATGCAGATCAGATGAGAGGGGGAAATGAGAGATAAGGGATGATGGAGAGAGGGACAGAATGGAGACTAATAAGAGGATGGAGGGTGGGTGGAGCAGAGGGTGAAATTCACTTCATTGCACCCTTCAGGTGAGAACACTCTTTTTCCTCTTTGATTGTTTCCTTCTCTGGCCACTATGTCTACCTTTTCCTGCTGTTGCCAATCAATTTACTATTTGCTTTGTCATAATTTACGTGAAATCACACTAGCCTTTATTCAAATGCGGGGAAATTTTGGCTGTTGCTGTGAAGTTCCTCAATTCTCCTAGCCACTTTGGCAGGTGATAACTCTTTGTTCAATCAGCTTTCAAACTTCCTTTGACAGCCTGAGCATTTATTTGTTTCAACAATGGAGAGAAACCAGTACAAGTTATTATTAGAAGCGAAGTGTTTTTAGAGAGTTAGCTGGCTCATGCTGACTCTTCTTGGTGCTGCTCTGCTCTGCTCTGCTCTGTCTCTGAAATTTGCAAATTTGATCACTTGTACAATAAATTTCATTTGGAAGTTTTCTGGTGCCAGGAACGAAGCAGAGCAGTATTCTTTCTCTTATAATCATGTGAGCTATCGAAATCAGCCAAACTGCTACTATATAATCCCTATTAAATGCATTCAACATTTATCACAGTTTTTCTTTAATGGTTACTACAAGTGTTAAATCTGGGATGAGCAGATAAGCATTTTTGTCCCAGTGTTCATTGAGGACCATCCAGAACATGACACCTTCCCCGTTGTTCAACAGAAGCAGGCTATTATTTAAACCTTGTTTATTGTTATTATACCGTATTCATTGGAAGTTTTTGTGGAAATCATTCCAACCTATGATTGATTGATTGACAACTTAATTAATCCCCCAAGGGGGAAAGTTAATTGATCATTAAGATGGCTACATAGACCATAGCAGCATAACTCCTAAACTTGTTAAGCTGTGAGTCTCTCTCTCTGGGTGAGAGTGCACAAGTGTTACATGATACTAGTAGGCAAAAAGATCTACTAATAGACAGCCCTAAAATAAACATACAGATAGACACCAGAGTAGGGCTCAATTCACTTTCATTTCCTTAATGCCAACTGATTCCCTTATAATAGAGTATTAGTTCTCAATTAATTCAGGATACATTTTATATAAGATTCAAACTGATTCAGATTGAACTGATGGTTGGAACTGATCCAAAGCCTGAAATACACACATTGCCTTGGTGACCATCTAAGTTACTACCAGAGCACTTGTTGACTATGTCTCAATGCAGGAGGAGAACTTATGGTCATGTTCATGTGGTAGAGTAAAACAACACCATTACACCATCAACTCCCTATCACAACAATAGCAGGAGAGCACGGTAGAGGAGAAGTGAAGTCCCAAATATGCAGAGGACAGCCATCCTTGCTCCCACGTTTGGGACCATGCAGCCTGGGAACCATGTCCATCGGCTTATTTCACCCTCATAATGTATGTGCCACCTAACCAGAAAGGGAAACTAACTCGGTGGTTTTCAATCCTGGTCCTCTGGACCCAGAGCCCCACTGGTTTTCATTCTAGCCATCTAATGAGGGGCTAATTTACACTGGGAAAGCCAGGTGAACGCAAATACCTGTCTGGCAGAAAATAGCAGCAGTACTCAAGATCCTGAGGACCAATCTTGAGAACCACTAAACTAACTAAACATCACCAATGAGAACTATTTTCTCTATCATTATGCAGGTTTAGTATTTGTTATACATAAATGTAGTCAAATCATTCCTCCACTTTTATGTTAAAGGAGATGTCTGTGCATATGATCAGGACACGTTGTCTTTATACTCAGTGAGGATATAGCTGTTGATGACCACCCCCAAACTGCACAAAAAAAGCATTAGAAATTTTTCCCTGCATTATACCTACATGGTAACAAGCCTTCTAGTCATCCCTATCAATTTTTCTCAGGTTTCTCAGGTACAACAGCACACCTGATGTGCTAACTGGCTGAGCGAGTGGGAGCGAGGGTTGGGGTAAGACAATCCGACAGTGGCTACATTACCAATCGCTGCACAGCCTCAACTGTCCTCTGCACTGTTGGGAAATAAAAATCTATCATTGTAGAGCAGACACACCTCCAGTCTCAAACCAGGACCCAGCCTGTTGCTTACCCCCTAGAAACAGACTTCAGGGAACAGCTGCGGCTTGCTCAGATTGCACTCAAATGAGCTCAAAAAATCAAAGTGTGTAGTGTGTGTGTGCCTATTATTCGTCAGTTTCTCACCTGTAACAGTTACTATGATGTACTGAGGCGAGCTGCTCTGACCATTACTCTTCTGGATTGCAGAATGCTGGATTTCAGTGGTTACATACTGCTGAGTGGGAGTGGTCAGCACCACTGCCTTCTGGCTCTGGGCCTGAGTGGGCGGGGCTTGGGGACGAAGGGCATCCTGTCCTGTTTTTGAGGCAGTGGTTGATTGGTTGGCTGATGCAATGGTTCCAGAGTTTGGTGGGATCTCAGGCAGGAAATGTGCGGGCTTAGAGGATGAGGGTGTGGTGGCAGCAGGTGTTGCTATGGTTACTGTGTTGGCCTGCTGAGGGTGAAGGTCCTCTGAGTATCCAGAAGTTGCCATGGCAACCAATGCTTGGAGACACCACTCCTGTGGATAGAAAAGAGATAGAACTGAATAATGAAAATGCAGTAAACACACATACAAACACACAGTGTTCACATATTATTTTACTTCTCCGTATTTTATATCAAAAGCCAGATAGAGAGTGTTTGTGTGTGTGTGTGTGTATGTGTATATGTGTTTGTGTGTCAGGGATATAAACCAGAAGAGGAAGTATGTCTTTTGTTCAAGGACTAGAACCTTTCCTGTTTGTGTCTACTCTGAAATAAACGTTGCGAGTGTAGTCTTAACAAGCACCAAATAAAGCAATGAAAGAAACCGTAATTTGCTAATTAGGCCATGACCGTGAAAGGTCAAGTGAAAGAAAACTACGAAGTGATTAATTAGAAATGAGCAATTATGTGACCTTGAGAGCACGAACAGTCATATATATTATTATCTACAAATTAATTCATTGTAATAATTGGACCCACAGTCAATCAGGACTTAGACCATCCCACAAGATAAGCCACTCCTGTGTAAGCCAACACAGCAAGCAAGACAATCAGATGGTGAACCGACACACCGTATTCACGGACTGACTAATTCAGTGTCGCACCAAAAACTTTTTCAAAGTGGCAAAAATATTACAAGACATAAGTTACTAGGCTTAAATGTCCGTGGTTAGAGCACATAAACGCTTTGGTTGCGTGATCAGTTCCATGTTATTTCATGTCTGCAAGTAACGTTGCTGCCAGCCAGAGAGTGAGTTGAGAAATCGAGAGTGATAGCTTCCTCGGCTAGCAGCTAAGTTATAAAGCCAGCTAGTTGGCTTGCTACTAACGTTAGTTGCCAATGAATCTGTGACCACGCGACCAAACACGTCTCGTTATATTTTTGCCGTATTAGAAACTATGGGAAATAACGGGAACCTCCCAACTAACAAGCTAAAAAGTACACGAAACGCACTACAACACACCCGCCATTTTGTGCTCTTATCAAAGATTTGACATCGCCATAACAACCATCTGCGTTTAGAAAGCAGCTAGCAACCACTTTCATCACCGCCACGCTCAGCCACTTTCACATTAACGTTGACGATTATACAAAACAAATCACACGCATTAAATTTGAGAAATAAGAAATGATAATTTTGAGAGATTTTACTTTATCACCTCTGATTTACCCCAGCAATGTCCTTTGTTTTGTCGTTAAAGTTTTTCCTTAGCGATTTAGGTTGTTGTTGTTGATTCTCGTTGCTTGGTTCTTGTCGCCAGGACTACCGTGACTATGGCGCCTTGTCTTCACCGGGGCAACTGTTGCTACCCTCTCGTCATCGCCCCGCCCTACTCCTATTGCTCATTGGATAACTTGGGAGGTGGTCGCAGTGTCAGTTAAATAACCGATCGTTGATTGGTCGTCAATTTCTGTCCGTCATTTTGACCACCCCCTAACGTTACATTACCACTTTTTACTAACGTTACTCAGTGTAACGCAGTAGATCAAACAAACGAATGAACAATGGTGATTGTCAACTCCTTCATTGCTTATCGCTGTTGCACCTTAAAGGCTTAATGTCAATGTTCATCTAGTGTTGAGACCTGAAGCTTTTATTGTACAACATTAAAAAGTTTACAACCCATCTGTGTCACTGCAGTGTTCCCGTATTATTGGTTGGCCTCTAGAAAAAAAAAGGTCTGACTGTAGTGTGTGCACTGGTGTGTGTGTGTGTGTGTGTGTGAGAGAGAGAGAGAGAGAGAGAGGAAGATTGGCAGTGAGTGCCTATGTGTATCATCCTAGTTAATCACAAAGTGAATGGATATTGATCTCCATCCAGCGCCAGGTGGAGCAGATAGCAAGATGGAGAGTGCGCTGGTGACACAGTGCAACCCCACTGACGTGAGGACAGAAAGGCCAACGAAAGGTCGCAGGTGATTAGATTACCAAGAGCTCTGTTGACATCACCTCCAGCCACATACACATACTTAATCACAACTTTTCTCTTTCTCTGGGCATTGTTGTCCCTAAAGGTCTCCTGTCTTATCTCTGGCAGCGAGGAGGAGCGGATGTGAGTTCAGGTCCTTCTCTGCGATGCTGAGGAGACTATATAAAAGGGGGAGATTATCCAGAAAGAAACACAAACTATACTGGAAGACACACGGAGACTTGAAACACCTACGGCAGGGCTGTCATATTCTAAGTTCTCTCTCTCATCCTTTCCTCCACCTGCATCATTCTCACCATGTGGAAGGCAGCGCTGTTGACCGTCGGCCTGTTGGTGGCCCTGGTAGGCAGGGTGCGGTCCAACGAGGGCCACCCCTCCTTCTATGGGGTGAAGCTGTGTGGAAGAGAGTTCATACGAGCCGTCATCTTTACCTGCGGAGGCTCTCGCTGGAGGAGAAGCGTTGGGGACTCAGGTGAGACTGTGTGTGTGTGTTCGTCCAAAATGTAGTCTTTCTTTTTGTTTAGGCCTATCAAATGAGTGCATCTTTCTAACTTTCTGGTCAGAAAATCTAGCTCTATGGGAGGCTTAAAAAACTTTACTGTTGGATAATGCACCAACTCCTCCCACAGTCAGATTCAGATTCAGAAAAAAAAATACTGGCAGGAATCAAGTAGTATTGAGTGTTGCCAAAGCATATTACAATAGTACAGGACAAAACAAGGTACAATATAGCCTAGATGAATATAGGAATTATAGGTAATATATGAATTAAAAATTAAAAATTAAAAAATAGGAATTCCTAATTAGAAAAACTCTATTTTAAAAATTGTTCATATGTTCACATATGTACCCCTCCTTTTTTTTTTTTTACCAGGTGTCACTGAGGAGGAGACCTTTGACCCATGGAACACGAACCCCATCCCTCAACTTGCCAGCGAGCAGCATCCTTCAGCACCCCAAGTCTGGAAAGATGAAACAATAGATGTGGCGTCCTCGGCTGCTGGATTCAGCCGCGTAGTTCGCTCGCCCATCTCAGAGGAGGTGCTGGAGGCTTTGCGGAGCGCGGACAGGAAAGGACGGGATGTAGTGGTGGGGCTGTCGAACGCCTGCTGCAAGTGGGGCTGCAGCAAGAGCGAAATCAGCTCCCTCTGCTGAACTGAACCACCTTGCATCTTCTCCTCTCATTCACCCTTGTGCAGAGCTCTGTTCTTTTCCTCCATGATCTCTCCATCTCTCCTTTAGACTTGCCATTCCTCTTCCTCTCCACATCCCCTCCCAACTCATCATCCGTGTGTTGACTGTCATACAGGAATGTCCTAGTGTGTGCTCAATATAAGATTTGTTTAATATGATTATCAAGAACAGTATGTGGTAGTTTAATAAAGCTGTGTGGAAGTGGTGTGGAAGTCCGTTTTCTCTCTGTATCAACCTACTAAAATGATACTTAATGCTGGTACAACATTTTCACTTTTTAAACATTGTTTTAGAAGTACATTTTTGACAAGACTTCAAAATTAAAGTAATTGGTGGTGACTATGGGTACCCAGAGTGGCCTATCAAAGTAAACTGTTGCTTTAAGGCATACTCCTATTAAATTTTAGATCCTGACTAAAAAATGCATAATTGCCTAATCAAGACAAGCGTGAAGAAAACATACATGAAGGGCCACAGAGAGGTGACCTTAGGTAGGTGCCATAAGCAATGGGAACTGACGCCATCTGGTGGTCATATACACTACAACACATTAAAGCCTTCTATCATGCCTGTGTCAACAAAATGAGGAATATGTGATCCAGTTATATTATATTTTACTATTACAGGGACATTGCACATTAAACAACAGTGTTGGCCTGACGACTTATTTTCAGCCACTGTCCCTAGGCATGATGTTAAAAAAGCCATTAAACAGTAAAACATAAATGTAGGCAAAAGTTTAACCATTACACATTAAATACCAGTACCATATAAGTTAAAAATACACATATAATGTTAATAAGGTTAATGGAAAAACAAAAAGTCCACTGTCTCATCCTTACTCGGCACCAGTCTTCCCTGTACGGAAGCCGAATGTGGTCATACTGTTCAACCGGCTTGATTGCAATGCATGCAATCTCTGTCACATACCAGCTAGCATAGCTTGTTAATTGTTGTAACGTTAGCCAGCCACATAGTTCTGCTGAGATCAGAACTTTGTATTTAGATTGCAATTCTATTTCAATTAATGTTCGTTGTTACGGCGGAACTGCAGTACAATCTATAGGACTATTAGATCTGACAAATCGGTGTGACCAGGTAAAACCTTTGGCGGTACTTTCAACATGAAGCTAGCTAGCAACGCTAATGATAGCTGCCGTGGATGATATGCGACTGCTGTGATATGAATGTTAATGTGTTCCCTTTGCTTTGTATTTGTTACTTCGATTAACAACACACTTCGACACAGTGACGTGGTGTCCAACTAGTTAACGTGAGATAGCGATTTGCAGTTGTTTTCTGTTTGAGTCTGTACGTGGTGTTAACCGTAACTAGCATAGCGACGCTAGCTTGCTAGCTGAATGTGCCAGACATTTGCGCCTGTATTCAGAGCAGAGGCCGTCTGGGCCCCATGTTCAAAAGGCTGATCGTGTCGCGTTTGCTAGTTGGTATGGCGAAGTTATCCATGCAGCAATAACTCAGCTAATGATAACTGTATAGTGATACTTAAAAGCAGTCTTTTAAACAGGTAAAGCAGTAATCCACGATCTTCCGAAATAGACCAAAGCCGTTGTTGACAAACCTTTACTGCTTGCAGTGCAATGTTTTGCCACATGGTAACGTTAGGTAAACATTGACAATAGCCAAAGCAGTCTGCCTGAAATTAAAGATTCAGGTAGACAACTCTGACATTAGCTATACATATTGAGTAGGGGGTTGTTACCACTAGCGATTCCTAGCTGGTTGTTAGCTCCATAGTGTTATTGTGCTTCGAAACCACTTAATCTTGTGTGTGTTTGTGTGTGTGCGCGCGCGTGCTATAGGATGGAGTGGCAGCCAGATGAACAGGGTCTGCAGCAAGTGCTTCAGCTACTCAAGGACTCCCAGTCCCCAGACACTGCAACACAGAGAGCAGTGCAGGAAGTATCCTACAGCTTTGTGTGTAAGAGAGTGTGTGAATGAGACTTGAGGTTTTTGCTGGTTTGAGCTCTCATCTATCCAGCAGGGGTGTGAAGAATGTGTATGCATGCTTGTGTGTCAAAGCGTAAGACAATGAAAACTACCTGGGAGTGTTGCCATACGCAGCATGTATGAAATGAGCTGGTGTGTTTGTGAATGTGTATGAACGTACACTGCCTGTATGGCAGACAAGATCATAAGGTATGTGTGGGTGTGTGAGCTTTTGCTATTTGCGTGTGGTTCGTTGAATTCTTTAACAGAGCCTGCAGAAACTGGAGCAACTTAACCAGTTTCCAGACTTCAACAACTATCTCATCTTTGTCCTCACGAGTCTCAAATCTGAGGGTATGTATGTGCTGGGTATCTGAGGGTACAGTGGAACTGAATTGCCATTTACTCCTTACTCACTCTAATACTTGTCCCATACAAAAAATTCTCTATCCACCTCCTCCTATCTCCCACTCTGTTTTGTTTACTCCTCCTGAATCTGTCTCTGTGCTGCCTTCCCTCCCCCAGATGAGCCCACTCGCTCTCTGAGCGGTCTGATACTGAAGAATAACGTGAAGGCTCACTACCAGAACTTCCCCCCCAACGTGGCTGACTTCATCAAACGAGAATGTCTCAACAACATCGGAGACCCTTCACCACTTATCAGAGCTACAATCGGTGGGTGTTTGAGAGAGAGAGAGAGAGAGAGCTAGAGCTAACTGTGTTTTTCAGCCACTGTGAGTCACAATATGTAGGCGGTTTAGTTTTTGCAGGTAAAGGGGCTGTGTGGGAATGAGGGCTATATTTTTCAAGAAGCTTTAAACTTTATTGAATGTGATGGTGATGAGCTATCAGCTACTCTTTAGTTTCATAGCCTGATTATATTGTGTGTGCCCTTTTTTCTTGGTTGTCAAGGTATCCTGATCACGACCATAGCTTCTAAAGGCGAGCTGCAGACCTGGCCTGAACTGTTGCCTCAGCTCTGCAACCTGCTCAACTCAGAGGATTATAACACCTGCGAGGTCAGACAAGGCTTTTGAATGCTTATGTGATGCTCAGTGTTAGTTACACTGCATGATAGATTTATGTCTGGTTTTTCTGGTCTTTTAACTCTGATCTTTCTGTGTATGTGTGTGTGCCCTTCAGGGCTCTTTTGGAGCGCTGCAGAAGATCTGTGAGGATTCATCAGAGCTGCTGGACAGCGATGCTCTGAACAGACCTCTCAACATCATGATCCCCAAGTTCCTCCAGTTCTTCAAACACTGCAGCCCCAAGATCAGGTCAGTGAAACGTCAGTCTGTCACTTTTTTGTCTCTCCTCCTCAACCTCCACCCTCTGTATCCCCCTATTAAAATCGTCTTTTAGATCCCATCTGTTTGTCTTTCTCTCAGGTCCCATGCTATAGCGTGTGTGAACCAGTTTATCATTGGTCGAGCTCAGGCTCTGATGGATAACATTGACACCTTCATCGAGGTGAGAGACGACCTGTCACCACCCCTTAAGCGCCACAAGCTTTTGTCTTGGTTGAGCTTCCATTGTTTTCAAAGTTCAGGTGGTTTCTGTGTGTTGTGTCAGGAGTCACCTCTGTATTAACTGTGCTTTCCTTTTCCTCTCTCCCTCCAATGTCTTGTCTCCCCCTCCATTCGTTGACCCTGCCTATCCTTTCCTTAATCTCCTTCCCTTCTCTCTGCCATCCATCCCTTTTATCTCTCCCTTCTTCTCTCCTTGTTTCTCTCCTATCCAGAGTCTGTTTGCGCTGGCCGGCGATGAGGACAGCGAAGTGCGGAAGAACGTGTGCAGGGCTCTGGTCATGCTGCTGGAGGTCCGCATCGACCGCCTCATCCCACACATGCACAGCATCATCCAGGTGAGGATGTGACCCGTGTGACCATACCGCCTTGAACAGACATACACAACTCCACCCCTGACTTCCCCTTCCTGCTCCTCCTCACCTCTTGTTTCCCACCAGTACATGCTGCAGCGGACCCAGGACCCAGATGAGAACGTGGCTCTGGAGGCCTGTGAGTTCTGGCTCACCCTGGCTGAACAGCCCATCTGTAAAGAGGCCCTGTCTGGCCACTTGGTCCAGTAAGTGCTCACATGCCAACACAAACCTGCTGCTACACAAACCTGCTTCAGTTGATGGCAGGGAGGTAGACAAGGGGAAATCAAGTGTTGTGTGAATTTCACCTGAGTAGTAATGTGGTTATTTTTCTCTCTCTTCCCAGACTGATCCCTATCTTGGTGAATGGGATGAAGTACTCTGAGATTGACATTATCCTTCTGAAGGTGAGTCCACCCATTCAGCACCCTGAAACTGTCTTCTGGGACAAATCAGACCCAAGGTCACCAGCTCCTCATACACACACACACACACACACACACACTGCCTTCTTCTTCTTCAACTTCAACTTCAACTTCATTGTTCCAAGAGAAATTTGGTTTTCTGCCAGGGTTTAAAACAAAACAACGTGTAGTAAAAGGCATCACATAAAAAACATTGAAATTAACAAATACCTCAGATAAACAACAGATCAAGGCCAAAATAGTCACTTCTACCATACTGAAGTATTAAAAGCGTATGAGTAAGTCCCAGTCCAAATACAGTACAAAGTGCTACAATATAAAGTGTCAAGGAGAAGCAGTTCTTGTCATCTCTTCTTATCTTCTACTATTTCCCTCTGTCTTTTGGTGTGTTCACTCTCTGCTGTCTCTCTGTTGTTCTCCAGGGTGACGTGGAGGAGGATGAGACGGTCCCAGACAGCGAGCAGGACATCAAGCCTCGCTTCCACAAGTCCCGCACCGTCACCCTGCAGCACGAGGGAGGGGAGGGCGAGGAGGGGGAGGACATCGATGAAGACGAGGACGATGATGACGACACGCTCTCTGACTGGAATCTACGTAAGTTACGGACAGGTGGCTCGAATAATCTTCTGTGTTGAGCCAAGGGGTCAGTTGTGGCTCTTAAATGTTCCATTTTAACACCGTAAAAACATTTCCTTGATGTTTAATGTTCAGTATAGTTTCTGGGATACTACAATATAACAACTATAACAACACTGTAACAGCATGCTATCTCCATCTGTAAATCTGATGGTGATGTCTAGGCACATTTTTGTACATTTGTTCTTTCATCTATACACCTGATAAGGAAAGTGAAGATGTTTGTCTTTGTCTTCATGTATTATTTGCTGTATTATTGCCAATGCTTTTGGTTGTTTTAATTATTTATTGTATGTATTTGTTTTAGTATCTTTGGTACCCACTATTTGTCGTATTCTTATCTGCACCTCATTCTCTTCTGCTGTGACGACCCAATTTCTCCACGGGGATCATTAAAGTTTCATCTAATCTGAAGCCGAATAACGTATCTGTCTTGACATCTGATGCTGAGTGGTTTGCCCCCTGCAGGGAAGTGTTCGGCCGCAGCCCTGGACGTGCTCGCCAACGTGTTCCGTGATGAGTTGCTCCCCCATCTCCTGCCCCTGCTCAAAGGCCTGCTCTTCCACCCTGACTGGGTCATCAAGGAGTCTGGCATCCTGGTGCTGGGGGCTATCGCTGAGGGTGAGACATTACAAAAATACATTTAGGCACACTGGCTTCTAAAGTATTGTCCTCTCAAGCGTGACTTAATTTTTGGTCCAAATAAAGGATTTTGGACCCCGCCCCCCTCTTAGTCTAAAGTGAAAAACGATTGCCGTTAACTACGTCCAGTGCTAATATTGACCATTTTTGCTTTGGAGGGTTCCTCTATTATGCATTTCTTTATTTGTTGAGGTGGATTGTGATGGGTTTTGATGCATTTTGTGGCCGTGACGCAAAAACGCAAAAGCCATGCTATGGTTGTTAGCAAAATATATATATATTTTTTTC
Organism: Centroberyx gerrardi; assembly: GCF_048128805.1. NCBI lineage: Eukaryota > Metazoa > Chordata > Actinopteri > Beryciformes > Berycidae > Centroberyx > Centroberyx gerrardi. The sequence continues at coordinate 18,970,454 of NC_135999.1, read as the reverse complement.
TTTTTTTCTTCTTTTTTTTTAAGCAAAATATTTTTAAAAAATCAATAATGTGATGCAATATATAATAACTTCGTCATGTCATTTCTACTTGAATTATTTCGCCCATTTTAAGAAAACGATTGGCAAACAGGATCCAAAAATCCCATTCATAGGCAAAAAAAACAAAGGATTTTTAAAAGTAAAGTTTTTTTTAATATTATTATTTATAGATTTTCTTCCAGGGATAGGCATTGTATGATAGGCTTCCCTACTGGTAATCCAGAATTTGTTTGATTTCCAGGGTTATAGATTATTTAGTGTTCACGGGCCCTAGCCCGGGGCGACAGGTTAAGGCCACTGGGATGGTAGACATTCACTGGGTAGTTGAATTGACTGGGAAGAGGGTGGTGAGAACAAGTTTTTTAAAATATGGAAGTTGTATTTATTTTTGACTGCTGGGAATGAAAAGCAGAAGTTTTGTCTCAATTTCGCAACCACGATGAAGAAAGAGTTTGCAGAACTTTTTTTGTATAATTTAGCATGTATAAGCAGTTGTAACCTTCTCCTGTCTTCTCTCCCCCCAGGCTGTATGCAGGGCATGGTACCTTACCTGCCTGAGCTCATCCCCCACCTCATCCAGTGTTTGTGCGACAAGAAGGCCCTGGTTCGCTCCATCGCCTGCTGGACCCTCAGCCGCTACGCCCACTGGGTGGTCAGCCAGCCCCCCGACGCGCACCTCAAACCCCTCATGACCGAGCTGCTCAAACGCATCCTGGACGGCAACAAGAGGGTGCAGGAGGCCGCCTGCAGGTGAGGCTCTTTGTTTTTCTGTATGTTCCTCTCTCCTGTGTTCTGTCTCCTCTCATCCGCCCTGCTTACTTACCCATCTCCTCCTGCCTCTCCTCAGTGCGTTTGCCACCCTGGAGGAGGAGGCGTGTACAGAGCTGGTGCCGTACCTGAGCTTCATCCTGGACACGCTGGTTTTTGCCTTTGGAAAGTACCAGCACAAGAACCTGCTCATCCTCTACGACGCCATTGGAACACTGGCCGACTCTGTGGGACACCACCTCAACCAGCCTGTGAGTGCAGCACACTCGCACACACACGCACCTACATAGCCTTGTTGTTTTATGCAGCAATGATTTATTTACTTACATTTAAAAAAATGCCCTCACGCAAAAAATGTCCTTACAGTCGGTATTTTGTAGTCAGAGTATAGTTTATCAAAATGTTCAGCCCTCACAAAGATTGTAGTACAAAAACACATAAATCACAGGCACAAGTCACTTCCAGCTCTTTGTTCACTGCTTACTGTGTGTGTGTGTGTGTGTGTGTGTGTGTGTGTTTTCAGGAGTACATCCAGAAGCTGATGCCTCCCCTGATAGCCAAGTGGAATGAGCTGAAGGACGAGGACAAAGACCTGTTCCCCCTGCTGGAGTGTCTGTCCTCTGTGGCCACGGCGCTGCAGAGTGGCTTCCTGCCCTACTGTGAGCCGGTCTACCAGCGCTGTGTCACCCTGGTCCAGAAGACACTGGCTCAGGCCATGGTGAGCCCGCGCACGCTCGCTCACACACACTTTGCTCAGAAATGTAAAGTTTTCACTGCTTTACATGAAAGCTGCCTGGTCAGTTTCTCCTTTCTCTTTCCTGTGTCTCCAACTGTCCCCTTTGTGTGGTTTTCCTGGTGTTGCCCTGGTTTGCTCACACTCACTCACACACTTGGACACATGCATGTGTGACTCATCTATAGGAATTAGTAACAAGTGGACGAGGAAGCCAAGTGAAAAGGGTTAATGAGTGTCTGTCCTTTTTATAATACACCGGCACACATACTCTCACACACACGTGCAAGCAAGCTCTGGCCTCAAATGTGATGTGTTTGTTCTTTCTTGTTTTATTTCAATGTACTTATTCAATCTGTACAATGCTTAGGGACAAGCCTTGACACTTTCTCCCTCTCTCCTTCTGTCTCAGATGTACAGTCAGCAGCCGGACCAGTACGAGGCACCAGACAAGGACTTCATGATCGTGGCTCTGGATCTGTTGAGCGGCCTGGCTGAGGGTCTGGGGGGCCATGTGGACACGCTGGTGGCTCGCAGCAACATCATGACCCTGCTCTTCCAGTGCATGCAGGTGGGCAGAGATGTGTATATACATATGTATGTGTGTGTGTGTGTCTGTGGGGTTCAACGTTAAGATATTTATTCACTTTTCCCAACCGAGATCTACTTGCACCAGGTATATTTTAGATGGTCCAGCAGGCAAAAGAAAATAACTGCTTTTACCTTTTGGTTTAAGTTTTTTTTATTGCTATAAAAAGTCCAATATCAACAGTTCATAATATACAGCAGCAAAATGGCTTAAAAATTAACAAGAGGAAAGTAAATGGTTGATGATAAGCCCCCATGTCCGCTCCACACAACAATAACTGTAGAACTGAGGTGGCAAGAGAAAGTAAGAACAGAACCTTTTTCGTTAGCATTGGTCAAACTGGACCACTGACTAACCCGTCAGTTGGATCCTTATTTTTGCATAGCTGGTGTGTGTTCACATCTCTCTCTCTCTGTTTCTTTCTTTCCAGGATACGATGCCTGAAGTAAGGCAGAGCTCTTTTGCTCTACTGGGTGACCTGACGAAGGCCTGCTTCCCTCATGTCAAACCCTGCATTGGTAACTATCACACACACATGCACACACACAGATACATACATACATACAGTTTCTCTGTCATCTACCTTTTCATATGTCTGACATGATATTTTCTGTTTGTGTGTGTGTGTGTGTTCCAGCTGAGTTCATGCCAATCCTGGGCACAAACCTGAACCCAGAGTTCATCTCTGTGTGCAACAATGCTACCTGGGCCATAGGAGAGATCTGTATGCAGATGGGTGAGTTGGGGCAAATCTGCTGTTTTCTGTGATGGTGTTTAGTGATTCTTCAGCTGAATATTAGGTTCAGTTTGCTGATATATGTGTTTTCTGCTGTCTCAGGAGTGGAGATGCAGCCGTATGTAGCGATGGTTCTCAACCAACTGGTTGAGATTATTAACCGACCCAACACCCCCAAGACCCTGTTGGAGAACACGGGTATATGTATACACACACACACACACACGCACACACACGCACACACACGCACACACACGCACACACGCACACACACACACACACACCTTGTTTTTATAGAGGGGCAGACAGTTTTTCTGTTTTTCCTTTTTTTTTTTTTTTTTTTTTCATTTGGTACAGACAGTGGGAAATCAGAGCAGGTTACAGTCAAAGAGGATCACGGCACATTAACTGGTTCAGATGGAGTGCCAGCTGCCCCAGGCGGTGTGTCACATGATACTGCCCACACACACTTCTTCTAACTGCAGCCTTGACTCCCCTCTCTGTCTTCCCTCAGCCATCACTATTGGTCGGCTGGGCTATGTGTGTCCTCAGGAGGTCGCTCCCATGCTGCCGCAGTTCATCAGACCTTGGTGAGAGTCTCTGTTTATTCTCTCTCTTTCTTTTTTTCTTTCTCTCTTTCATTCTTTCTATTTCTCTCTCTCCCTTTCTCTCTCTCTCTCTGTTATGACATGGTTGTGATGGAATTTAATTTACTACATCTGTACACAGTATTGGTGCGTGCAGTTACACACACACACACACACACACACACACACACACACGCACACAAACTTCAGGGTCTCTTGTTTTCATTCTCTCTCTCTCTCTCTCTCTCTCTCTCTCTCACTCGCTCACTCTCTCTCACAGCACAGAATTAGATTGGTTTATCTGCACTTGCAAGGCTTCATTTGTGGTAGGGTTGTCACTGATTTAGCAATATAAATTTTATTTTTCCATTTTCTTTTTTTTTTTCAGTTTGTTTTTTTCAACGTACAATGCACATTCATTTCTAATGGAAGATCAGTGTTCCTTCTTTTTTCCTTGCTTTTTTGTGTGATCACATTGCTGCAGAACACAATCGCTTCATTACAGAGAGCTGCGATATCGGCATTCTTTAAACAAATTCCTGAAATGTGTGCAGTCAGTCAGTAGTGAGAATGAAACACATCTGGCAGCCACAGTTCCCTCAAGCCCCAGAAATAATATATGAAGACACTGGTCTTCAGGGGGAAATCCAATGGGAGACATTCTCACAATTTACTGTTAGAGAGCTGTTTTAATTATTACAACAATGACAGTTTGCCTTGTTCCATTTCTTTCTGATTGGCACCAGAGCATTGTTGTAGCTCCCAAGTTTTCACTTTTGAGATTTCATAAACAACACAGGATAGATGAAATGCCGGTTGCTTAATAATTGTGCCTGGCAGGTGTACGTCTCTGCGGAACATCCGAGACAACGAGGAGAAAGACTCCGCCTTCCGTGGGATTTGCATGATGATTGGTGTGAACCCAGGAGGCGTGGTGCAGGTGAGAGACTCATTTTACATTCACAGTTTTACATTTTAGGCACTTAGATGATGCTTTTCACAACTTATAATGAGCAGGCAATGGTTCAGTGTCTCGTTCAGTGACGATTTGACAGGACACATGGCTGTTTTGGGGGTTGAACCTAAGACCTTTTGGTTATGGAACAGTCTCTGTAACCACTAGCGCCTCCTCAAAAATCATTCCTTCGTCTGTTCAGGACTTCATCTTCTTCTGTGATGCGGTGGCTTCCTGGGTGAACCCTAAAGACGACCTGAGAGACATGTTCTACAAGGTGAGTGGATGACAGGATAAAACATGATGGTGCGATGAATAGGATTGGAAGCTAAGACCCGCTTTCTATTGAGGAACCAGGTCAAATAGAATGAAATGTGCAATTTTTAATTCACTATCAAATCATCACACTCTCCAATCCTCCCTCCTCTGCTGTGTGAGTGACTGAGGTGTAATGATCTGAGTAGTTTCCTTGTAGATTCACTGTATAGCATCATTGCGAGCATGGCAAACGTTAGAAGAGACTAAAAGTGGCTGCACTTTGATAAAGAGTCTAGTTTGTCTTCTTTGTCGCTCTGCTGCTGTAAGCTTCAGCTGCAATTAAACTGCTCCTGGTCTGCAGAGGACTGAACTGAACACACTCTGCTTCCCCAAACTGGTCATCAGTCTTGCGAACAAAGCATTACTGCATCAAAACAGAATGAAACAAAAACTGCCAAAGGAATCAATGAATCAAAAAAGCTCTCTGTCTAACTAACAAACGGGAGCAATGCTGTACAGTAATCCAAGCAGTAGAGTTATGTTTGCCTAATGGATTTCAAGGCTTTTGTGCCACTGCTTGTATCTATGGCAACGAGATAAACATGTCTACATGCAACATCTCTTTTTGGTGATATATTTTGTGATATTTTAGTAATTGTAATGATGTTTTAGGCTATAAATATTAGACTGAAATTTTTTTTAACCAGCCTTTATTTACTCATACAGTCCACATGCTACGGTTAGAGGGCCACTATTTGAGACCCGGACTTTATTGGAGGTTTTATGGTAGAGGAGAAAAGAACCAATAAGGGAATTGTTAAGGAAGCAGAGTGTTGAGAAGGAATTCAGTTGACATTGCTGAACATTTCCCAACCCTAGGGATGAGTGTGTTGTCTCTGGCCTGACTTGACCATAAAATGCTGAAAACCCTGAGGATGAACTTCTCTGTTGTGTCGCCCCCCCCCCCCACAGATCCTGCATGGTTTTAAGGAGCAGGTTGGAGAGGAGAACTGGCAGCAGTTCTCGGAGCAGTTCCCTCCACTGCTGAAGGAAAGACTGGCAGCCTGCTATGGCGTTTAGAGCCTCTACACCGACCCCAGAGGTAATCTCACCGGAGCCTGGTTCCCACACACAAATTATGTTTTTTTTTTTTCAGATCAGAGATACAATTTTCGGCATTTTGAAGTGAACTTATTTCTGTCTACTCTCCCTTTTTGTCCGTCCCACCAGGTGAGCCAGCAGGAGGAGGGTGAATGGGAAACTCATCCATCTGTGTATTGCACTGCCCTGATCTGGGGGGGGGAGAGGGACGCTATTGGCCGCTCCCCCTGACGGACGGCCCCCACGCCCTATGTGTTTGTCCATAGAGGGAGGGTGGGCGGGTGGGAGGGAGGGACAGGGGGACACCTCTAGATTAACTAGGCAGGGACCCGACACAGAAAAACTAACTGGTAGGGAGAGATAGCGAGAGGGACAGAGAGACAGACCTAGATGGGAGACGGAGGGATAGACAGGTTGGGAAAGAGAGGGATAGAGAGACGCAGGGAAAGAGAGCAGTGTAGAGAAGTCCAGGGAAAGAGAGGGAGGGAAATGAATTAACAAGGCAGGGAAAGAGACAGGTATAGAAAGGTCAGTTACTTGGCTGGGAGGACAGGGACTGTTAAGGTTTTAATGGGATTATAAAACTAAAGAGTAACTGATAGCTTGACTGACACAGACAGACAAACGTACACAGACACACACACACACACATACACTTGCACATGCTGTACATGCAGTACATGGAACTGACTGTGGGTGGCACTGTTATTTAGACTATTGAGACCTACTATAAGTAGTTAGGGACAGACAGACAAACAGGTGTCTAAACTCTGTTCATTTCTGGGTGATAATATCTTTCTTTTTTCCGGGGAATAGGATTCAATATGAATTACTTCATCCGTAGTCACTGAATTCTAGCTAACTGTAAGATAATCTCGCTATCCGCATCTACGTTTCCTACCTTCATTTTGACCAGAGTGCTGCTTCACAGAGCTGTCCATCTATCAGACATATTCCTGTCACATTTTCTACCTGATAATTTAAAAAAAGAAAAAAGAAAAAAAGAGCAAGTGTCTTTCCTCTTGGCTTCACAGAAACCATTCCTCTAGGAAGGGAGGATTAGGGCTAAAACATTTGTTTTCTCACCAGAGGGGAGGAATCTAAAAAAAAATCACATCCTTAGTCTCCTTGAGGTTTTGTGTGTATCTGTGTGTGCGTGCATGTGCAATTGTTTGTATATCCTTACTTCAGCATTCTGTGTTAACAGTGTGTGAACTATGTATTGTTTTGATATGGTACAGAGCTAAAACTTGACTCCCACCGCAATGTCCTTTGCACCTGTTAACTGTGACCAAGTGTGTATGCGTGTGTGTGTGTGTGTGTGTGCGTGAGTGTGTATGTGTCTACGTCTACATTCGTACTGATATCCATTTGATGCCATATTGATATCTTAAGTGAACAGTGATTGGCAATGTCATTGTGATCTTTATAATGTTTTAAAAAATGGTCCATCAGTTTTTTTTTCTTTGCTGCTACTGATGATTTTTGTTTCCATAGTGAACTTAAATTCGCACAATTAACGCAAAAAAGAATATTTGAATTGATGCTATTAAGTTGTTTTTGCACTTTTTTATTTTTTTGTATGGACTTTTTTTTAACCTCACCCATATAATATGTCTTGACCCTAATGTCAGTGTTTGTCATACTGTGTTGCACTGTGAAATTAAGTGTCTTTGACTGGCAAAAATATCCCAATACTAAATGGCAAATAAAAACAACTTTGTGAAACTGCGACTAATCCGCACTTTTACAATGACTAACCTTGCCATATTGCTGAGGTGTGTGTGCGTGTGCGTGTGTGTCTGTGTATACCTGTGAGAGAATTTGCATGTGAGTAGGCGTGCATGAGTACTTTTTGCTGATGAGCATGTTTTGGATAGTTAGATGGCGTTCATATAATGTGTGCACAGTAGGGGTGCAAATTAATTTTTGTTCAGAAGGGTTTGTAGCTTGCCCTAGCCTACTTTGTGTGCATGCTCTGTGTCTGTGTTCCCACTGTGTGTGTGTGTGTGTGTGTGTGTGTGCGTGCGTGCGTGCGCCTGCGTGTGTGCAGTGATGTATGTTTGATCTAGTGTATATTTCACAAAGTAATATGATTGCCCTTTACACACCAACACACCACCTCAACTCACAACATTAGGAGAGCACAATATACTTAGAAAAGAAGAGCTAGGACACTGCCAAAGAGCAATAGCAACTGGAATTTAAAAACAGACCTTCAATACATAGAGAGAAGCTGCTATTTTATTATTTCATTGGTTCATCATCATGATATGTAAGGCAGCCTAGGGATATGCTTGTATGATTCATCATGGAATAAGATTTTGCAAGCAAAATTGCCTATAGGGATCTATATTTTTTCATTGATACTCTGCCGGTGTATCAGCCTGTAGACAAAGAGACTAACAAATGTTGACAACTCATTTGACCAAGACTGTGACCATTGAGATGATAATCAACATGAATCAAATCAAATACAAGACAATCTACAGTCCCAATCTACCGGTAGTTCTATTTCCACAGTCTCTTAGTTCACTCTTTGTGAGAGAAAATGTTTTCGGTTGCTCGGTAATTTTAGTGTTTTTATTTGTGTAACTGATGTTTGAGTTTAATGAGAAGCTGTTCTGAGTTTTTGTATCTGAAGGATCAGTGTACGTTTTCTATGGGTGAAACTGTAGTACAGCCCGCTATTATGATTGATTACTAAATGCAATGAAATCAATTAAAGGGAGGGAGGGGAGTGGCAGTAGCTTGTTGAATGGGTTATATAGGGAACAAAAGAGGGATGAATGGAGAAAGGAGATGGTGAAGGAATGATTTTTTCTAAGTTATGTTTATATAATAAAGAGCATGATCTCCTTGTTGCATTTTGGCAGAATGACTTTGGTACCTTTTGTTTTTCTGTGGATTACTCCTTTCAATCAGATTCTCCTTTTTCCAGAGTGGGAATGGAAATAAAATGCTTTGAGTCTATTATATGATTTATACTTTTTGTGCTTTAAATGTCTTGATAATCCAGCTGGACTGTGGATTCTTGAAATAAATGGTGTCATTCATGCCGAGGGCTTTCCATAGCAACTGGATGTTGGAGTTGCCAGTGTGATGTGTTTTTGAGAAAAGGTAAAGGAAAGCAAACTGTAACCTACCGTAAAAAAAGTCCCAGTTCTCATGACTAAAGCTGGTTAATGTGACGCTGTTTGTTACATCTCAACTCTCTCACAGTGTCAGGCGTTTCCTGCCCTTCCCCTTGTATGTCCATATGTAGAAATTGTTATGAATGACAAGGAATGACAGATATTACCACACACAGACACACAATTGAATCTTCAAATTACACTTCAAATATTCCAGCGGTTTAAAGCTTTTGCTGATCAGCCTATGGTTGTGTGTGTGTGTGTGTGTGTGTGTGTGTGTGTGGACTGGACACTGTAGCAGTGAGGTCCCCACAGGCAATGAAACTTAACCACTGTGAACATGACAGAGAAATAGACACTGCTCACATGTGGGCTAAGTCCCATCACTATGGGAGGCAATCGAGACGATCGTCCCCTCCGGAGGAGGAGACGGAGTGACGGTGTAGATTCCCTCTGCTATCTGCCCTCAAACAAAGTGCCTGACAAAGATGGGAAGTGAATTTTTCAAAGCAAATCACTATGCTGTAATTATGGACAACTTTCACCAGTGGCGGGGAGACAACGGGCATCATGCCTTCATGAGGCGTTACTCTAACATCACTGCGTATCTCTACACATGCTCAGGCTGATGTGTCACCTCAGTCCACTGGTAACATCTGTAATATGATTAAACCCTGTGTGTGTCTTCTTCCAGGTTCAGCAGGTTGTTCTCTCTCTTCCAGCCATGGGAAATCCCTGGCAATGTGATTGAGTCCAGAATGTTCCAAAATCACCTTACCAGGAATCCCCACAGACAGACAAACCAGCTGGAGTGTCTTGTGTGTGTGTGTGTGTGTGTATGTATTTATGTGAGGAGGCGGAGAAGGGGAGTCTCCATCAATGCCATGACAACAGACGGTAAGACACCATGACAGAGTGGACAGGCCTCTCCCCACAGCGCTGCTCTCCTTCTGTCCATCAGCCTCTATATAGAGAGTCCACAATGGCAGAATTGATTGATAATGGTTAGAGTAAGAACAACAAATCACTTCAGTCCACTGGAGAATCTTTCCATGCTTTAGATGCCTACAAACCATCCTGAGATGCCTAGATTTGCCCTGACTGTCAGCAGAGTAAAGTGTTGCTACTTAAGTTTCATTTTACTCAGGTAAGTAAAAATAAAATAATAGCTCACTAACTGAAGTACTGAGCTATTTTCATTTGAAAATCATTCTGAAATCATCCCAAAATTACAGATTACTGACCAGATTACACATTTTCAAATATTAAAATATTTTGAAGCTCATATCAACAATGCTATAGTTTCAGTTATGGAAGTCCAGAATGACTGTAAAAGTTACATCTCATACTATACTCCCTATACTATACTCTGTACTATGTCTACTCTATGTCTAAAAATAAAAATGGCTCAAGTCAAAAAATGAGTGAATACCAATAAACTACTCAACTAGAAGTAAAAGAACAGACCTTTAAAAATACCCAGAAAAGTAGCTGTAGTCCAAAAGTGTGCTAAGTACTGCAGCTAGAGTGGTTGTGACTGGCTGCCTTCTGCCTCTGATGTGAATCAGAACTTATGTTTACAGTGAAGAGGCTCATCAGCTTACCTTACTGAAGCAGACTGTACAAGATCACCAGTCAAGCTCTGGATATTTAGGACACATAAACGAAACCAAGACCGTTATCATTGTTTTGCGTACTCACAAGCCTCCGCTGGTCCTTTGCAGCTCTGGGAAATTGAGAAAGTTTCCTTTGTAAGCCTTTTGTGTGTGTGGCTGAAATACCGCTTTTATGTGTGCAATCAGTCCACACTGCCAGGGAAGGGGATTCCTTTTCAGTAACGTCAAAGGCATGGATCCTCCCATTTTCGGAAAGTGTGTGTGTGTGTGTGTGTGTGTGAGAGAGAGACGTCTCCTTAGTCTCCATAGCTACTGGGGCCACACAAACAATGTGGTACAGCAGCAAGTCTGCCAGAAATCTCCCACAAACCACACAGTGAATATCTGATCCATCTCAAACCCATAATTATAGGCTTCTGTTACAATATGCATCCTCCTGTCATCCCTACCTTGATATTACTTGCTTAAAGATACCCTGAAGCTTGCTGCCTTGTGTGTGTGTGTGTGTGTGTGTGTGTGGCCAAACAGAGAACACTCAGTTCTTGACTCCCCCCCCACCCCACCCCACCCCTCCCTCCTCCACCACACACACTCTAACAACTGGGTGAGTTTAGGAAAATCCCTCCTCACTCCTCTGTCACTGCCTCCATCCTAAATATATCCCTTTATCATCCCTCTCTTCAGATTGAGGAGGGGTAACTGACTAACACACACACAGTCTTGTCTTGTGTTTCTGCAGTCCACTTGGTCGTGTCTCACCAAAACATCATTACAGCCTCTGTTTTTGCAGATTTTGTTACATCTCTATTGTAAGCATCAGCGAGGATCCGATGACAAAGAACTGCATGTGATACAAACTGGCTTTCGTTTGGGGAGACAAAAATCGAGGACACAGGAGTCAGAGATAATATCTTAATGATGTGTGTGTTTTTGCGTGTGTCTCTGTTTTATAGCTCTCACTAGTCCTGTTACCTCACATGTACAGGCTCTTCCTGTTTGTGTCCTGTAGGTGTCCTTATTTGGCCTATTTTTTTTCCTGTCCCGACGGTTGTTTTGTTATCGGCATTAATCTGTTGCATGAATGGGACAGACAGAGATTTCCTCACTCCCTCCATGAGGAAATGGCTCTTCCTAGTGGCCAACAAGGACAAGTATTTTTTTGAATGGAGCACATTTTCAAGGACAGGCAGACCTTTGAAAAGGATCAAAGTTCAAACTCTGTTCAGATTCGACCCTAACACTTAAAACCCTACCTTTTGTCTCGTTACATACAAAAGCACACTGCAAGTTCAAGTAGCATAGAAAGGAGCGGTTTACCAGGGTCTCAATCAAAACCTTAATCTATGGTCTTGAAAACATAATAAATAATCATTCTACTTTGTCATTTTACACGCATTTTGAAAGTTTGAAAGTTTATTTCACAGTGTGAGAAGTTTCCACCATGCACATTGGAGAGAAAATTCCTTAAAAAGCTACATAAAGTAGACTAGAAACACAGTTATTTCTAGGCTCAATGTTACCTCTAGTCAAACTATCTTTCAGATATTTTTAACTGAAATCATTCTGACAAATATACACCGAACCATGAGAAGCACTGAGGCGATCAAACCACATTTTATAACTCGGCCTCTCCCATTTCCTCTGTATTTACAATTAAAAGTTTTATGCTTAATGAGATAGACAAAAAGCAAGTGATAACTAGTGCATGACTCAAATTCTTAGCAGCTAATTGTAAATTTAAATAAACTGAAACTACTACTATGTGTAATGTAGTAACAACAAAAAGTATGTCTATGTACAGTCCAAAATCAGACAAATTGCTAATAATATCACCAGTACCATTGCTCACATAGACCTACAGAAACAGGAGTGTGTATAGGCTGTTATAGATGGTCACTACTCATGGCTCTGAAATGACTATGACTTAATTAAGAGAAATACTGTGTACTGACTAGGCACCACTTCTTTCAGAGTCTCTCAATAGATGGTCTGCCAATTATTGATGTCCTCTTTTAATGCAATGTGGCGTAAGATTATTGACACATCCACAAAAAATGTCTTTAGAGATAAAGTACGCATCTGGAGAATCCCATTCCATATCTTTCAATGTATTTTTACACAGAACAGGATTTAGGAATGTTACTCTACTAGCCTCTTTCCTGTTATCTTTTCTTCTTCCTGCTTATGAAAGATGTAGGCGTGTCAGTCAGTTGAAATCCATGATTGTGACCAGTGAAGTATAGAGAATCACAACATAAGATCCTGTTATTCTCTATTCTCCTCTGCTCTTATGCTTTTTATGTCTCTCTTTTCTCCTTTCTGACAGTTTCTTCCTCTTCTCTGCCCTCTTCTTGTCAAAAGTTGCTGAAGATCTCTTGTTTCTTGCTCCAGTCCATAGGGGGCGCTCTCTTCTTGCTGCGCTGGACCTTCTCTCTGGCCTCAGCAGCTGTGGGACTCAGTCGCAGGCCGCTGTCCAGGAAGGGGTCTGACGCACGCCTCTCGTCCTCATCAGGGACCTACAACACACGCAAACACACATGTTTTACGCACACACTTGCAGACTCACCCCCTCTCATTTCCTCTTCCTTTCATGACCTCTCTCTCTCTCTTTCTCACACACATACACACTCCTCACACACACACACCTCCTCCCTCACCTGAATGCTCATGTCTGAGCTGCTGAACTCTGACTGGGTGGTGGAACTTCTGGACGACTGGGACGCTGAGCTCCCGTTGGCCCGCGACTTTGGGGACCCGTTTGTGATCGGCGAATCTGTCAGCGTGACGTTGATGATGGGCGGGTCCGTGGCGGGGAGGTCGGTGGTGGGAGACGGGGTGGGCGGGGTGCTCTCGGTGATCAACTCGTCCACATAGACCTCTGTGAGAAAAGCAGTAAACGGAAACAACATGAGACATTCTGGAGAAAGAGTAGAGAGAGATTATTGTATGTGTCTTCATCAGGGTTGAACACATTCATGAATTGAATTGAGAATGCATGGTTCCAATTCCAATTCAGTTCCTGGAGTTGGAATTGGAATTGGAATATCAGCCAGCTCTAAGGAAACAGAATTGGAATTGAATTGGAATTCCATTAAATTCCACTTCTAAGAGAGTTTGTCTTGACTTGCTAAACATTATAAATCAAACATTATGAATCAAATAAAAGACAGTTAAACAAATCAAATATATTCAATCATAATTTATGCATTACGATTGCATGTTATCCATCAAATACCACCTGAAAGGAACCTCTAACATTTTATGATATTCAGTATTGATAATATATCCCACTATGTGTAACCTCAGATATGTGAAAGGAAAAAACAAAAAACCATTGAATTTCACAGAATTCAATTCTGTTTCCTGTAGGTTTTTTCAAATTCTAATTCCTCAGTTGAATTGGAACTGATGAGTTCATTCATGAATTGACCCCGACCCTGGTTTGTGTGTGCCCTATTTGACCTTTGACATGGCTGCTGGTGGGTGTGACCCCCAGTTTCTGGAAGAGCTCGTCAGTCTCCTGGTCAACCACTAGGAGACGCGTTTCCTCCCCTCCTGCTCTTATGAACGCCACCACCTCCGAGTGCCTCAGGCTGTCAATGTTCATTCCATTCACCTGAGAGGGAGGGAGGGACAGAGAGCGTGAGAAAATAATGGAGTAGGCAGAGGAAACAGAGCCAGGCGGCGGTGGAGCAGAGAAAGGGAGGAAGGAAGATATAGGGAACATGCAGAGTGGGTAGGAGGAAAGGGAAGGAAGCAGAGGCAGGTGGAGATGAAGGAGAGAAAAGGAGGAAGGTAGAGAAAGGGAGGGCGAGAGACACAGTGAGACAAATGGGAGAGAGCGCAGATTAGGAAGTGGCAATGACACAACATGACCAGCAGGAGGCGTGTGTATCGCCTCATGAACAAAAACAGATAGTTAAGGATCTGTGATTTGAGTGGTGGCGAATCGATTTGCATGAACTCCCTTCCTGTCTCTGCCTCCTTCCTCTACACTCCTAACTGCATACTTCACACAGATGGAAATGTATACGGAAACACTCATACTCATGCAAGTACACATACCTGCAACACACACACATACACACACAAAAGACGCACACAAACAGGAACCAGCTCCTCCGCTACACCTCCATTCAAGATTATCCCTTGTCGTCTTTTCACCCTTCCACCTCTAAACAGCATCTCTCCGTCTCCCATCCACTCTAAGCCTAATCTGCTCTAATCCACTCACACCTCAAATCAGTGGGCAGACCTGATTAATTTGGGGGATGGTGGCATTGTTTTTCCTAATATTAATTTAAATTTATAGCTGACAAGGGTCTTGCATCTCATATCTTGTATATAAGGGGTCACCCCACTCCCCCATCTACTTGATGTGTGTGTGTGTGTGTGTGTGTGTGTGTGTGTGTGTGTGTGTGTGTGTGCGTGTACCTCCACCAGCCTATCTCCGGGCCTGATGTCTGCACTCTCAGCGGCTGAGCCGGGGTCCACAGAGCGTACGAACTGTCCTCCCCGTGTCTTGTCGCTGTGAAGGTTGAAGCCGTAGCCGTGCTCTCCCTTCAGCAGGTGACACAGTCGGGGGAGGAGCTCCACTGCCGGCTCCGGCAGCTCTGGTGACGGCTCTGCCGGCAACTGGGGAAGGAAATAAGACGACAGCAATGTCAGGGATAATAACTTTGGGACAAAAGAGAGAAGGTGGTACTCGAAAACTGTCTGTAATACTGGAGCCAATTGTCTTGACTTGCTAAACATTACATATCAAACATTATGAATCAAATAAAATACAGTTAAATAAAATACATTTGATCATAGCGTATGGATTACGATTACATGTTATGCATCAAATGCCACCTGAAAGGTACCTTTAACATTTTATGATACTCAGTATAGATATATACAGTATAGCACTACATGTAATCTCAGGTATGTGGTAAGAAAAAAACAATTCCAGTTCCTCAGTTGAATTGGAATTGATGAGTTCAAACCTGCCAGAGTATGAAACATATCTATATAAGTTTGAATGTAACAGGAAGGCGAGGATACCGGTCTAACTCTATATTGAGAAGATGTATTTCTTTGTCTAGAAGCCATGCAGGAGAAAGTGTCTGGCGGGGTAAACTGGTGGTCTCAGAGCTGAGCGTTCAGAGTGGGCTAATTGGATCTGGCTAAGAGACATTAAGACAGACCCTGAGCCTGACGACCAATGACGAGAGTCAACACATTGCGTGACTCGCTCGCCTGACCTGACCTGAGCCGAGCCACTACTAGGAACATGCTGGCTGTGTAACCATGCCAAGTCCACACTTTAGCCCACGTCCTTAAAGTCCCCATGAAATGAATTTACTTCCTGGAAAACAGAATATCTTTCATGGTGACCTCATGCTGCACACATATTCCATTGGTTTAAACTTTTGAATGATCCCTGACTGCATTATGTCCCGCCACAACATCCTATTTCAACAGGAAATGAATCAAATCAAGGAAGTAAAGATGCCATTTCATAGGGTCTTTAAGGCAACCCAGGCTACTGACTATATAGTTACACCTCTGTGACTGCACCATCATCTGGATGCATAGAGAGTCGCAGTAAGATCACCTGAGGGCCGACAGATCTGTCTGTTCTTATTGCTCCATCAACAAAGACTGTTCGCACACACATACACACTAGAGCGAGTTAGAGGGAGATGGAAAGTGAGTGTCCACAGTTTAGTGTGTGTGTGTGTGTCTGTAACAGCCCTTGTATCAGTGGATGTACACCTATCGCTGTGGCTGAGTACGTCCCTGTCTGTCTGCCACAGTGCAAGCCGTGGCGATGGAACAGAACGTCTTGGCAACGGAATGCCATGGTGACAGGTCAGGTTGCTGTGGCGATGGGTCACCATTTCCCTACTGGGTCTGAAGATCCCTGTTTATGCTGCTGGCCTCTTTACTCACTGTCATGTCAGCCTAAATCAATTGACAAACACACACACAGACACAGACACAGACAGACAGACAGACAGACAGACACACACACACACACACACACACACACACATGACACTGGCCTGGAAATATCTGAGCTGATCTATTTGAGGAGAACAACATTATTTTGTGTGGAATTTCCCCATAGGGAAAGGATTTCCATGTCACAGACACAGTAATGACATCAGTCTAAGTATCTTTTTATCTGGGTTAAATCCCTTGAATCAAATATGTTATATATGTATGGCTTGAACCAACAGACTAGTCCCTGTCTTCTAAGACATACCTGAACATTCCCCAAGTCAGTTAAACTCACAAGATAGTGCAGGGGCTTGCTTCATAAAAATGTGCTTAACTTAAGAGGTTGTTTGTCATCCTAATAAAATTGTAGAATTGTCTCCTTTGACAAAAGTTGTTAGATCTCTATTTTAAGGATCCTTGAGTATCAGTGATATAATTTATGATATATTCCATCTTGGACTCATGCTACAGATTTGACGTGTGTGTGTGTGTCTGTGTCTGTGTCAGTGTGTGAGAAATGTGTGTGATTGAGGCAGACTGTTGCATGTTTGTGACAGCAGCCAACACTGTTGTTACATAAGACAATATGGGTTTCTGCCACCATAACACTATCATGGAACAATGAAATCACGTCTGTATTTAGGTGCGAAACAGTGTAGATGTCAATAACAAGAAGAGACAAAAACAGAGAGAGAGAGAGAGAGCTTGTGTGTGTGTGTGTGTGTCTTTGTTTACTGTGCAGGTAGATGAAAAGCACAAGGCTTCAGAGGTGTTGGCCATCGCACGGAAGTTGCTAGAAATAAACTGCAACCAGAAAAACTGTGATAATTGCCAAAAGTAGGAAAACCCAACAGCAAGCATATAACAATTTTCTGTCAGTTTGTTAAACAACAGCTCACCACTAAAGAGGGGCGTGTGACATATTACCTATCTGTGTTTCTTTCTGTCTCTAGGCTAAATATTGCATTATGATTTCCTAATCTGAGCCACTGAACTAGAAGCAGAGAAATAATTACTCACACAGCAATCACTCATGTCTATAAATAGATGTTTTCAGTATGATTAATGGAAATTAGCGCAGGTATTATCTGCCTCCAAGAGTCCCAATTGAATGTCTGCACTTTCTAGGTGTATTCTAGGTCTTCCGTTTTCCCACTGTTCAGTTTTTTGTGTTGTCTTATCCTGCTCTAGCATTCTGCCCCTTTCACTAATACTGAGAAACAGAGCTGTGATGGATCAGCCAAGGGCCAGCCTGTATTTACCCTGCCTTCGGCTAAACAGATGCCTGTTTGACGTGAGCCGCTGGCCCGCTCTGTTTGGAGCCCAAACACTGGGCTCAATCTCTTCCAGCCAGTCCCCAGTTATTTCTACAACCAGGTGGACAGCAGACAACACTGAGAACAAATGGGTCTAGTTGGCACTTTTGGAAATGTTGGTTTTGTTGTGTCAGGCTCAGTGGCTTTCAATGTGTGTGTGTGTGTGTGTGTGTGTGTGTGTGTGTGTGTGTGTGTGCGCGCTGACAAAGCTCTGATAGCTAAAGCTCGCTTCTAACCCTGATCTCTTCTTAAGTTGCCTGTGATGTCAGAGGTGTGTGAGGTCCCACAGTAGGTGTGTGTGTGTGTGTGATTGTGTGTGTTGTGTGCTTCAAGCCTGAAATAAACTATACAGACAACCATTAGCCGTGCAAAGGGTTCGATTACACAACAGTGCTATCTTAAAATCTGATCCCTCCCATTGCTCTCTAGTCCTTCCCTTTCCCCAGCAGGCACTCAAAGCCTGCTTTCATTACAAAATCCACTCAACCTTAAGTCAAGCAGACGAGATCAGTGATACGATCTGTAACTCATGTTGGACAGTTGGATGTAGTCGTGGTCACTGCTGAGACCTATATCCTGTTCCCTGACAGATCTGACTGCTGTGGCAAGAAATTTGGGCAGGAAGACTTCTCAGACTCTTACTTCTCAGAGGGTAGAGTAGAGAATATGCCGCTTTGGTGACTCTTTTTATGAAATTCCTGCTTTATTTGACTGTTTAGAGTATTATGGGGGGAACAAAGGCTGTAAGACAAACTCATAAACTCTGAATGTTGTGAGTACATGGTATGTGCCTCCACCCACTGCACCACAAAACACCTCTGTGATACCTGCAGAGGTAAAATCCACTCATCCTATCTCCTATTTCAAAATAGTCATTCAATTTCAATGACAATACCCACTGTATGTTTTTCGGCAGTGAACATGGTCAGCAAAATCTGGGTGTTGTCTTAGGTTTCAGTGGACAGGCCTAAAAAAGGCTGAGTGTGTGAGGTGTTGACACTCAATATGCACTCTGACACTGTTCTCTCAGAAACAATACACATTCAAACATTTTACCTGTTCACACTTGTGAACAGTGACTAC
This sequence comes from Centroberyx gerrardi, assembly GCF_048128805.1. Lineage (NCBI taxonomy): Eukaryota > Metazoa > Chordata > Actinopteri > Beryciformes > Berycidae > Centroberyx > Centroberyx gerrardi. The sequence continues at coordinate 18,951,551 of NC_135999.1, read as the reverse complement.
AGGTAAAGGGATGGTAACAATGGGGTCATACTACTGATATTCAAAGAGAGGATTGATTGACAAGGAAAGTAAAAAAAAAGGGGGGAGTGCTGGGGCAGGAAATGATCCCCACTATTGCAGCAGAGGAGACCGACAAATCCTTTCAAACTACTGTAACTACACTGTCATTCACAACTAGGTGACAGATGAAAGATAATGACAGAAAATCGAATTGCGATTATTTGACTGAATATTGCAATTGCGATTTAAACTGTGATTCATATCATCACAAGGTTTTCTTGTCATACATATTTTTTAGAACTTTAAAATTGTTTAAAAAAAAGTGATTTGATTTTGTTAAAGATGTCAGTGTGCAGGATTTACTGAGTTTGAGTATGATGAAAGGTCCATCCATTTTGGACGCCTGGAAAGTTCATATTGCTATTTTGATTTTTTTTTCGATTAATTGTTCAGCTCTGTTCACAACATTGTTCTTATACCCTGTTGACTTCTCTTTCTATTTACATGCATCATACTGAACTTTTTGAACTGAAATCTTTACAACCCAATTTTGACTGGAAAGTGAAGTAAGACTGAAAAGAATGGATACATGGTAGAGAGCCTTTTGGTGAGTGTGTGTGTTACATGATGAATAGCATTTAGTTCCGGTATTATCTGTTTAAGAGTCCCAACTGAATGTCTGCTCCAGTGCTACAGAGGTCACCAGACTCCTCCTGAAGCACTGCTGAACTGAATCCAACCAGCCGGCCAACCAATCGGTCAAGTCCAGATTAGCACTGGACAGGCTTCAGGTACAAGAGGTACACTCACTGTCACACACTCTTAACACACTAACACATTGGCTCACTGCTGCCGGCTGGACTGACCAACTAACCATCTCAACTTCATTTGTAGATACTCTGGTATTGATTGCTATTGTTTATTGACTAGCCAAATGCACTTGTGTTATCTTTGCTACTCATATCAAGGACCACAATGGAAATAAGTCTGTGACTTTATTGTGTAAGCAGATAATCCTGCTTCTTATTCTTTGTCGACTAAACTAAACTGAACTGAACTGAACTGAACTGACCTAAACTAAACTAAACTAAACTGAACTGAACTGAACTGAACTGAACTAAACTGAACTAAACTAAACTAAACTAAACTAAACTAAACTAAACTAAACTAAACTAAACTAAACTAAACTGAACTGAACTGAACTGAACTGAACTGAACTGAACTGAACTGAACTAAATAAAACTAAAAACTTCTGAATTTGGACTCCTTCCTGATAGTAAAATATGCAATAATATACTATCACAGAGGAGTCCCAACTTTTGAAGTTTAGATGCGTAATTATAACAGATATTAGATAAAAGCCTTCTGAATTTTTGTTATGGGAGTGAAATGGTGCTGCTCTGTTCACTGATAGGTTCTCGAGAATGGGTGTTTAGTCATTTATTTACTCTAATGAGCCCACAGTGAAGACCAATTCATGCAGGAACAAGCTTATCCCATCCTTATGGACCTGAACATGCCATGTGACGACCCTTACCTCTGTGTCTGTCACCGTGCTTGATGCCACTGAGGATCGCTTGGCCTTCCTGTACGTGAGCGAGTGAGTGGGCGAGTCTGCGGCCAGGGGGTTCAGTGAGTGCGTGGGGACGGGTTTGGGTGAGAAGGGTCTGTTCTCTCTGGGTATGGGAGAGGCAGAAGGGGTGGGCCGGGGCGAGGGCCGGGGGGAGAAGGTTCCCATCTCTATGGCCAGGTCCTCGGTGCAGGCCATGCCACAGCTGCGGAGATGGTCATCTGTGTCTCTGTCCACCACCAGCAGCCTGGTCCGGTGGTCCACTTCACAGATACGATTCACCACCTGCAGAGAGAGAGAGAGACACACACACACACACAGAGAGAGAGAGAGGCCAGGAGTGCCAAAAAGGAGAAGAAGAAAGACAAATTGGAGTAATTAGTGAGGTGTCATATAGTGCAGGTTGTTCACCCATACCTACCTGTACAGAACAGTCTCAGCATGACGCACACACCCATTGATTCCCATTACACCAGACCCATATTGACCCATTTTAGCAGAACATCCCCCCTCCCTCCTCCTCCTCCTCAGGCAAGGGAGAAAGTGGTGGAACAGGTATAGGACTCATTGTTTGTACCTCAGTGTTTTCTCTCTGCTCCTCTTTCTCACACGCACGCACCAACTGGCTACATTGTTTTTTAAAGGTTTATTGAGCCGTCACTCACTTGATGGTGGGTTTCGTGCTCCACATTCTCCCCGTTCACTTCCACCACCCGGTCTCCTGGCCGCAACCCGGACAGGTCTGCCGAGGAACCGGGCTCCACTTTTCGGATGAACTGTCCGCCTTTATTCCGCTCACCGTGCAGGTGAAACCCATAGCCGCCGTCCCCTTTGGTCAGGAAACAAAGCCTGGGTCTCAGCTCGCTCTCCATCCCAGCCCGTGAATAGGGAAAACAGGTCAAATGTATCTCTCAGGAGAACAAACCGGTGCTTGGTCCAAGAGGAGTGGAAAGTCCCTGGTTTTTAATCCAAGGCACGGCTGCGCACCTCGGTGACCAAAAGATCATCATCGTTTATCATGTTCCAAAAAAAATCCAAAATGGTTGGAAAACAACACAAAAACAAAACATAAATCAAGACGAGCTAAAACGATTGAGTGTTTAATCCATCGCGAACATGGCAGGGATTTGAGTATGAGCGGGAAAAAAATATGGACAAAGTGTGCGTAACAGTGGCCACCAAAAAGCCACCGACCCGGGCCACCTCCCGCAGCCTACATCGGAGGAATAATCCAAGAGATCAGAGATTAGAAAGCTGTTCCTCACACGTAACACTCTTAATTCTCCTCGTCAGATGGGCGTGTGTCCTCCTGTCCGACCAGGCGCGAGAGTGAAGAAGCGACAGCAACAGGTGCCACTGCGTCCCCTTCTGTGCGCACCTGACGACGCAACCAAAGAAAATTACACCAACGGTAGCCTAATACGCCTGGCTGTAAAGACATAGACTCATTTAGGGACGAAATGAGTCCAGTGGGGTTTTTTTTGTTAATGAGTATGTAAAAGGCAAGCCTAACTATAATGGCGCCCAGAGACGCCCAGGCTCCCCCCAGGTGGCGGAGGTGAAACCACACTGGGGACATTAAATGTTTTGTAAAATTCTATAAGCTGGCCTGATGTTTATGGTCTGGTGACATTAATAGACCTATATAACATTTCTCCAATAAAACAAGTGGGGTGTCTCTGTATTGAGGGTGTGTGATGTGAATATTCAGAATAAGGCAGATGAAACACCCACTTGTTAAACAGATAGACTGTGTCAACTTTCACATTACCTGTAATGGTATAAAGGCACAAGTAAGTTTAGTTTGATCAGCAATGTTGTGACAAGAGCAGGGTGGCTCATAGTAAACAGGCCCTCCGCCCCACAGCCGGAAGACCCGGGTCAAGCCTCCACCCTGCTGAAGTGTCCTTGAGCAACACACTGAATCCCTCCCAGCTCCAGGCTGTTCTGTGGCTCTTACCCTGAACACTCCCTGTGGAAGGGGCAAGCAAACAAAAAACAACTACTGTCAAGCTGCCCGTGAACAAGGCACTAAACCCCCAACTGCTGCAGCTGAAACTTAAAACCTACTGGTAAGCCAAAGAAAATGAATAAATATAAGGATGGGACCTTTATTTATCCAGAGAAAGTCGAATGACCACCTTCATTGGCTTACCAGTAGGTTAAACGGCTTTTAATTTAATTAGCTTGTGTTAGTCCATTTCAAAGTTGGCTTTTTATTATTTTCTTCATTCAATAAAAGTAGAGGGCAAAAACCACTTAAAGTATTTTAAGTGGTTCACACAGAGCCAGCGGTCAGCCTGTAAACCTCTCCTGGGTATACACTTGTGTGCCAACAGAACTGAGAATAGTTACTGAATTAAAAGATGATGCATACTGCCATACAAAGCATACTTGGATAACATTTGAAAATGGCTTTATTCCAGTGTAGCAATATTTGTATTGTTAACCTATGGAAAAGTATGGTACCAAATCTAATAATACACTGTACTAATGAAAATCTCCACAATAAATAATGCACTTACAAGAGTGTAACTCCACAATGCAAGGACAAAGTGCACAAATGTTTTATACCAAAATATATGGGTTTCAGCAGTACTGCTGAGTAATATGACATTTCCCAATGTTTACTGATATCATGCTGTGTCTAAGGTGCATTAGGCAAAATTCCTCTACTGGAATCAAGAGCAAGCTTGAATAGAGCAGGGATCATGACCTTCACCTCCAGCTCGAGTACAATATTTTATTTTGTAAAAAATATTAGAAGCACTTCTAATAAAATAATATCTAATCTCATACAAAATACAAAATGGTTCATTATAGTGTCAAATAATTTCCAGTGATGAAAATGACAACAAATATGCTGAATCATATCCACATCAAATGTTGAGCTAAGGTAAATTGTGAGTGTGTGTGTGTTTACATGCGTGTGATGATATCTACTGTAGTCGCAGTTCAGACAAAGACTGGTGTGACAACTGTGTCTGTCCGTATCAACGGTCAACCTTGCTTTTCAGCTTCCTTCTCTGAACTTTGGGGGAAATAGGTGTGGGCAGCGACTCCTCCTTGCTCTCCTCGTCTTTGACAGCAGATTCAGTTTCTATCTTCCCTTTGAAGGAAGAGGACGGGTCGGGAGAGCGTGGGGACCCGGCTTTGGGCTTCTTGGCTGGAGAGGCCCGGTGGGCAGAGGGACAGCTGTGCTGGTTCAGACAAACGGAGCAGAGCGGGCTGACAGGTAGACACACCTGCTGGCCGAAGCCCACCAGCAGCCAGTTGATCTCACTCCACAGCTCCCTGCATGACGAGGCAACAGAGTGGTGTTAGAAATAGACGAAGGGCTCAAGTTGACTTTTAATCACCAGCTGCAGTGCAGTGGAGAACAGAGCAATATGTTAGTTATTTTTCTGTCATTATTTTACAAAGTATCTCTATTAGCTAATGTGAATACCTCTGTGTGATCAATAATATCCCTGTTTTTTTTTATTACAGGGAGAGTGGCCCATGGGTCAACTTACCCTTTAAGTGGTGAGAACATGGTCACCAAACTCATTCATATGTCCCCAGTAGATTGTTTGCTCCACTGCTTCATGCAAACACTTTACACTGAGTTGAGTGATAGTAGGAGACTACCATTATCTCAAAAGTGAGAAAATGAGAACTTGTAGCAGCTCTAAATCTAAATGGTAAGTAATCTTAAATTATATGCGGCCAAGCCTGGCAGATTTGTGTAAGAGATTGATAAAGTTACACAAAAATGAAAATGACAGTGTTTTAAACTACCAGGGACTACTTTCCCTGTTTCCATAGGCAGTGAACGTGGTGGGCGATGGGAGACTGTACAACTAAAAATCATTGTGCAGTGGCTGAATATGTGGTTCTTCACCAAGTTTATGAATCTACAGGCCACATAATAAACAACTTTTTTTATTACTAAAAGTTTTCTTACTTTGGATGATGCAGTTGTCTCCTGATACCACTCAACATAGTGTAATGCTAAAGAGTCAGTATAGAGCACCGGACAGATGATCTTGGTGTCTATGGTCTTTCAGATTCCTTGCTCCTAGCTAACCAGGTGGTAGGGTTCAGCAATAAATCAGTGAGGCCGTTACCTTGGTAACCACTCCTCCAGGGCCTTGCGTGTTTCTTCTGGGTTCTTTGTTGGCTTCCTGAGCCAGCCCAGCCTATTGGCGATACGATGCACGTGTGTGTCTACGCCTACACACACCAACATGCACAACATGCACAAGTACACACACACACACACAACACATATCTAATTTACAAATTTGAAATAATATAAATGGTGATTTAGACCTCCTGGCCTACTCACAATATTGTAATATTCTCTTACATGGAAACCAAAAAAATATTTACTTTGATTTCATCTGTTTTCATGTGTCAAGTTTAAATTCCTCCATTTCCATGAAGACGTATCACCAGACGTCCACACTGTCTGCCTCAGTACAATCTAACAAGGTATTAGGTTTCCATGGTGTCAAACCAAGGTGGGTGGAGAAGCTTTCACCTAGTGACAAGGTATTGAGTAGGCAGACGTATGTGGTAAAAATGCCTGACTTGTTAATTATTTCTAAAAATAACACCACCACCACGAAGCACTTTTAAAGTTTTGTTACTTACAGCGTTCAGATTTCTAAAGTGAAATCAACATGAAAATGTTACCCAGGACTGTTCTGACAGCTGATCCCATCTAAAAGGTTTCTTCCATTTCTTTTTCCTAATAAGGTTTTCTTGGAAGTTTTTCCTTGTATGCTTCGAGGGTCTAAGGCTGGTGGTGTCAGGTAGAATAGGTAGGCTGTTATGTCTTGCTAAAATCTGCTATTGCGTGTCTTTTGCTTCCTGATGTTTATCTTATATCATTCTGTTGTACGCTTGACTGTTCATCAGATCTAGTTAGGCTCATTCTCTGTAAAGTCCTTTGAGACATGCTTGTGATAAACGGCTATATAAATAAACAAACTTGAAATTAAAAAAAAATATGGCTGCTGACAACACGGGCGGTAGTATGGCATGCAGGGAGTGAGGTGTATTTTTTGAGGTGAACAAAAATACACTCAAAAATGGTTTTTGGGGGGCCTGGAAATGCTCTCTCTGGAATCCATAAGGAACAACAATCATTATGCCAAAGACAGCAGAGGAGAACTCAGAAACTAACGCATGAAGTGGACTACATCTCTATGTTCTGTTAATCTATGTTACTCATTTAGACAAGTTTTTTCATTTGATTCCTAAGTGATCGTGCATGCTTATTTGTGTGTGTGTGTCCCACCTATGCCCGACACCTGGTCCCAGGCGATGTCCATAGCCAGATGGGCCATCTTCGGTCCAACCCCTGACAGACGCACCAGCCCCTCCACACTGTCTGGGATGTCCCCTCCAAACTCCATCTGCAGTATGGCCGATGTCTGCTTCAGGTACTTCACCTTGGTCTGGGGTGGGTAGGGGGTGAGAAAGTGGAAGTGGAAGGTGAAGTTGATGTCATTAAATAGAAATACATGAAATACAAAAGGTTAGGGTTAGAGAGAGAGAGAGAGAGACATGCAATAGTCCAAATATTGCACCCAAAATCTTAGCCTGCCATAGTCTCAGACAGGAAAACCATTGACACTGTAAAAAAGAAAAAAATGTTGACCAGCATTGTTTGAGAATGCAAAATGTATATATTTAGATAAATTGGTTGACTGATTTGTTGTATTTACTAATTTGATGACATATCAATTGTATATTTATTGTTCATTGTCACTGTCATGTGGTCAAGTTTTATTACGGTCATTTGAATTTGTTGACTTTGCTTTGGCAATAAGTACTTTTGTATTTCATGCCAATAAAGCACCTTGAATTGAACTGAATTGAATTGAGAGCGAGAGAGAGAATCTTCTGTGTTACCCTCCAGAAGCCGACAGGGTAGATGAGTTTCCCCAGTGTTTCATCATCAGTGCTCAGTATGTTTTCTACAGTGCAGCCATGGGCTCGGAGCTTCTGCATAGCTGCTGCGGTCACCTGGTCCTTGGTCTGACTGGACAGCATCAGTGACACCAGCACTTGGAAACGTCTCACCTGGGCGGAGAGAAAGAAAACAGGAGAGGGAACAAGATGGATTGAATCTCACTGGTGGATCATGTAGTCATGCTTGAAGTCCAGAAGGCGGTCCCACCCACATGTGCAGGGGCCTCCGTGTCGTAGCATTTCTTTGCTCCCATGTTATCCACAGGCGCATCACGGCTGCTCCTCATCTCACGGATGTAGCCTAATTGTTTCCTCCAATCAGGAGGCTCCCATCGCTCTGTCTTCACATCTTCATCCCTGTCATACTCCACTTTCAGCTGTCTCCTTCTGCGGCTGTTTGAAGCCAGAGGCAGAGTATCTGTTTCTGTTTTTGTTTGGACAATGGCCTGAGGATGGAGCGTAGGGCGCCCACCTGTATGAGCACAAAGTAGAGGTAGTGAGAGGGTGTCGCATGGGAATAAGTCTGCATGGAACAATGTATTGTGCATTTGCATGGAAATCAATTATTTTTCGCCTACTCTCACTAAACCTGCATAATCCTCCTGAGAGGAGAGGTTGCAGTCTAGCCTGCAGCAGCCTTGCTGAAGTCTACTTGGGTATCTGTGAATGTGATAGTAATCATTCAGATGCAAAAGTGCAGGGATGCATAGTGAATGAATCAAAACAATATCAACTTTCGTAGCCTTTGCGCATGCGCATTAGCCTTCAATTAGTTATGAATGAATCATGGTTCATTTCTCAATGTTTCGACAAGTGCAAAGACCAGTGTCTGTGTTCAGGTGTTCAGTTAGTAACGTTAACATTACCCGTTGATAAGGGGGCGGCGGACGATCTGGGCTGAGAGACACTCGCCTCCGCCTCCTCCTCCTCCACTTTCACCACGACGGAGGAACCTGTGTCCACATTTCTCCATTTCTTTGTGATTTTGGATTTGAGAGCAGCCAGAGGTGTGCAGCGATTGCCACTCCGAGTCGCGATGGAGCTGCTCTGAATGAAATAAGGAGAAGTCATTGTAAAACAATGGGCTGCATTACAGACCCTCATGCAGTGAACGAGAAGAATTAAGCTAGATGATGACGCTGAAGTTTGTTTCTTATTCGTAGCTTTCAGGTCACGAGGGGGAAGTTAGATAAACTTGGTTTGATAGAAAAAAACTAACGTTAAATAACTCAGCGAAAGATAATTTCATCTTCACCTCAACTAGATTTTACCAACAATCAACAAAATGATGGTCCAGCAACTAGGTGCAAGTAACTGCTGTAATATTAAATGTTTTCACGCAAGCTTTTTAACAGTTCGGTTGTTTTTGTTTATGTTATATTATTTCCATTTTGCAATCTGTCCACTCTGAAATTATGAAATTATTAAGCCTCTATGGAAGCTTGGGATTCATTTAAGTAGGCTACCCCAGACCAGAGCCATATAGAGAGATATGTGATAGAGATATATAGAGCCTCTCTATATGGCTCTGCCCCAGACCAAAATCTTCAGTCATAAGACCTCAGGCATGTTACATAGTTCAATATTGCAGCGTGTGACACTACTAAGGAACCAACTTCAGCATCGTAAACATTTTAGCTAGCTGCTAGCCAACGTTAGGTAATCAGTTCATGTAACGTCGCTAACTACTCACTATTCGACCGTTAAAGGCAGTTTTATGGACTGTTGTTGGGAAACAGAACAGTAACTCACTCTTATAGATGTTTTGCCGTTCATTTTCAAAAGTAGGAAAAAAAACAAACAGCTATAGCGTAGTTTGCTAAGCTTGTGTAGAACTACATTCCCCATCAGCTAGTGCAGCAAACGTGTTTTTGTAGGAAGTGCCTCTGTCAGTGCATTAGTGTGTCATCCGGTTGAGGAGTGGAGGACTGAGCTTGAGAGAGAGCAAGCTTTCAGTGGCAAATGGTAGGCTAAATAGAGAGTTATATCAATGCACAGAAGTAGACGGCTCTATGGGTTGCGTTGGAGCTTTACTGTAATTGAACAGCACCAAAATCGACTCAACTTCGATAAGGTGAGAGGAGGGGAGGGGGCGTTGTTTTTTAAGCTACCAGACCTTGAATGCCAGAGGAATGCTAGCCCATGTCAGGCAGTATAAAGCGTAGCTAACGGTTCAGCAGTGCTGCAGTCAGTGCATTCCCCCCAGTTGCCTTGTTTATGTTGGCAGATGCACACAGATGCCTGTTTGACTGGTCCGAGGCTACCTTGCACGGACGTTGTTGTTGAACTGAAAACAGAACGGTCGTTGTCTGTTTAACACCTCCCCAACCCCTCCTCTCTCTCTCTCTCTCTCTCTCTCTCTCTCTCTCTCTCTCTCTCTCTCTCTCTCTCTCTCTCTCTCTCTCTCTCTCTCTCTCTCTCTCTCTCTCTCTCTCTCTCTTTTTCTCTCTCTCAAGTCCACATGACAGCAAATTCTTCTTGCGACAAACGAAACTTGCCCCCTGGGATTACAAATTTACAGGCTGTTGTGGCGATTGTCGCATGTCTCGAGTTGCAGTTATGCTTAGCTAACGCTTATTTACACGTCGACAAGAGTGCCAGTTGTCAACGTTGCTCGTTTATGTCGGCATTTCACAAATATTGAATATGTATGCTGTCATTAATTGTTTTCCACCGTTGTCTATATGTAGTCGATAGCTCAATTTTAAAGGAATGGACAGAACAGGTACAACAGTTGCTTATGTTTTGGCATGTCAAGCTAGTGTTCACTGTATTCTCGTTTGCTAACCTACATCAAGTAGTTACCAAGTCACATCATCCTTTAACTGGTCAGCAGGTCTTGGGTCTTGCATTATAACAATCCAAGCTAACTGTGATACTTCCCAGGCATTAACTGTTTCTCTATTTCTCCAGACGACTGTCACACCCAGCGTGTATAGTCCATCGCCCTTCCAGGCCGGGCCATGAACAAGCAGCCCAGTAAGGAGAGTCTGAAGGACAAGGTGAAGGGGATCTTCGGTCTGGGACCCCCACGTCCGCCCAGCAAGCAGAACGAGAACAAGCCCTCTGAGTTCATCATCACCCTAGACATCCTCAAGGTGTGCGATGGCAGGCGGAGGAGACTGCATGATTGACTGCCCATGCATGTTCACATAGACCCACACACACCATGCGTTTATAAGTGATCCCACCATGTTTTGTACTATGTCAGATTTACTTTCATTGCCTCACACTTCCCTCTACCTTTCTCAGGAGCTCCATCCAGACTGTGGTCTTAGCAACCGTATCCGGGTAATAAACCATGTGTGTGATCTGGCCAAAGCTAAGAAGTTTGAGGAGGTGAGTCTGATGGTGATGTGATGTTTGTGACGCAGTACTACATGTAGTCTCCTGGGTTTGTTAACCTCTGTGTGTGTGTGCGTGCGTGCATGTGTGTGTTTCCAGCACGCTGTGGAGGCCGTATGGAAAGCTGTGGAGGACATGTTGACTCCAGAGCAGCCGCCGGAGGCCAGACATGCCGTTCTTCTGCTGCTTAGAGCTATAATACAGGGACAGGTATAAACACACACACACACACACACACACAAACAAAAAAGATCTAGTTCCTGTCATTTTGTAGTGGTGTGTTCACGGTTGGGTTTGTTTGTGCTTGTGTTCAGGGTGAGCGGCTCGGCCCTCTGAGAGCCTACTTCTTCAGGGTGATCAGAGACTACCAGCCATCCAATGAGGACCTCTCCGATCGGCTGGAAGTCTTCAAGGCCCTGACAGAGAACGGCAAAGACATCACATACCTGGAGGAGGACATAGGTGAAACACCGCTTAGAATGATTAGAAAATATTGAACAACTTTAAAACTACATTTGGCAATACTGGCCTAAGATGATGTATTTGTTCATTGCTAAGGCAGTTGTACCACCATAAAGTGTACATATGTCTCTCAATGTTGACATGCTATAAGTTTGTTATTGATATAGGATGTTTACCATTGAATGCCAATCATAAATGAAGAAAATACTGTATATAGGCATGCAGTGCCCTCTTCTATGTCTTACTCCATTGGTAATCGTTTTTTTCTATCCTCTCTATGTTTCTCCTCCCCCAGCACGCTTTGTCCTGCTGTGGATGGACATAGGTCTGACATCCGACTTCCTCCATGTTCTTGTCAACCTGGTCAAGTTCAACAGCTGCTACCTGGACCAGAATGTCTCCATCATGGTCCAGTAAGACAGACAGACACACAGACAGACACGTATGCGCGCACGTTCTCGTTTTCTCACTCAGAAAATGGTATCAACTTGCTTGTTCTTTTGTCCTTGCTTTGTTCTCTGCAGGAAAATCTGTCTTCTGTGCAATAGAACCACATCTTCAACAGATATCGAGGTAGGTATTTGGTTTTTCCTGAAACTCAACAATGCTCACTTGTATGAAGAATTCAAGAAAAGTTTGAAATAACAAGTATCAGTTTTTACTTACTTAATTAAAGGTTACATATTATTTTACTTTATCAAGTGTTTAATTAAGCAGGTTAGTTAATCAAACAATGTAACATTTTATTATGTGAACAGAGACAAAAAGACTGAGGGAAACCAATCTGAAAGCTCATCTACTACTCTACAATGCATTTATAGCCGTAACAGTAGTTCCTGAGGGAAGCTGAAGGAAGAGGAGAAGTTTTTTTAGGGTGTGTTTACACCTGTTACTTAAGTGTAGTTGAACTGAACCCTGAAGCATTTACCCCCTGAGTTCAAGTCATTTGAGAAGGCAAAAAAACCCCTAGTGGTTCCCTGGTCTGCTTGAAAGACACATTCTCAGGCTGCTTTCATGTGAGTTATGTAGTGGTCTGTTTGAAGTGAATACGCAGCAACAAAAAAACAACAAAAAATAGCAAGGGAATTGCACATTTAATGAAGCCTATAAGTTGATTTTTGCTGACATTCTCATACCTTGTTCTCAAGACCATCAGTCCATATAACATCAAAATACTGAACAAATGTATTGCCTACCAAATCCCATGCATAATCAATCTCTGACATGTTAACTTAAACTACAGTAGTAACATTTTTGTAGTGAGTGTATGCAATGATGAGTTAGGGGCTTACAGTTCCTAACAAATGTCAGATCATTACAAATAGTGTCTGATCCAAAGCCTTCATAATACAACAGAGACCCATAATCAAGTAAATGTAAAAAAGGGTGGATGGCCATTCTTCTACACCCAAAGGAAAAACACAAATTGTTTCTGAAATGTAGTCCCACAATAAATGATGAGGACCCGGCAATAATAGAACACTTCATTCTACTTACTTTGTATGGCTGCAGTGGTCCTCACTTATCATCAGTATGTTTTTATGCTGCATGTATATTTATTGGCCATAGCGAAATCTTAGTTTACATCTAACAAACTTGTAGACACCAGGGGAACCAATCTGTTTTCTTTCTGATGCTATTAGTATGCTTGTTTGTGGGGCTAGCTCATTAATATGCATTAACATAACAATGTTCCCAGTTATCTCCAGGTTTTGGAACACACTGGATGCTTGAAATCCAATGATCCGCGGACAGTTTCCCTTTGTGAAGCTTGCAGATATTTTAAGTTAATGTCACATTTGTGATCAGTGAAAGCGTGACAGATTTCTACAGTGCTGGTTACATTTATGCTAAAGTGAAAACTGTCAAAATTCAACAATGTAGTACAAAAGCACCTTGTTGCATTTTACACCTGCATATGGTATAACAATTAAACAGGAAAACATTGAAGGCTTATTTATCATGGAGTATGTGAAGCTTAAATAGGTTTTTAAAACATTCTTAACAAATTGGCAGTTGTTTATTATGCAGGTGTAAGATGTTACTTTCCTCTTGATATAACCTCAAACAATGCATATGGGTTAGGGTTAGCTTGCATTGTAAACAAGTCACAATTATCTCAACATCGTGGATGGGGGAAACACATTTAAATGTTGAAATATTTTGCTTCATGCCTGGAAGAGCATTGCATGTTTACGTATGGCATATCTTACTCTGAGGCATATGTTGCATTGCTTGTGGAAACCATTTTAGACATTCCAAACATCTTGCGTGATGAACTAAGCCCAGTGTTTTTGAACATTGTATTGTTGTATTATTTCTGTAATTAGTAAGCAAACATAATTAACCTAGTTTTGTCTGCATTCAGCACCAATCTCAGTTGGAAGCGTGTGTGTGTGCCTTGGTTTGTCTGTGTGTATGTGTCCAGGTGGCGCTGCAAGTGCTGGATGCGGTGGTGTGCTACAATTGCCTGCCGTCAGACTCTCTCACCGTCTTTATCATCACACTCTGTCGTACCGTCAATGTCAAGGAGTTTTGTGAATCTTGCTGGAAGGTGAGCGAACACACATAGACACATGCGCACACTTTGCTTTTGCCTTTGAGCTGAGGACTCAGATTTCAAGTTTTTTTTAATTCATATCTTCTTTTGTTCTCTTCCTGTCCTCCTCTTTCTCCCCCTTTCTTCTGCTCCTCCTCTTCTCCAGCTGATGAGGAAGGTCTTGGGGACTCACCTCGGCCACAGCGCTATTTACACCATGTGTCGCATAATGGAAGAGAGGTATTGTCCCTGGGTTCAGCATGTTTCTGGGCTTGTGGTATATTTTTTGATTTGTTCCTCTTTGTGTGTGTTTCTCTGACCACCTGAAATCTCCCCCAGGGTGTATATGGAGGATGCACCATTGCTGAGAGGCGCTGTATTCTTTGTAGGAATGGCACTGTGGGGGGCACACAGACTCCCTGCCCTTAAAAACACACCCACACTGGTCCTACCATCTTTCTACAAGGTAACACACACACACGCGCACACACACACACACACACACACACACACACACACACACACACACACACACACACACACACAGGCACCGTTTGCAAGCACACAGAAGAGCCAAGACTGACAAACAGTGGGTGAATGACACACGAGAAATAAATAAATATAAGTTAGTTTGGAAGAGTTTGGCGATACTTTAATACAGTAAAATATAATTTAGTTGTGATTGTAACAATACTTTCAATACAATCACATGTCATTTAGTTGTGATTATGATGTTACTTTTAATACAGTAAAATGTAATTTAGTTGTGATTGAGTTTTGCTGTCTTACCTCTGTCACCCCAGGCCATGTCGTGTGCTAATGAGGTGGTGTCCTATGAGATCGTCCTGTCCATCACCAGACTGATCAAGAAGTATGGCAAGGAGCTGCAGGTCGTCACCTGGGACATTCTGCTGGGCATCATAGAGAGACTACTGCAGCAGATCCAGGTAGACACACACACACACACACACACATACACACACACATACATACCGACTCAAATGCCAGTTCTTCTGTGACCAAGTGATCTGCCTCATTTCTCTTCACAGACAATAGGCAGTGCAGAGCTGAAGGCCATTGTCTATGAGCTGCTGACCACAGTAGAAGAGCTGTATGAGCAGAACGGTTACCATGGCTCCACTGAGAAGTTCTTCAGTCTGGTGGAGAAATGTGCTGACAAGAGACCTGTTAGTTCTTTTGGATTTTAATTTCTCTTTGTCATCATCTTCTTGTCATTTAGTCCTCCTACATACTTAGGACTCCATATTTTGCTGCTTTTTTTCTAAGCTTGCTCTCTTCGTTTGTGTGTGTGTGTGTGTGTGTGTGTGTGTGTGTGTGACAGGATGCATCAGTGTTGACCCTCATCTCGTATAGGGCCCAGTCCATCCAGCCAGCTAAGGATGTCTGGATTCAGAGCCTTCACCGCCTCATGGAGAAATTCTTCAGGTACACACACACACACACACACACACACACACACACACACACACACACACACACACACACACACACACACACACACACACACACACACACACACAGTGGTGGTGCTATCTAATGCCTCAGTGACCAGATTTTATTGTTCCTCTCTTTTTTAATCATTACCTCAATCCGTTTCTTTCCCTCTCTCTTCTCTATTCATTTCCTTTCCTTCTCTATCATCTTCCTATCTCACTGAAAGGAATGAGAGTCGTAGTGTGATAAGGATCAAAGTGCTTCACATCCTCTCCTTCGTTCTCAGTACCAACCGACAGCTGTATGAGGTCTGTGCAAACACACACACACACACACACACACACACACTACAGAGTCAACCCTGAAATCTTGCATCCTTTGTAACTTTCATTCACAACAGTCTATTGGAGATTTTCACTGTTGATGTGATGGTCAATTACTGGCTTGTCTTCTAGGGGTCAAATAAATACTCTATATGCAAACTGCACTGATGGTCAGATACAGACTTGTGAAATGCTTCCATTGTGTGCCACCCTCACCTCTCCCCCATCTGTCTCACCGTGGCTCTGAATGGGCTAAGTTTGACCATTGTTGAACACATTTTGTTTGATATTGGACTGCTACCTATTGGAGTGCTCATATATAAAAGTTGACTTTCATTGTATTTTGATTTTGTAGATTATCGTGTGTTGTTGGTGTACAACTTTGAAGTTTGATGCTGCTTTCTTGGCCAGTTCTCTCTTGAAAAAAATATTCTTGTTTGCAATGTAGCTATGTGTTTAAATAAAGGATGGGGGGGGGATAGATTGATACAATTTTGAATATCTCTCCCTCTCATTCTTTGTTAACTCACTGACCATCTTATAACGTCTTCAACTAAACCCTCCTCCTGCCCTCCCTCGTCCCTTCCTTCAGGAGGAGTTGATTGAAGTGGTGGTGATCCCCCAGCTGAGTGGGATAGCTGAAGACCGGGACCTGGCTGTCAGGAAACAGGCCACGCAGCTCCTGGTGGACCTGGCTGAGGGCTGCAGCACACACCACTTCACCAGCCTGCTGGACATCATAGAGCGGGTAAAAACACACTGACGCATGTCTCACATTCACCTCTACTTGCTCGCTAACTCCCTTAGTTGCTGTCAAGTGTAATTGTGGTGAGATGTGTTTGCTCTCTGTCTAGGTGGCCAGCCGTTCTCTGGTGTGCTTGGGGCCCCTGGAGGTTTCTGAGAGAGACCCCACAGCAGAGTCTCCTATGGAGGACGTCAGGACTGCTATACTGGGCCTGCTGGAGATCCTACAGGTACACACACAAAGACTCAGGGACCAGATTCACAAAAGTGCTCCCAAAATAGATCTTAAGAATTAAGTGCATTGATTGAATGTCTTGTGCCAATGTATTGTTAATGTATTGTGGTCTTCCTGTTTTGTATGAATATTGTGTGGTGGGTATGTGGGTACATGTATGTGAGGCTGTGTATAAAGGGTGGAACCAAATTTCCTCTTGTAGGACAATAAAGTATCTATCTATCTATTTAAGAAGCTACCTAAGAAATTCTATGATGTTCTTAAGATGGCTCTTAAGTGCAATTCCCCAATATTTTCCTAAGTTTAATCTTACTTAGGAACTTCTCAAATAGGTCCTACCTTGCAACTGCAATATAAACATGCATAAAAGGCCCGAAAATTAATTTTCAGTAATTTAAATAAGCATGTTTGACTCTGTCTGCTATCTATAGCAATATAACCTTTGTTGGGTTGAAAATTGAAATCCACTCATGCAAACCTAAGACGGTTTTGTGAATCCGTCCCCAGAAGCAGAAGTATTGAATGTAGCATGAAATGTAATATTACTGGCTGATGAACCCACAACTTTTTCTCTTCCACCTCTCTCCTCGCAGAGCAAACTGTACAGTCTACCAGCCAGCCATGCTAGTCGTGTTTATGAGTTGCTTATCAGCCACTTGCAGCTTCACTACAAGAACAAGTACTGCTCTGCTATCGCCTCCAGCATTCGACTACAGGTAGGTGCAAGGTGTTTGTCTGTGTTTGTTTGCATTTTCGGGTATCCCTGACTGCATTTGTATTGTGTATGTCTGTCCCTCCTCCCTCTGTTGATTACTTCCTCGCTTTCTTTCTCCCCTTCAGGTGTTTGACTTCTTCCTGATGATGCGAGCAGATTCTCTTCACCGTCTAGGGGTCCCCAACAAAGACGGAGCCATGAGGTTCAGCCCGTACTGCTACTGTGATATTGGGTAAGGTCACACACACACACACACACACACACACACCACTGTGGAAGAAAACTCAGGACGAGAGAGTGGCAGTTTGACAGGTTTATTCAAGAGTTTTATAGTGTTGAATATTCATGATTATGTTAATACAGATAGAATATAATAAAGCTACTGGTCAAAAGATCATATGAACAAGACTGAACAACCAATGATAATTATAGTTCTAGCACTTTAAGGAGATACGTAATAAGAGGTGAGCACCTTCTTCTAGAAGACAACAAGTTATTATTCTGCCAAGGCCACTTGGTCAATGTTTTCTATGAGATTTGGGCATTTGCACATTCCAAGCACACAGTTCTGTGAGAAACACACAAGATGTTACTTTTATAGTTTAATCTTATAATGGTGAAGCAGGTTCAGTATTCTTGAGTTTTAGGCACTTAAGGTATAAATATGGGTCAAAGGTTACATATTACGTGAGCATATAGGAATGTTGCTTACTAGTATAGATACCTTTCCATTTCTTCAACACCACTTTTTGTTTCACTTGATGACACTGCTCCTATCTGCAGCTGTTTTGCACACATTGTAAAAAGCATTCAGTTTAATTCAGTCGGCTAAAGAATATGCTGCATGAAAACTGCAAATTGTTACTTCTGTTATTGCAGGGAGCCAGAGAAGCGTGTCGGTGAGAAGAAGCCAACAGGCACAGCGTCTCCCCCTGCTGGCAGCCCCGCTCCCCCCACCGCCCCTCCCCCCTCCACTTCCTCCATTCGTACAGCCTACCTGCCCTATGCACCTGCCTTCAGCGTCCTATTGCAGTGCCTAAAGATGGTATACACACACACACACACCCACACACTCACTCAAAATGATTATATCCAGCTCACGGACCAAAAAAGTGGCATACTTGGAGTCATAATACTGTAATAATGCCTGCTTCAAAATTGGGTGCTGCTGCTTGTGGTGTGCATAATTTAATATAACCTATGCCTCAGTGCATACCCCTTTTATGGCAAATGAGTTGGACGCACACACACTTGTAACTGATCCTTCCTGCTATTCTCAAAGATATAGAACACACATGCACCCACATTGTTCAGTGTCTAATCTGTTTCTCTTGTAGGAGACAGACTGGAAGGTTTTGAAGCTGGTTCTCGACAAGCTGCCATGGACGCTCCAGTACAAAGTCCTGCTGCTCACCTCGCCTTGCAGCCTGGACCAGCTCTGCTCTACACTCTGCTGCATGGTAACACACATATACACACATGCATATAAACTCATATACACATGTGTACTAGCCTGTGTACATGTCATCAACTGCCGTCTGTTTCTCACCTCTATGTTCTTTGTGTGTGTGTGTGTGTGTGTGTGTGTGTGTGTGTGTGTGTGTAGGTGACAGATCGTCTGATCTCCGAGCGTTTGAAGAAGACTCCAGATGGTTTTTCCCGTACTGATGTTCAGCTGGCGGTGGTTCCTGTGCTCACTGCTATCACTTCCTACCACAACTACCTGGAGCAGTCTAGACAGGTACACACACACACACACACACACACACGTACATAGCTACAATCCTTGGATCCATAAGCTTGAATGTGGTTGGATGATTTTCTTTCCCTTTGGTTGCTACTCTCTTCCGCAGAGAGAACTGGTTCAGTGCCTGGAGACTGGCCTCATTTACCGCTGTGCCAAACAGTGTGTGGTTGCCTTGACGATGTGCACTGTGGAGATGCCTGACATCATGATCAAGCTCCTCCCAGCTCTTATCGTCAAGCTCACCCACATCTCGGCAACCGTTGCTATGGCATCGCCTATGCTAGAGTTCCTCTCCAGTGAGTGCAAAAGTTTTTCTAAAAACTTCTTACATGTTCATGGTCAGTTACATCAAACTTTTTGATGCGTCCTTGTTTTTCATTGTGTAATGAGAACAAGTGTCCATTGCAGACTGAGCGCTAAATGAGCAAGTGTTTGGTTGTGCTGTTTTTGTTTTTGTCTCATAGCTCTGGTGCGTCTGCCTCATCTGTATGCCAACTTTGTAGCAGAGCAGTATGTTAGTGTGTTCGCCATCTCACTGCCCTACACCAACCCTTCCAAGTGAGTATGCACACGCACAAATGCACGTACATCCACAGACACAAGATGGACTCTGACCTGTTAATGTCCGCTCCCATTCCTCCCAGGTTCAACCAGTACATTGTGTCGCTGGCCCACCATGTCATCGCCATGTGGTTCATACGCTGTAGACTCACTTTCCGCAAGGACTTTGTTCAGTACATCACTAAGGTGTGTGTCAATATGTGGTTGTGTGGTGCTTTGTCTTCCTCCCTATGTTGATCTTAAATACATTTTATTTTTGCCTCACTTTTTCTTTCCTTCCATCTCTTCCTTCAGGGTTTGCGTTCCAATGCCCTTCTTCCATTTGATGACGGTCCCGAGCAAAGTTCGTTTCGAGCTCGAAGCACCAGCCTCAACGAAAGGCCCAAGAGGTAAAACGCACATACACACAAAGCTACACCTGATGACGCACCGACTCAACAACACCACACATTAAGTGACCATGCGGCCATTATTCTATAAGAGGTTTGGGGTTGTCAAGGTAACACAGGACTCAGCATGACTGGTATTGTGGCGTGATGGTTGAACTGATTCCTCTCAGGTTGCCATGGTGATCATTATTTCTGTGTATTTATTATTTCTGCTTTTTTACATTTTGAAGGTTGTTCTTTTTCTGCCAGGATTTTTGTTGTTTTAAATCCACTCATCCTCATGTTAATAACAGAGCTTGTAACCACGGAGATGGCATGGTGAAAGAAGTTCAGGGTTCGCTTTCTCCTGCCTTCACGTTTTGCCATCTTACCGTTGTAATTAAAGAATTAACACATACACAAACAGAAATACACAAGCTTTTCTCAGCAGGGTAACATTCTCATCTATAAATGGTGTGAATGTCTGTTGAATCCGTGTCTTAATTCCTCTAACATCATGCAGTAAAAACATCCAAAATAAATCCAATCTCTCGGTAAACCCACGGATTCCTTTAACCCTGTCTTAAATATCCACCCTCATCTTAACCAGGCTAAAGAGAAACGCTAGGTGGGTGGATTGCCAGTCACAGGCCCTACCAAGCACAATGAGTCGTTTTTATCTTGTAGACCCAAATGTTAAAAATAACTGACTGGTTTCTTGTAACTGATATTGTTTGAGACCAAGGTGAACTCTCTGGAGGGGCCATTCCCTTTATGTTACTCCGCTTCCCCCGTGCCACTTCCTTATGTTTTGCCTTTTTTGCTAATTAAATCTCCTTGCCCTCCTCCGTTTTGCTTTTTCTTGTGTCTCAGATATATATTTTCAGGAAATAGTAGGAAAAGTAGGCTCTGCCTCTTTGTCTCTGTCTTTTTTTCCCCCATGTCCTCGCAAACTTATTTGGTTCTCCGCACTTACTGTTTTGGGTTTTTTTCCCCTCCAAAATCCTCCGTAACACCCATGCTCCCATAGTTATGTGCCATAATCAAGTACATTCCCCATGATAACTCTTCATAGTAACACATAGTAACTCTGCTAACATCATAGTTTCTACTGACCCTCCATATCAGTCCCATTTTAGTATCCCATGTTGTGTAATCATTCTGTTTAGCCCGTGATCTGTCCTTGTGCTGCTCATAGCCCACTGTTGGGCTGGAGTGCTGCATGCCAGATCTCACACACATAGTTTAAAGTTCATTTGTAACCACAAAAGCCTATTTCCTATTTTTTTCTGTATTTCTTTGCCCTGGGTGAGCGTCAAGGTAAATTTGGGGATATCCAAAAAGTCTCAATTACCTTCTCCTGAAAATATATTTTCAACAGTAAAATATAATTTTTAGAGGGTTATTTGGTCCTTCATTTAGTCCCGGCATGCTATGCTCCAACCCTCAGGTTTAACCCAGTGTTTCCTTTTCAGTTGGATGTGTTGTTGTTCATGTGGTTATGTTTTAACCCCCATTTCAGTCAGACCTGTGCTGAGTCCATCCCTACTACTTCACTTCTTCTGTACTAGTCCTTGGCTTCACTATGTACCTGCTGTGTGAAATAATGTTTATTTCAGTGCTCTCCTGAATACTTTCCTGTGTCTATTTTCTTTTGTGAAAGGCAGAAGCCGTTTACCCTCTTCTGTAGCTTGTCTGTTTTTATGTTTTGTTAGACTTTTACCCCCTTTTTTATCCTCTTTTCTTACTCCCCTCTCCTGTAATCTGAATCATAGTGTTCACTGCTGTTAATTATCACCTTGTTTTTGTTTTTCTTTCAATTCTTCATTTGACCCCTCCCCTCCCCTCCTGCGATTGGGCTCTGCGTTGTGGTTGGGGTTTGGGGGGTGGTTGCGTCACCCTGGATCCTCCCTACATTTCTACTGGCCCTTCCCTTCTCCTGTGACGTCTGCCCTTTGACCTGTGCGGCCCTGCCCTCTGTACGCTGCCCCCTCCTCGTGACGTGTGTCCCTTTGTCACCTGGTCGTGTGGCTGTTGTTCGGGCGTTCGGGTGACATTTCCTGCTGTGTCCTGGTATCCACATTCCCACACATTCCCAAACCACCACCCGTACGATGATCCACCCCCTTACTGCCCACTGCCAACGTACCCCCGACGTGGGCGCATTCCCCTCGCCCGTTGCCATGGTATTCATCACCACCCAGTCTGCGGGCGGCCAAAGTGGCGAAGGCGGCAGCGGCGGTAGCCAATAGCAGCAGCTCTCCAGTTAAAGAGCTGAGGGACCTGTCAGCCATGGACGCTTTCCGCTCCCGCAGCATCAGTGTCTCCGAGCACGCGGTCCGCAGGTTAGAGAAGAGCCTTCTGGGTAACCAAAAAAAACAAAACAACAACAACCCAAACACTTCTTGCTTCCTCCATGGGATGGTTGATGGGGCGTAGGGTCATTGTCATGTGGGACCGTGGGGCGGGCGTTGGGTGGTTTGTTACCAGGGACACCTCAATTTGGGTGGTGCATGCTGGAGGAGGGTTTGTTTGTTGACATTTTTGGTTTGTTTTGGGCTGTGATCATACGTGTGCTATTTTTGTTTTTATGTTTTGCTTTTGTGTTTTGCATGCAGTGTCTGCAGAAAACATGTTCAGAAAACATCTTGATCCACATCGATGTTATTCTGTTTGAATTGGCTCTAACACAGATTTTAGCTTTTATATTTTGTAACTTATTTTTGGCTTGAGATTGTTTTTGGTTGTGGTTTTTGCTGAGTGTGGTGCTGACTGATTTTGATTGGCCTAACAACAAATGAATGGTTGGAGGGACTGGTGCAAAGCATGTGTAGCCAAAGGGATGGGATCTTACACAACCTGACAACTGTCACTGCAACCAGCAGCTGGTCCCTCCCTGTTCCTGGTGGGAGGGTACTACTGCTTCCTGGGCCAATGATAAGGACAACAGCAACACAACAGCCTTGCTCGCTTGCTTGAGATTTTTTTTTAATGCCTTTGTTTTGCTCACCCATACACTGTGCTGCTATGACCATGGCAATCTCCAAGTGTGGGGTTTTAGGACTAGCTGTGCTGGTGTGGACTTGTGATACAGTTGGATAACAGACTCAAATCACTCTTATTACCACACACACACACTTCCTACCTACACACACTACCGACCTACCTACCGACCTACCTATATACCTATCTCTCTGCTTGGCTGAACTGTGAAAGTGAGTGATTGATGGATATATGATCTAACATTGCAGTTGTCAGATACCGCTCTCTTGAATTTGTCATATCACTCCTGTCCAGTAGGTGGCAGTAAAAGTTCAGTATGACGCAGCGTAAGAGTGAACCTTTCAAGGAAGGTGGCACAGTCCTAAAACTTAAGATTGGATTTAATTTCAAAGGAAACGGAGTGAGAGTTGGAACTTTATCAGACACACCAACTGCAATACAGATCTATTAAACCTGCTGTGATAATGATTGCTAAATGGCTGCAATTCTGATATTTCCTAAAACGGCTATGTGTCTCTTGAATGGTAACACTTACATGACAAATTAGATTGAAGCCTGTGTGCTGGTGGACACCTGCCCTCCTTCACCTCAGACAACATGACCATAGTTAAGTTTTCAACAAGACTTTTTAATTAAATATTTTCTTAAACTACACCAATGCTTAATATACAGAAATGACCCAAAACGCATGAGTTTAAATATTTATCTTCTGAACTAATGAATACAACACACCACTCTGGTTCTGTCGTGGGTGTTTTATGGTTGTGGTGTTCTGAGTACGTGTCCACTAGACATTGGAGTCAAGCACAATTCATTAATGGTCAGTAGAAGGATGGCTAAGGGCTAAGAAACTGTCTGTCTATATGTTGTTTAATCACAAGCTGGGACTTAGTCTGAGTGAGAGATTTCATTTTGTTCTCTCTAAGAGAACGGATGTAGCCTAACTGCACAACTGTATTAATAATATATCCTAAAACCTTTCAAATTTAGCCCCTTGCTAACACTAGATCTTTTCATCATTAAAACATTTTAATTTGCACTGGCAAACACATCTGATTTGAATTCTAGATTTAGAATTCAATTTTTGCTCGAAGGCACATGATGCCCTCCCGCAACAATTTTCAGCTTCAAATTTAGATGAAATCCTGTCAGGCAGCCCTTCCGTCAGTGGTTTGTAATGAACTATTATAGTGTCTTACATAAAATAGAGGTAGTTACAGGGCTGACACAGGTAAAGCTAAAAGAAATTGAATAGATCAACTGAGGAAACATGTTCCTCTTATATTTTTCTCTTTCTCACATCACTCCACAAGATGTTTTGCTTATGTCATCCCATTGTCCTTTATCTGCTTCTTTTATTATATTTTTATATATCTATATATACCTTATTTATTTATTTATTTATTTTTTTCCAGATTTTTATTCTGTTGGGTGAGGGGTGAAAAAAATACTCTGGCTTGAATACTCCCCACTGTGTAGAGAGAACAGAGAAATCTCAGTCTGGCTTACTCATCCTGAGAATGTTGTTAAAAATCACTCCTACTAAATGTGTTTACTTCAGCCCCAAGCAGCGAGCCAGTGTGGCCTTTATTTTTACTACGGCAGGCAAAAGTCAAGTCTGGGAGCTCTCCAGTCCATTGAGACTGATTTTTCCATTAGCAAATGTGCAGCTAACCTGATTTCCCTACAGAGCATGGGATAATGGTTGTTGTGGATACAGAGAGGTGCTGTTAACTCTGCAGTGAATACTGATAAGAGATTGGATCAGGGGAGATGTTGGCACCCTGTTGTACACATTCTCATTTACACATAGTTTCTATTTGCCCTCGTCTTGTTTTTGCAAGTCTCTCGCTGTTCGGCTTTGTGACCATGCTGCTCTTCACCTTAAGATTAATAACATACACTTATTATACCGTAGGCCCCTTCAACCGCTACACAGACACAATTTACATTCAGGGAGATGGCCAAGGCAATATCAAAGTCTGTGTGGGTGTCTGCCACTTATACCAAGTCCCAGCTTGTGCCTGTGTGTGTGTGAGAGAATTAAATTGTTAACCTAACTGTGCACTTGTTTGTGCACACACATATGCATGCATGCGCACATGTGTGTTTCTGTATATATCTTTTAAAGCAAGATCACATATATGAACAATTTTGTGTGTTGGTGTGAGTTGTATGACCTCTTGCATTTCTCTCTGTGTACGTATCAGAACTTGCATGACTTTGTGTGCATTTCATACGTGTTAATATATATGGAGCGTGTGCGCCTTTCTCTCCCTCCTCTGTCCCTCTCGCTGTCGCTTAGCCATCTCTCTGTTGCCTCCTCTAGGATGCACACCTCTACCACCACCTGCAGTCTGGGCTCTGCAGACGAAAATGCTGTGACTCAGGCAGACGAGGGGTTGAAGACCGTCCACCTGGAGCTGACTGAGACCTGTCTGGACATGATGGCACGATATGTCTTCTCCAACTTCTCAGCCCTGCCCAAGAGGTTGGCTCCGATTTTATATGTGCACGTGTTGTAAAATAATTTGTTGTAAAAGAATTCCGACAGGCTGAAGCACTGGCGATCTTGACCTTTGACTGTCCTCCCAGGTCTCCCATCGCAGAGTTCCTGTTGGCGGGGGGTCGCAGTATGACCTGGCTGGTGGGCAACAAGCTGGTGACCATCACAACCAGCGGAGGGGTCCGAACACAGGCGCTGTTGGGCCTTGACATGGCTGAACGGCTTGGAGGAGGAGGGGAAATGACGAGGTGAAACACACACACACACACACACACACACACACACTGAGATAATGACAATAGAATTATTCAGATTTGTAGCCGTTTTGACATCATCTCTCTTTCTTGGTCCTGTAGGTCAGATCCATCTCTACACACCCGTATAACCAAAGAGGCTCCAGCCAAACTGGAGTCTCAGTCAAGCCAGCAGCTCAACAGAGCCACACGCATACGAGTCCGCTCCATGTCAGGTAATAGTCTGCTCCTCCACTAGTAGTAGTCGGCCTCATGTCAGGACGGGAAACTAGCTTTTTTGTATTTTAATTGTTTTAATTGTTATTTTTTGGCTTAATTGGTGTACCTAAATGCATTTGCTTGCTCTGTGTACCTGCACACTAAATTTTGCATGTCATGCTGCTGTGTTTGACATCACTTTGTGATACCATTGTGTTGTTTTTTTGAAGATGGCAGTCAAAAATTCACTGGCTGACTAAAACTGCCATTCAAAGTAATGTGAATTGGTCTGAAAAATAGTTGACAAATGATCATGATGATGGTGATGATGACCTTCCTCTTCCTGTCTCACCTATATTCCCAGGTGGCCATGCTCTGCGTGCCGGTCCTGCCCAGAGTCTCAGTCCGCTGGTGTCCCCCTCTGAGGGGGAGTTAGCCGCCCCTCTCTCTCCCCCCTCTGGTCCCACCCTGGATGGCCTGGGTCCTTCCTCCTCCGCCTCTCCCACCCCTTCCGCTCCCCCGCCACTCAAAGACAATCCCAGCCTGGCTGAGTTTGTCCCCATGCTCACACAGGGCTGGGCTGAGATCTTCATACGAAGGCCGTCTGGTACGCAAACTTGCACATACGCACTCACACACACATACAGTGAAGAGATCTAGGGATTGCTATTCAGTTATCCAATCAGGGTTTAGCTGTTTGTGTGATTTCTGTCTCAGTTTTTGAATAATTCTTCCTTGACTGGGCAAATGGCCCTTCTCTCTCTCTCCTGTCTGTCGCTGCTGTCCATCATTAGCATTCAATTCACTTATTCCAGACCCAGAAGATACACTTAGTACAAGTAATCAGGCTTATGTCAATCAGCACAGTTTCCTGTTTTGAGCGGTTCTAATATTAAATTCTGTCATAAAGACTGTCAGTTGACACTATGATGGATGATTCCACAGATAGGTGGAAAGATGAGCAATAGATCTGTAGAGTTATTATCAGTGGATCAGCGGTCTAATCTACTGTTGTACTCTGTCTGTCTGTGCAGGTAACACCAGCTGGCTGATGTGTCTGGAGAACCCGCCCAGTCCCTTCTCCTCAGAGCTGGGCAACATGCCCCTGCAGGAGCTCTCCACTGTGCTCATGGCTATGGAGGGGGTGAAGGAGCCACCCGCCCAGACAGCCAGTGCCCCTGCCAGCACCGCTGCCCCGGCACCAGCCCCAGCTCCCGCCCCCATCTCCGAACCCCTTCCCCAAATACACAGCAGTGGAGGAGGGAAGGCAAACCTGATCCAGCGCTCCAACACTGGTGAGTAAGGGTCTGAGGTGTGCAACAGAGAGAAAGAGAGAGAGATTTCAAAGGTTGTGTTTTTGTCTTTTCATGTTGTCACTGTGTGTTGGTGCTTGTAACTGAAATCCGTAGAGGTGAGGTCTTTGTCCAAAAAACATTACGACCTTTAGCATCCTGCTGAGCAGGTGAGTGTGGCATTGAAGAGGACAGGCAGTGTACCTGAGTTTTTTTTTAGTACTAGTTGTTTATAAATAACTCCCTCCTCGTGTTATTGTTAATAAATGGAACAGCACATCCTGACTGGATAGAAATAGAATTGATGTTACGCATGAATGTGCATCCCGTCCGCTTCACTGCCTGTCCTCGCTCCTGATTATGGGCTTGAGCTAGGTGTTGATCATCTCAGCCAAAGGGCCTGTAAATACTCTGGTAATTTCAAGCTAAGATCATCAATAGACCAGCCTGCACTGGCTCAGGTCAGTGATTGTCAAAGATCACTGCGGCATGGTCTTGTTTCATGAGTCAAAAAGGTTTTTAGCAGAAGCCTCCTTTTCATCGACGCCCAGTGTCCTGTGCTATTGTTTGTTTGGTTTCTTGTTCTGGGGTTCACCCCCTCAACTTTTCATCTTTATATCTATCTTTAATTACCTTGTGAACTCTGGTTCACTCTTTCCTTCAACATTTTTTTTCTCTTCTCATTGTAATTCATTTACATCTTTTTTTCTTTTAACTGGTCTGTTTTTGAGATTTTTGTTCTTGTTCTGATTAGTTTGTTTTCATGTTTTTTCATCTTCACCACCATGCTGGTTTGTGATTGGCTGCGGTGTATTGTGTGGCGGCGTGTGCCAACCCGTCCCATTGGCTCCCTGCCTGCAGTGGGTGGCTCTCTCTGGTCTCTGGGTCTGGGCTCTGCCCCCCCAGGCCCTCCAGCCCCTGGCAGGTTGCACAGGAGTATTTCCTGGGCAGGTACTGTCTAACACATGTGTGCCCCCATACCCTCTCTCCCCCCTGAGCAAACTCCTGGTGTAGTGTATTTCTTGTCACTTGTACAATACAGTAGTCTGCGAGCATACAGTGGAAGTGACATAATGCCTTTCCTGTTATCACATGGCATTCATAATAACAAAACCCCTTCCATTTTATGCTCCACATGTGTGCAGAGAAACTTCCACACATTATCTCTCACTGTACAGTCTCATACCTGGGGAAGGTCCTAAGACCAAAAAGTGGTTTTCTCAAAAAATTTTTTTATTGTAAGTAAGGGACAGTGTGCAGGAGTTTCTTTGTGTGTTTCCTAGGCTTCTCCTGCACACCTGTCAGAGATAACACAGGTGTGCAAAGGACCAGCTGTTTTATGCTCCAAAATTGCACAAGTGAAGGAATATATTCTACTGCATTTCTGCTTTACCCATCAATCTTATATTAACATGGGATGGAGGGAGGGTCGTCAACAGCCGACGCTATGGGAGAGGATGCTCTGTCAGTCAAACCGACAAACAAGCCAATCATAGCACTGAATTATGTGACTGCACTAGGATCAACCAATCCAATGATAGCCTAAGTGATGATTTCTTTGACTCCCTTGTTGATTTTCCTTTCTAATCCTCTTGTGACCTCTAACCCTGGTGTTCCTGAACATACTCCCAGGTTGACCTTTAACCTGTGACCTTCTGTTGTTGTCAACAGGAGAGCCCAGACCTCATCCAAGTATAATACACTTTTCTCACCTTATTGGTAGGCCAGTCTGGCAAGAGAGAAATTTTCAGAGCTGCAGTTTTCAGACAAGCACCCCAAACCCAAAACAGCCTGATGGGGCTGGCATTGACTCTCATGCATTATACTTTGTCTTCTTTGAGTGTAGGGAGAGTGTCAGTTGGGAGCAGCAGGACTACAGGGAGAGAATGAGAATGAGGCCTGGTCTGGGCTACTGTTGCAGTAGCTACAGTATGTATGGACAGAGATAACCAACAAACCATCCAACCAAACAGATGCATGTGTCTTGATGGAAATCAAATAGACGGTAGCTGCCACTGCTAGATAAGCCAGTGATGGATAGATGCTGCCTGCCCCTGCCGCATTGATCTGTCTTTCTATTTGTCTGTCTCTGATCAATGTTTATAGGTTGGATGTTCTGTTTCATGTTGCCAGTGTGATTTATTTATTTATTTTTTTTTCCTTTGCCTTCTAATGTACTTGGCTAGAATTTTGATTTTTTTTTCTGTCTAGACCTAGTAGAGCAAAAGGTGTGAGAGAGAGTGTGTGTGTGTGGTGTTTGTGTCAAAATTACAATTCACAGTTGATGTTTTTTTATGCTTGAGGTGGGAGTCTTATGCCTGGGTATGGTTTTGATTTGTGTGTTTTATGATTATGTAATGAAACGTGGACTCAACACTGGCGTGTGTGTGTGGGTACACTTTAGTTGGTGTAGAACTGTGTGTTTGTGTGTGTATCCACCTATACCCACATGTGTGTTGCTGTGTCCTGCTGTAGACTCTGTGGTGGTGCTGGAGGAGGGGTCAGGGGTCACCTCAGCACACTCCCCATCTGATTGGCCAGAGAGTGAGGAGTTTGAACCGATGGCCTCTGAACCCATATTCATGTCTGCTGACAAGTTCACAAAGACCCCGCCCCCTGGAACTCTCAGCAGGGTAGGTAGTCACAAACACACCAGTGTTACGCTTAAACTCCTTTCCTCTGTTATTTTTTTAAATCAACTCCTCATCTTATCTCTCTGCTCCAGTCCTCCTCCACATCCAGTCAGGATGATGAAAAGTCAACTCTGGAGGAGGTGAGCGAGGGAGCGATTCCGATCGATCAGCCCACTCTCGGACCCTCCACCCCGGGCAGCCAGGGGCCCGAGCTTCCCTTTCAGACCCACACTCAGTCCCAGGGTCAGGGGCTTAACAAGTCCAGCTCCTCCCCTGAGCTGCAGACCTTACCTGAAGCCTTCTCCAAAGCTGCTATAGAGTCAGGGACCGCAATAGCAGATGCACCCCGACCCAGGGCACCTTCAGAGGGCAAGCCCCAGCCCCAACAGCCCCAGTTGGAGAAAGAGAAAGTGGAGGGAGGTGGAGGAGGGGAGGTGAACGGACTGGGAGGTCAGAGCCAAGGCGGTGAAGCCCCGGGCGCAGCACTGCCTCAGAGCGGAGGAGCGAGGATGAAGTTGGAGTTCCCAACAGCAGCTGCCCAGCCTGGACCCATCTCCCCCAGCGGGGGCCACCGTCCCCGGGGTCACACCATCTCTGTGTCAGCCCCCTCCTCCAGGAGAGAGAGGAGGACAGAGAGGGACTCCTACCACAGTCGACCTGGACCCAGCAACACAGAGAAGATCTCCGGACTCAGCCCGAGGTACTGCACACACACACATGTTGGGAAGAAGAAGAAGAAATAAATGCAGCCTCTGTTGTTTGTACCTAAAGCACAGCCTGAAGCCACTGTGGCTTGTTCCTGCCACATTGGGTATGCATGTGGGTGGGTATGAAGAGCCTGCAGTCAGCTCTGACAATCAGAAGTGATGTATCAGCCACAAGAGCCAATCTTGGCTCCGCTGGCTTGGTCCAAGATTAATTACGGTCTACTTCCCGATTTTGAATCATTAGATTACTTAATTCAGACAGTGAAAAACATAAAACAACAGGTTGAAATGTATACTGAACAAAAATATAAACGCAACACTTTTGTTTTTGCTCCCATTTTTCATGAGTTGAAATAAAAGACCTAAGACTTTTTCTATGCACACAAAAGGTTTATTTCTCTCAAATTTTGTTCACAAATTTGTTTAAATCCGTGTTAGTGAGCACTTCTCCTTTGCCAAGATAATCCATCCACCTGACAGGTGTGGCATATCAAGATGTTGATTAAACAGCATGATTATTGCACAGGTGTGCCTTGGGCTGGTCAATAAAAGGCCACTCTAAAATGTGCAGTTTTTATCACACAACACAATGCCACAGATGTCGCAAGTTTTGAGGGAGCGTGCAATTGGCATGCTGACTGCAGGAATGTCCGCCAGAGCTCATGTTGCAGCATGATAATGCACGGCCCCATGTTGCAAGGATCTGTACACAATTCCTGGAAGCTGAAAACATTCCAGTTCTTGCACGGCCTGCATACTCACCAGACATGTCACCCATTGAGCATGTTTGGGATGCTCTGGATCGACGTGTACGACAGTGTGTTCCACTTCCTGCCAATATCCAGCAACTTCGCACAGCCACTGAAGAGGAGTGGACGGACACTCCACAGGCCACAATCAACAACCTGATCAACTTTATGCGAAGGAGATGTGTCTGCATGAGGCAAATGGTGGTCACACCAGATACTGTGACCAGCCCAAGGCACACCTGTGCAATAATCATGCTGTTTAATCAGCATCTTGATATGCCACACCTGTCAGGTGGATGGATTATCTTGGCAAAGGAGAAGTGCTCATTAACACGGATTTAAACAAATTTGTGAACAAAATTTGAGAGAAATAAGCCTTTTGTGTGCATAGAAAAAGTCTTAGATCTTTTACTTCAACTCATGAAAAATGGGAGCAAAAACAAAAGTGTTGCGTTTATATTTTTGTTCAGTGTATATATTCTAGCCAGTTTTTGAAAGGTGACTGCAGAGGTGATAACCTAATAACACAAACTTATAGTGGTACCCATACCAAACACCTCTCTTTTCTTTCTGTCTTTCTCTCTCTAGTTTTGTCTTCCTCCAGCTCTACCACTCTCCCTTTTTTGGGAATGAGGCCAACAAACCCCTGCTTCTGCCCAAAACTCAGGTCAGTTGCCCTTTTCACCCTAGCTGGAATCTGTTCCCGAGCGGTGAATGCATTGTAAACTAAGTTTATTCTCTGTGGTAGGTGATTGACCGTGCTGTGAAGGTACTGGACCAGATGCCCCCTTATGACACCCATAAGATCGGAGTGGTGTTTGTAGGGGCTGGTCAGGTGAGACACACACACATACACACACATGCTTACACTTACATAAACTTACACACGCACACCTTTCAGATGCCACCTCTGACTCCTGTGTCCTCAGTTTCTATCTCTCTAAACAAAGCTGACACACACACACTAACCCAAACAATAGCATTGATTGTTGTCATCATTGAATATTATTGTCAGTCAGTTAATGGACAGTTTAATTGACTTTACATCCTCAACATCTTCACTCCCCCAGGTTAACAATGAGGTTGCCATCCTGTCGAACGAGTATGGTTCGAACCGCTACGCTGCCTTCCTGACAGGCCTGGGCAAATTAATCCATCTGAAAGACTGTGACCCCGACCAGATCTTCCTTGGTGGGCTTGACCAGTACGGAGATGATGGAGAATTCACCTACTGCTGGCATGACGACATCATGCAGGGTGAGCGTGTGTGTGCGTGTCTGTGAGAGAGAGGGAGAGAAAGCGACGTCCTTACTACTATAGAAATGATGTGCTTATGTGTGATATCTTTCAGTTGTGAGTATTACACAACAAATACTCTCTTTGTATGCCTGGTATTAATGTATTTTGTCTCTGCAGCTATCTTCCACATAGCCACACTGATGCCAAACAGGGAGAGCGACAAGGGCTGTTGCAACAAAAAGCGTCACATTGGCAATGATTTTGTCATGGTTGTGTACAACGACTCTGGAGAGGAGTACAAACTGGGCACCATAAAGGTACACACACACACATAGACACACACACACACACACATAGACACACACAGACAAAACACTTGGACAGACACAAATGTGCAGTGAATACATTGTGCTCCCACTCCAGCGTGCCTCTCTCTTCCCCTCCAACAGGGTCAGTTTAACTTCGTAGAAGTCATCATAAAACCACTGGACTATGAATGTAACCTTGTCACCCTCCAGTGCCGCAAAGGTGAGACAATTGTTGAATGGACAGACAAAAAGTTACATCTTCTGCCTGCTCTTGTTCCTTGTCACTCTCTCTTTTGCTTTACTTTTGTTCCTTGTCTTGCTCTTTCTCAGACCTGGAGGGGTTAGTAGACACGACGGTGGCAAAGATTGTTTCAGACCGCAACCTACCGCTTTTGGTCCGACAGATGGCCCTGCATGCAAATGTAAGTGTGCTCCTTATCTCTCTAATCCACACTCGGTCACACACACACACACACACACACACACACACACACACACACACTTTACTCTTCTGTCCTTCTCTCTCCCCAGATGGCTTCTTTGGTGCATCAGTACAGAGCAAACCCCTCCGATGCATATGCCTCCAAGTGGCTGGCGAGGTTACGGCACATTAAAAGGATCAGGACCCGGGTAAATGAACACACACACACACTCACACACTTACACACACAAACTAAGCTAAAGGGTTCTCCATCTCTGTCTACCTATGTACTCTTTTACTTAATATGATTGATATTTTTTACCTCCTCCCATAAATTCCAATTACATCTCTCTCTTTCCCTCCCTTCCATCATCTTTTCGTCTGTCCTTCTCACCCCGTCTCCTCTCCCTGCCTCTGGCTCAGGCCCAGGAAGACATTCAGTCCCGCCCGACCCCAGGCATCTCGCTGACCCAAGGACACACCCAGCAGAATAAATCTCCGTATCAACAAAGCAGCGCAGCGGCAAATGCAGAAGCCTCGGGCCAAAGGAAGAGACTCGTCTCTACAGTGGATGATTTCACAGACTTTGTGTAAAGTCCGTGAAATCATCCACCTCTTGGATTACATTTCTTGTACTCGCGCACACACACACACACACACACACACACACACACACACACACACACACACACACACACACACACACACAGACATGCACACACCTGCCTTAGAGCTGAGGTGAATTTAGTTTCTCCTCTTAATGTGTGAAAGAATTCAGGAAGATGTATGCACACTGATTTTGACATAAACCAATTGGATTACTGCATTTGTAATTGAGAACCTCTGAACTTCATGATATCACAAAGGCTTATTATTTTGTGCTGAAGTATTGATATATGAAGACAGTAATTTCTGCATATTTTTCGAAGATTTTGAAACGCTAACGCTTTGCACTTTTTAGGGCTAATCAAGATATTTCTGATGTGCAACAGGAGATGAGTAAAGTTGTAGGGAACACTACATTTGAAAGCAGTGTGTGTTTGTGTGTAAATATGTGTGTGTGGAATAAAGAGAGACTATGACAAAAGTGTGGTATTTGGATTTGTGCTCTTTCTTATTCCCTGGAAGTAGTAATAAACTACTTCTCTATTCCACTTCCTAGGTAAACCATATCCTCTGTAGCACAGATCCTATGTTAGCGCAGAGGAAAGTGCTGTGATGCCGGTACCGGAAACCAAAACCATTTCAGTATACATATTTTAGCTGTCAAACTCTTTATTTGACTTTGTCAAGTGCAAAAGCATGAGAAGTGCTACAACTGCAAAATATAGATATGTGAGATACAGTATGATACAAAACAGAACATAGACAAATATTTTCAATGACAAATTTGTTTTAGCATGGATTTAAAACAAAGTACACCATACAACACAAAAAGACAAACTAGAAAACATGTAGGTGGGCTTTGGCACTATCCTGTTACACACTGTACAGAAAGCAGGTACATGATAGCCAGTGGGGCATTATTCCAATTTTCTCTTGAACCTTGCTGAGTTTCCTCCGCTGAGACACTGGCATGTTTTTGTTAGTGTTATCAAAGATGTGTATTAAATAGATCTATGGCTTTGCGTGTAGTGCCTCAATGAGATTGAAGAGATGTGAAACCTTGGGTTTGCAACACCAGTGCTTGACCTATGTATATGCCGATGCAGCACATAAACAATACTGATCATGAAAAGCAAAAATATATACACCAAAAAGCACCAATATATACATATATGTACTCACACAGATGAAGTTGGATCTTTTTCATTTCTTTTTAGGAGATACTAAAACATGCTGGGATCTCACACAACTTATTGGGCAGAATATAGTTGCAAAAGGGTCCAAAAATGAAATCTTTTGGGGAAATTGGATCCTTTTGCCACATGTAATGGTGAGGTGTGCTTAGAAGAGGGAGAAATGGGGCCTAGACTACACTTTGGTATATTATGAAGGATACAGTTATCACTGTCCTTCAGTACCTCCGCAACATATTGGTCCTCTTTCATATACTCAAAACAGGAGGCCAACACAAAGACTGAGAGAAGAAAGCTGGTGGAGTCATGTTCATGGGATGCCACAGGAGTCCAAAACAGGGGGTACAATGCTTTCACAGTGGCATGTTCTAACCTTTTTTAAATCTTTTTTTTTTTTTTTTTTTACAGTCTATGGTCCTAACCAATGGTATAAAAATATTCATTCCTTAGACTAAAATTCTCACCATACCTGTTGTGCCCCCAGTTTTGTCTCTTGTGGCGGTAATGCCACCTCCTGGTTTACCTTCTAGGTTTGGGGGAAAGGGTGGGGTCCCTGAGATCTGCCCACTGGACACAGGAAGTATGTTGATCAGAATAAGACAAAAAAAAACTCCAAAACAAAAAAAAGTCAACTCAAAAAGCACAGCCAAGAGCAGACAAAATTACAAGACACAACTGCTAGCTATTGCTTCGATATCTTGATAATACTCATTAGGATGGTTCTATAATGTAGCTGTTAAGATATGAAACGAAAACTTGACACATAAGAGTTAAATATGGCATTGGATATCAGCTCCATTAGGAAATAAAGTGCTAAGTACAAAATGAATGAATGAATTACTTGGTATGGTAAAACTCTGGGTGCATAAATGATGCAAAAGCTTTGGCAACGCTTATGGTTAAGATACAGTATGAGTGAAGCTTTCTCTATTGGTTTGGATACCAAGCTTATTACTTTAGAACACACAAACACCATACCTCATAAAAAAAAACAATCTACATTAGAACAAAAGTGCTTTTAAATTACAACCATATTGAATACAACACAAAATGACATTTTGAAAAGATAATCAGCGTCATTTTTAATGCATCCTCACTTACTTCCTGAAGGATTCAAAAGACTGGGAGTCGTAGCTTTATGATGGGAGAACTTCAAAACTAGTAAATGTTCAGTACCGTAAGTCCAAGTGAAGACAAATCCCTCTCACTTCTAGCTTTAACTATTTCTCTACTGAGCATCATCTCATCTTTCTTGCTCTCCCTTTTCTTTTCCTTCTTTCCTAATACTTTTTTGTGCTACTACCACTCTCTGCTCTGCCTTCTCCTTGCTTCTTTTTCTGTCGTTCCCCCTTAATCTCTCTGTCCCTCTTCTTCACTTCACCACTGCATACTGGTGTATGCAGAGGACTATTATATCTGAACCCTGAAGAACTGGCTACTGGGATCTTGAGGCATGTCAGCCTGTTAGCATCCCACCACCCTTGTGTTTGTGTGTGTGTGTGTGTGTGTGTGTGTGTGTGTGTGTGTGCTTCAGATTGTTTTCTGTTGTACCTCAGTGGGTTTGAATGTATGTAGCATTACCATTAGAGTGTCTGTACCTACAGTGTTACTTTGCATGTGTATACCTGCATGTGCGTATATCTGTGTGTGTGTGTGTGTGTGTGTGTGTGTGTGTGCCTGCATGCATATTTGGGTTTGAAACCATAACACATGACTATTTTCAGAAAAGGTCACAAGTACCCATGGTGACCTAAAAACACAATATAGCTTCCTTATAACAATATGTGGACAGACAACATAACTGAAAAATCAACACATGAACTGAGATATACAAAAGAAACTGATGCATTGTCTGCTTTCAGTCTTACTGTTGCAACAGTCTGTTAGTCCTCAGGTGAGCACGGTCCTGTGCTCCTGTCAGTGGCCCCATGTGACCTCCAGGGCCACATGGGGTCAGGGGTCAGATTTGGTCCAGGGAAGTCAGGCCAAGGGGGTATTTCTTGGTTTAAACGTCGACCTGCACTGGGTCTCTAAGCCAATTCAGTTAGCAACTGGTGACCCGCACCTAAAAACGAAATTGGCCTAGGGACTGCTTAAAACATCAAGGTCTTTTTTTATTGCTTTCCATTTATCCTTCTTTGTCCCAATCGCTTGTCCGTGTGACGCTTATTGTTTCCTTCCAGTGCGTCATCCTGTTCATTTCCCATCATCTACCTTTCCTTTCCCTGGATTTAGAGAGGGGAACCTGGAGACAAAACCTGCTGTCCCCGTCCCCCTCTCATCCTCAACCCAACGCTCACTCTCACATTCTTCTGCTCCACCCTTAGTGTTTTAGTTCTCCTTATTCCTCGTCCTCAGGATTTGGGGTGCCCAGACACGTGCCTGTCTGGGTTGGGGTGCACCTTGTTTTTGAGGGGTGGCGGCTTGCGCTTGCGTTTGCGTGTGGGGATGGTGGTGGTGTGAGCTGGGTGGTTGAACAGGCTGGAGGAGGGGAGGGTCTCTCTCTCCGTGGGGGGGTCCCAGTCACCCCGACCCCCGACCAGGTGGGCGGGGTTAATGGGGGTAGGGGCAGGAGTAGAAGGCAAGGAGGGGGTAGGTGCAGGGTTAGACGGAGGGCCAGCGGCTGTTTTGGGCAGTAGGACGTGGGTAGGGGCAGTTTTGGTGGGTGAGACAGGCACAAAGGGAGGGGCAGGGGGAGATTTGACTGGTGAGACCGGGGTGGGAGGAGGTGCACTAACTGCAGGTTTGGCAGCTGAGTGAGGAGCAGGGGTGTGAATGGAGGCAGACGCTGGTCTGGACTTTGAAAAGGCAACAGGCGTGGCGACAGGAGTCTTTTTAGGGTTGGCAACAGTGTTCCCACAATCCTTTGGCACCTCACTTTTATCCATCTTTTTCCCCCTCTTGCTCCCCTTGTGTTTTTCTTTACTTCCCTTTCGTTCTCTCCATCCAGCAGAGTCCTTGTCCTCCCCCTTTCCCCTTCGCCCTTCTTCGCTCCTCCCCCTCTGGCCCCCTCCTCTTTCTCTTCCTCTGCCCTTCCCTTTCTCCCTCCTTTTCCTCTGGGCGCACTCCAGACCACACTCGATGTGGTAGAGATCCTCTGTTGCCATGGTGACACGGTCAAGCTGCTGCAGCAGGGCGTCCAGGGTGGGGAGGAGCCTCCTCAGAGAGGCTTCGGTCTCGGCCCTCTCCCTCCAGCTGGCGCCGCCCACCACCACTCCGGGACCCAGTCCCAGGCCCAGGCCCAAACCGAGGCCCAGGCCGATACCTGGGGCTTCAGTCAGGCTGCAGGGGCTGGAGGAGGCCGGGCGCCAGGAGGCCTCAGAGCCAGCATCCACACTGTCTGGGGTGGGGGGGGAGTCGGGGCCGTCCAGCGGCGGTAAGCACAGGGACTTACAGTCGCTGGTAGAGGAGGAGCGGGATGGTGGCAGCTCCATGCCCTCAAAGCGCACCTTGTGGCGAAACTGAGAAGGGGATGAAAGGAAGGAGGGAAAAGACAAGAAAGAAGATTGGGGGGAAAGAGCGAAAATTAATGCATAGCACTGGGACTGCGGACGGCAAGCTAAGCTGTCACGTTTTTCTCTCCTTACCTTCCTGTCTGTCTTAACTGTACTGTTTGAAACACTAATAGAAGAATGGACTGCCCACTCATCTGTCTAAAAACAGATAAAGCAATTATCTGGGTTCCCACACCTTTTCACCGGTGAAATCCCAAAACTTTCTCCATGACCCCTTTGACCAAATTTCAATGAGACTGAATAATGAGACCAGAATTATATTAACAGTATTCAAGAAAAAAAACTTCCCAAATAATATTTCATGACTTTTCCAAAACTTTTCTCCCTTTTCTAATTTTCTATAACTTCTCCAGGACTGGAAAATACTATTTTAAAATCCGATGACTTTTCCAGGTTTTCCAGGAGTGTGGGAACCCTGCATTATGTTTAACAGGCAAGTGGACCATGCTGTACCTCCTTGGCCCTGCTGAGTCCCATCCACATTTTGAGTCGTCTGAGGAACAGCTCAACCATCTCGTAGTCTTGGAGATCTACCGCCGGACGATACAGCTCTGCTCGTGCCCGGCGGTAGTTCCTCAGTAACACACAGATGACCAACCACAGCAACACCAGCCGAAGTATGGCGAAGCTCGCGTGGAACGCCAGTGAGGAGGCGGAGCTAGAGGGACCTGTAGTCGTCCAGCCGGGTCGCCAGGACAACAGGCCACGACCACCAGCACCCAACAAAGAGAGACAGGCAGAGCTTACACTGCCATAGCCATCCAGTACAGAGTGGAAGAGCTAGAGAGAGAGAAACAGAGAGACAGAGGGAAAACAGAGAGAGAAGTTTAAAACACACCTGATTCGCAAGTAAAACTTTATATAGCACCTTTCTAAATTGTACAAAGGAGCTACTTCACAATGGATACTGAAATAATGAGAGTAAAAATAATAAAACATGGCTAGCAAGATAGTGAAATGCAGTAAAATAGTAAAACAAGGAGTATAGTACAAGAAATAAAACATCAGACACAGCCAAAGGCAAAACAATAAAGATGGGTCGCCCTTTAGCTCTTGGCTTGTGGACCAAAGGGACCTGACAATATGGGCACAATAATTCAGAGATACACTCAACTGCTTCACCATGCAATGCTTTGTATGTAATAAAAGATTTTAAAAACTAATAAAAGATTTTTCTAAATTTCACTGGTAACCAGTGAAGCGAGGCCAACACCAGAGTAACGTGAGACCTGCGTTTAGTGTTTGTTAAAATACGACCAGCAGCATTTTGGGCCAATTGGACTTAAACCACAGAAGCTTGACTGAGGCAAGTGAAGTGCTGCAGTAGTCCAGCCACGATGACACAAAAGCACAAATCATTTTCTTAAATAAAAGACAGAACAGGCCTAATTTGGGCAATTTTTCTCAACTGAATAAACCATGATTGAACTAGCTTTTTGTATGTTGTGCGAAATTCAAAAGTGGACCAAAAATAACACCTAAATTCACAGACATCCAATCCGTCATAGCCACAAAGTAGTCAATTACAATAGCTAATCTGTTCAAATCATTACATTTAACAGAAAGATAAAGGAAAATGATTAAACATTTTCACCAATAGACACTGAAAATTTTCTGTTACACAAGTAAGAAGAATACCTGATGAAGGCCTGGCTGAAATTGTTCAGATATTGTCGCTCTGGGCCTCTATATGAATGCTCACCTTGGATTATGGCACAAGGGATATTAACATCATATCCTGTGTATTGATAAATGCTCTGCACTACCTGTAAGAGTTGCTCAGAGGCCGTTTTGGCAGACTTTTGGAAACAAAGGGCAGTTTGGAAATGAATCTGTAATTACTGTGGAGCGATAGATCAAGGCTAGGATTTCTAAGGAGAGGCTTGACACTTGCCAG
This sequence comes from Centroberyx gerrardi, assembly GCF_048128805.1. Lineage (NCBI taxonomy): Eukaryota > Metazoa > Chordata > Actinopteri > Beryciformes > Berycidae > Centroberyx > Centroberyx gerrardi. The sequence continues at coordinate 18,911,002 of NC_135999.1, read as the reverse complement.
CTTGAAATAGTCAGGGACATGAGCAGAGGCAAATTAGTGGGAATAATATCCAGCGGACTTGAAGAGAATCTCAAGTGTGACACAATATCAGTTAGTTCATGTAGAAAATGCAGATATATTCACACAAGCCACTGTGCAACGTGTATTAGTGTGTTATGTATGCAAATGAGCCGCTCTCCATGGCACTTAGCTACATTTTATATGCCTAAATGGCTACTAGTGCAGAATGAATGTTAATGCACTCCCAGCTACACTGATCTGTCAGCACAGTTGTGGCAGCACAGACAAGATAGAGAGGCTGCTATTGTAGTTGTCCCAGGCTTAAGGAATGAAGATGAACTGTAACTCAGCAACAGTTACAGTCTGTACTACAGTGAAATTGTGATCGTATTATGTATTGACAATTCTATGTGTATTGAAAATGCGAAAAAAACAAACCGTAGGCACGACAATGAGGTGTTGAGGTGTGGGTGGATAGATGTTAACAAGGTCATGGACACTTTTATGCATTATGTTAGCACTGTGTTCTCTGTGTGTGTGTGTTTGTTATGTGTGTATGTGTGTGTGAGACACTGAGATAGAGAGAGAAAGAGGGACAGAGAGACACATACAGAGAGCCTTACCAGGTGTCCTGTGTGTGAGTAAGCCAGCAGCAACAGCAGTAATGCCAGAGCAACTCCCAGCAGCTCCCAGATTGAGCGCCTCAGAGCTCTGCCAAACACTGCCCACTCTCTGAGGAACCGCAACTGGTGGGACGCCTGGATAGTGAGAGAGAGAGAGGTAGAGAGAGAGTAAGAGGGACAGAGAGAGAGAAAGAGGGAGAGAGGGAGATAAAGATAGGGAGAGAGAGAGAGAGAGAGAGAGAGAGAGAGAGAGCAGGAGAGTGGGTTTGAAGAGAAGGGAAGCAAAGTATTAAACAATAAAAACTGACATTAAATGCTCAGAATTTTTCCAGTCAATTTTCCACTTTCCCCCTGTCTCTCTGTCTTCCCCCCTCTCACCTTGAGCACCAGTATGAACAGCAGCAGGGCAGACATGACTGTGTACATCTGACTCTGTCTGGCCACGGGGTAGAAGTCTGTGAACACGTCCCGCGGATGCTTCAGGTACAACGCCCACTGGTGCTTGGCGCCGATGCAGCGGCTCAGGTGCAGTTCACACACTGACGCTGCCAGGGCCAGTTTACACACACCCAGCAGTCGCCAGGCCGACAGCAAGTACACATAGCCCTCTCTGAGGAACCCTAGGATCCCCCGCACCAGGAAATACAACACCAGGGCTAGGAGGACAATCTGGGAACACGGAAGGGGAGATAATCACACAACACTTCAGTGGAGACATGTCACACAAAAATGACCCAGCCAAAAAGGACAGGGAAGAGGAGTCATGTGTAGCTCACTTGTTGAGCATGGCACTAACACTGCCAGAGTTAGGGGTTCGATTCCCACTGGGACCACCCATGCTGAGTATGTATACATTCATGGGACGGTAAGGTGCTTTACACAAGAGCTGATAAAACGGTCAACCAGATGGCATATTGTTGCCGTTGGGTAAAAACCTTGCAACTCCAATTCTGGGGCTTTTAATGTTCTAACTTCAATTGAAGGATCACATGTTCCTCTATCGGATGAGAAATTTCTACAACCCTTGGGCTGATGAAACCCTTTCAAAACCATGTGGATGAACTAAAAAATGTATGGCTGTTCAGCTAAAAACAAGGCTGTTGTGTTGACATTTTGGAGGTATAAGGTTTTCACCTGGCAGTGACAAAATGTTACGTTATGTTAGGAGTCAACAGGTCAGTTTTCCGTATTGTTGGCTGTCTCGTAGCACTGAAAAATGAAATACAGCCTGCACACCAAAATGCTCCATATTTGACTGTTGACTGACAATGTTTCCAGCCATCAGGCTCTTTGTCAGGTCAAAAGTTTTGATGTTGTCAGTAAACGATGTGTTGGAGCATTCCAGTGGGCAGACTCACATTTTTCATGTCGTTTTCAAGCAAAGCACCTAGTGTCAAGTGCTGTGATGCTGTGTCAGAGGTGTTGCCGGGGGTTACCGTGAGAAGCAGCTGCAGGTCCAGGCCTGTGATTGGCCACAGATGGACAGTCAGGAGGTCAAGGCTGGACTGGGCACGCTCAGAAACGGGGAACTCATACAGGAAGGAGAAGACGGCCAGCAGGTTGGTGTTGATGTTGTGGAGAGAGAACTCCACAAACACAGCACGTGTCCTACACACACACACACACACACACACACACACACACACACACACACAATGGACTAGGATAAGATTAGGAGTCCAGATGTTTATTCCATATGAGAAAGAGCACAACCTGAGCTCCCAGGCAGGGCCCTTTAGGTCGTTCAAAAGACTACATGGACTACTAGTGTTCGGTTTTCAAAAACACACTTTATAAACTTGCAGATAACTATTTTTATTGCCTTGACCTATATATTTATGATCTCCTTACGCTTTATGATCTCCTTAAAAGATTAAAAGCACTAAAATCCATTCCTCATTTTTTCTCTTTGAGCCGACTATTTCAAGCCCCATCATCCCCCCTGCGCTACCTGTGGTCGAGCCAACGTAGCTGCTGCAGCTGCTGTATGGTGGATGAGGCCTGCTCCAGGCTTCTGTTCAGCTGGTAGACCAAGTCTCCGCTGCCGTACGTCCTCATCTGACCCCAACGCCCAACCCTGAGAGGACAAGTGGCAACGGACACAGAGGAGACAGGGAGAATCGAAGAAGACCAGAGGTTAAATGGATACTGAATACGAACTAAAAGTATATTTAAGGCCTGCCTCCCTCCAACTATGTTTCCATTTCCGTCTTTTCCTTACCCATCAGCATCAGTACCGCTGAAAGCCACGAGATTCCGGGTGTGTTTAGTTGGAGACTTAGAGACCCAGCCCTTTCCCCAAATACTGCTCCCTGGACTGAAACCAATGGAATCTGGAAAAGAAAGGAAACCTTCAATAAGATATCAAAGTAAGCTGAGGAGATATACAACATTTAAGTTATATAAAATTTTATCAGTTGCCTTGGAAGAGATAAGTTTTCAGTTAGTGAAACACTTGGTGGCAATCAATAGCCGCAGAGTACAATTCAATCCATTCCGGCCTATCTGCATTTTAGGGCACTAATACGTACGTCAGACATTTTTTGTTAGTGTCCGAATCGCAAAATGATATTGTGGAATGATTTTGAGGGCACTACATATTTCCCACAATGCACTGTAATATCTAGTGAACAAGCCTGGTCACTAAAACGGTGAAAGTATACCAAAATGCATTGCGAGTCTGTCGTCACCTGGCCGTTACCAAGCAACAAAGTTGTAACCCTTCCGTGGTTTTATAATGATGGCATCCTCTTCTTCACTAAACCTCGTTTACAAATGCAAGTAAATAAACTTTTTTTGGTACCAAAAAGATGTCAAGCTATTCTAAAGATGTTTTCTTGTAACTGCCAATTCATAACTAATTATAAGTGCACGTTTTACATTAACATTAAGGTCTGTTGTTCAGGAAGGTATTTATCTCTAGCTGCAAGTTATACGGTACATAGCTTATTGTAACGTGTGTTTTGTTAATGTCAGCTAGTGAGAAGTCCAAAACGTGAAGGAAACCGCACACCTGGATTGGCGAAGTGCTGGCTGTGTGAAAATAAACAGAAAAAAGTAGCCGCACACAACTCCGATGCATAGAATATTTATTCACCGACATATGGTCGGAAAACGCCTAGATGGGAACGTCGGTGAATTTTTTTTTCTGTTTAATGTCAGCTAGTGACACAGATATGGTTGGCTTTGAAGGAATATTGGTAACTTGTCAAATGTTAGTTGAAACATTTGTTTATGCGACTGGTGAATGCAGACGCAGGTTGATGATGAATGATGATGAATTAAGTGTCCGAATTCACTCCTTAATCATGTGTGATTTACCGCTAATTAGTGCACTAATAGAGCAGCACTATGTAGGGAAATACAAATGAGGGAATAGCGATCCATTCCGGCCACAGCCAATGTCTTCTGGAGATATTTTTATATGTCTAAGTTGCTGGGGTAACTGCATTTTTCAATACTATTACATTCTATGCAATTTTACACTCAACCACAATACTGGCAGAAAAAGAAAAGAAAAAAGAAAGAAAGAAAGAAACAGATAGAAAGAAAGAAAGAAAGAAAGAAAGAAAGAATGAACACAAGAAAGAAAGAAAGAAAGAAGGTGAAGGATGAGGAAAAGGACGAGGCAAAGGACAAAGCAAACAAAAGCAGAGTGAAAGGCATTAAGGGTTTTGACGCCATGAGTATTCATCTTGTTCTAGCAGTGTCTTTGTACTCGTCCCACACAAAAAAACGCTGCATTCTCTCTGACCCTGTGCAGGTTGCCTGGATACCCTTCTGACAATACTTTGCTACACAACGGAAATTGAAACAGTGGTAGAGATGAGCGATGATGAGTGACCCCAAACTAGGGAGTGGTTGGTGAGCGGTTCCAATCCGCAAACAAGACCAATCAAGCACCACTTCATTTTTTGAGAACATTTAGCCCTGGTCTGTGAGTATCCAGTCATGCTGAAGTCTAAAGTGAAGAAAAAAAAAAAAAATGACCACAAACAATCTCACCATGCATGTCACGGATCTGTCGGAGTCTCAGCGTGCCTAGCAACACACTGCCTGTGTCTTTTAAAAGGGCGGAGTCGTCCAGTAGGCGTGGCAACAGGGAGTGGTTCAGCCACGTCATGACGTCCTCCCGGCTACAGGACAAATTGGGGGATTTGTTATAAATGATACATTGCCATATGTTACATGTGCTACATTACAAAGTTGCCACAATGTTGTATCCATACTTTAAAGTTTGTATGTGGGTTCAAGTGTAATAGGGTTAATAATGCTTCCATTTGCCACTGTGTACAAGATGTGTACAAAAGTGTTATTGGATAGAATGGTTCACAACACTAACAATATTGCTGATCTAAGTTCATCTTTTTGTTACATTGATAATGTATATGTACCTCACGTGCATTAAGACATAGACAAAGACCTTTTGTGGTAATTGTGACATTGAGCAATCACTATATCTGTTCTACAAACAACAGCTGTAGTCTATGCTGTAGTTAAGCTAGCTATTTACCAAGCTGTGTGTGTGTGTATGTGTGGGAATGTGAATGTTTCTGTATTTTTTGCTTCACTGCCAAGGACCCATGTCCAGTGATTGAAGTGTACTTTGTCTATTGTCAGAATAAAATAGGAATAAAAAAAAAAAAATAGGATTTTTGTCTGATGCCTTTTTGATACACAACGCCACATCACACCTGTTACACGTGCGTGTGTGTGTGTGTGTGTGTGTGTAGTGGGGATGAAGAGGGAACAGATCTGTGTGAGTTCATCAGTGAAGTCACGTTGTCAAACTTATGCAAGTTACTTATGAAGGATGTTTGTGTGTGTACAGGATAAGTGTAGAGTGGACAAGATGATTGATGTCTGTGAAGCCTGTGTGAGGAAATGCATCTTATGTGAAAATTCGAAAAACAGAAGTAGTGCTTCATCATCACTTTTCTGGAGCTGCTCCATTTTAAATGAATGGGAGTTGCGGGCTCAGTGTTTGCTTGAGCCTTTATACTCAAAAAATGTTTCCTCACTTGTGCTCATCTTCGCCTGAATCAGATAAAATACCCTTCTCCTGAATGAATTTCCCTGATATGGTATCCACAAAGTCAGCTTCCCATTCACTGTCATGGGAGCAGCCACAGAAAGTGCCTTGTGAGTATTTTCTTGATGATATCGCACATTGTTGTGAGTTGTTTGCCTGCAACATTTATGTTTATCTTGATGCTGCTTTCTTGGGCAGGTTTCCATTGAATGAGATGTTATTCTCTTCTATTCTGTTAAATAAAAGTGAAATAATAAGAACAAAAAAAAAAAAACCTGTCCACATTCTATATTGGATCACAAGAATAAGATACTAGGATATATGAATGTACTGGGTAGGCTCAAGTTTGCAATTTAAGTTTACAGAAAACTGATACTAGCTCTAAAAACCTCCAGTGAGAGAAAAGTAATTTCTTGAGCTGTATGCACAATGCACAATGTCAATGCACAATGTCCAAGGCACTCTAAGTCCAAGGCACTCAAAGTGCCTTGGACATTGATTGACATTGCTTGAGGGAAGAGACTAAAAGCTTGAAATTTAAAAAGCTGTTATTGTTATGGCTCCATGACAACCGCACTGGAGGTTTTCAGTCTCAGAGCTAGTGTCTCAGTTTTCTATAGATTGGATTCCTGTTCCTAGTAACCTTTTTCTTAATCCACAAAAGCACCAAGTGAAGTGTTAATTCTGTCTTGCAATTTAAGTTCTTCCTGTTTATGTGTGTGTGTGTATGTACCTGCTGATGTTGCGGTACTCAGGTGTGTGTAGAGCTCGTTGCAGCTGGGTGCGCAGTCTCAAGCTGTGTGTGTCTTTGGCCGTGTCGGAGTAGTTGAGAAGCAAAACCACCAAGAGGAAGAACATATAAACCAAGAAGTTCTGAAAAAGAGAACCAAAGATTCTGTTATCATACAAGATACAACAGAGAGAATATCTGAGACACAATAAGGGTATAAAGGTACAGTGTGAGTATGAATGTGTGTCTCTCTGTTTCTTGCTCACCTTCAGCATGGTGTGCAGCATGTGGACCTTGCGGGCCTGGTGCCGAGCCTGCGACAGAGCGAAGCCCTGGGGTGGCCGCACCCTGGGGACCCGCTGGACCACCCTCTCCACCCGGGGGAACTCCACCAGCATGTCCTGGTCCTCCGGACGCAGCCGACGCACGCACACCGCATAGTACAGCGCCTCACACAACACCTGCGGGGGGGACAAGCTGTCAGCGTGAGAAGGGTGTAGAGGTCCAGGTCCTTGCTGTCTGGTGAAAACCTTTTATCTCCAAAATGTCAATTTTTCAGGAACTAAAAAAAAACCCAGACTTGATCTTAGCTTGACTGCAATGCATTTCTGAGTTTATCCAATGGGTTTGGAAACGGTTTCAAAAGCCCAAGAGGTCGTAGAATTTGCTCAACCCAAATAGGAACATGTAATCCTTCAATTGATGGTTTGTCTCCAAAATGTGAACTTTTCAGAAACTGAGAAAAACAGTCTGGATTTTAGCTTGACGACCAGGCATTTTTGAGTTCATTTAATTGGTTTTTAAAAGGTTTCAAGGGTTCAAGGGTTGTAGAATTTTCTCCACCTATAAAGGGCCATGTGATCCTTCAGTAGCTGAAACATGAAAATGACCAAAACTGGAGATACAAGGTTTTCACCTGACAGCGACAATATGGGAATTTAGACAGGGGTAGATGTGATGCCATATCAGAGTATAGGTGTGTGTCTGTGTGTGTGTGTGTGTGTGTCTACCTTGATTGGCTCCAGCAGCAGGCAGGAGCACAGGAAGCTGGCGAAACAGGAGATGAGCCACAACATGGCGACACTCTGACTGAACCCATGGCCCGCCCACACCGATATGCCATTGGCCAGACCGATCCCCGCCCAGCTCCCCCATAGGGCAGCACGTCCACACCAGGGAGGGAACCGTCTCGGGCGACACACGTCTGTCACAACTGAAAAGGGGGGATAATGAAAAATATAAATCGTAAGAGGAAATAATGAAAAAAGAGTGAAAGGGCAAGGGAGGAGGTGATGGTGGCTGGCATAAAATGAAGAGGGGATAAGAGTGGAATGATGGAGCAATAAAATGTAAACAAAGAAGAAATGAAGAAAGGGCATTATGAAAGTATAAATGTTTTATTCATCATTCAGTGAATCATTCAGTCATTTGCATTTGAATTATCTTCTCTTCATAATGCCACATGTCTAGGAAGATTATTCAAATATTCACAAGGGCAATAAAATCTAAGAAACATTTCAAGTCCTCGCCCACAAGGACAGCAAGGTCTATAGACTGAATAAAGTCATGAGTCCTCCAACAAAACAATCAAGGTTCCTGAAGAACGATTTGGATGTTGTAATACCTTGGGGCCAGAGCCGAGACTAGTATTCCTTTTTAATTCTTGTTTTTTTCTGAAACCACTGGAATTGTTTTGCTCATTAAACATTAAAGCAGCGGAACAGAATGAAAGCACAATGTGTATCCTGTGGTCCCGCATCAAAACACAACTTAATAGTCTAGACACACAGCCGGTATTGGACTCATTCGTGACACACATTACCCATTACTCTTTACTCATTTCAAAAGTAATAATATAACTGCACTTATTACCCTTTACACTTACCTTCAAAAATTGGGGAAGTGAATTACTTCTCCCGTGTGCTTCTGTGTGAGTGATCAGAGTAATCAAATAGCACAGCAAAGCAGGCTGGGTAACAGCTGTGCAGTTAGAGGCGCTTAGCTAATTTTTCTCTGTAGCGAATAACTTTTGTTCTTTGTTTTTTGGCTGTCCTTTTAAGTCAGGAGATCTGAGATTTCATGTTATTTGCAGTGGAAAGATTTCTTGTACCAGCGCACAATTTACAACTGACAACAATGTTCTTGTCATCGCTTCACTCGATAACATCAAAGTAGTGAGAATACTTGAGTGAACTTTCTGCTATTTTGCATCTTGTGTGTTTTCATGTCAACTGAGAGGAGAACTCATTATGATGAAAACAATACAGGGGATGCGGCTCGGATATAGTTTTTGGATAATTCAGCATTCAAACTGATATTTAGAGGACACACACACACACACACACACACACACACACACACACACACACACACACACACACACACACACACCTGTATTGGAAGTGAAAGCGGTTTTAGGGGGGTCTCTTCTCACAGATCCTGGATGCAGAGGCTCATTCAGCTTCTGAAGGAGAATCACTTCTGTCTTATCTCCAAAGATGCTTGACCTGACAGACACACACGCAATGGAAAAAATATTATATTCAGCCAGATCCAGAGAAAAGCCTTTGCACAAATGTGCCAGCAATGCTGGTGAAGCCTTTGCATTTCATAAAATTACGCTGAGAAATCTTTCAGATTTCAGTTCAGAGATAAAACTTACAGGTCAGCCATTTCACTTTCATCTGCCTGGGGAAAGAAATTCTGCCCATCTGCCAGGATGTGCTTGATCAGATCCTCATCTGTGAGCGAAGAAGAACTTGACTTCAGTCTGGACTTGAGTGTTACCGTTTGACATGGACAGTATCAATACAGAGTAATACTGGACTGTGTAATGTATTAATGTATTAATTAAATGACCTACCTGCACAATAGTTTGTGCAAGCCAACTGCTGGTTTTAACATGTGATCTGTGCGACAATATCTGATCAGTACAGTCTTACAGCTGTGTTTACCTGAAGAGGTGAAATATTTGTTGCGCTGGCCAGTCCCTTCCTCGTCGTCGGGGTTAAAGGTCATGTCGACACCTAGGTGCCTGCTCCCCTGACCCCTCTTCAGCCTAGGCAGCCCTGCCCCAAGCCCCGCCCCTCCCACCACAGACACATCGCTCAGCAGCTCCGGCCAATCCTGGTCCTCTGTGTCCTCCTGCTCAGCCATGCCCCAACTCTCAACACTGCAAAGGTGTGAAAGATTTCAGCAAATGACTCAAATAAATGAATTAATGCACAGAAAATGTATATTAATGACAGAACAAATCTATATTTACACAAACACTGAGTTTTTCCATATTTCTCTCCCAACTCCCAACTTTTCTTCTTTGTCTCTCCCCCACATTTCCCCCACTTTTCTCTTTATTTCTTTATACTTCTTGTCCTCCCCCTCTCCCCCTCTCTCTCTCTTCTCCCCTCTTCCTCTTACAGCTGACAATTTTATGCATAACTTAAAACTATTGCCATGGCAACAGAGTAACTCACCTTTTGGTTGACGGAGTGGGCAAATCCACATTGGTCTCTTCTGAGTTGGTCTGAGAGAGAGAGAGAGAGAGAGAGAGAGAGAGAGAGAGAGAGAGAGAGAGAGAGACACATATAGACATAGACTAATTAGCTCACCAGGGCAAAGCATTACATTTTTTCTTCACACTGCCTCACTGCGCTGTTCCTTTCTTTTCTTAAACATGCCAGAAAGCTCTGTACCTAATTTAGCACTCAAAAGGTCACAAAAATCATGGAGCTCATTTTACTTTCATATTAATTCCATGGATAAGGAAACAAAAAAAGTGTAAATTAAGACGACTATGAGCAGTAAACCACATCAGGCTGATAGCACAATTCAAATTTGATTAAATGCCAGTCGACATTTCCCATGTGACAATACCTCGCCCCAGAGGAAGGAACTTCCTGCCATGGAGTTGTCCAGGAAGTCATCAATCTCCACCGACTCCTGGTCCACCTGTGGGGGCACCTGCTCCACAGACACACACTAGTGTACACACACATGCACACACACACACACACACACACACACACAGATGTCAGGTTCATGTACGGCCTATGTGAGGCACTTGATCATGTGTTTGTTTGTTGCTTGTGCCTGTTACCTTGCTGCGGCTCATTCTGAAGAGTGTGAAGACAAGCAGGTAGAGAGGGTAGACCAGCAGACAGCTGACAAGACCTGCTGCCACTGTCTCTCCACTCAGTAATGAAAGCCTAGACACAGCCCTTGGGCTGCAGCACAGGACGGCATTAAAATACAGAAAGAACCACCAGGATTGGTAACTTGGCCAGTCACAAAAGCAGCTGGACAGAAACAGACAAACACGCTCCTGTACCTGTATCTCCTGTCCACCACAGTGCTGTACCACAGTGTGTTGGCCAATAGACAGAGCTGAAGTAACACGGCACAGCATGTTGCTCTCTGTAGCCGGGTAAAGGGACTGCGGGTGGGCCTTTCCCATAGCGACAGCCACAGGTGACTCTCACACACCGCCCTCTGCAGCTCACACACCAGGAGGCGGGGCAACCGGCGAAGCACGGCCTCTTCTGCAGTGCGCAGGAAACATGAAGTAAGGCGTTAGAGTGGGCAGGCACCGACCAACACTGGATGTTTACAACCTGAATAGGACATTTACATTGTCCACAGTTTCTTACCTGAGGCCTCCACCTCAATCTCCACCCGTCCATCAGTCTTCTCGTTGTCTACTGAGAGCCACTCCTCAACCAGGAAGTAGTAGCTGCTTCCTGTCTGCAGGTCTTTGACCAAGACGTACTGTAGCATCCATGCTGGGGACAGACCTGAGGGTGGGGGTGCATGAGCTAGTAAGTTCTGTACTATAGTAGTTGTAACAAATAATGGGTAGCAATAGTTACAAAGTGCTAGTGACTACAAACTGGTGTGTGTGTGTGTATACCCTTGTTGTCATGCCAAATTCGTAGTTTCCACACGCTGCCCAGGCTGGTATCCGTGGCAATATGGAAAATGTCAAGGGCATTGCGCACGAAGGCTCCTCTGCTGTCTAGGTGGCGGTGTCCACTGCGGCTCTCGCGCCCGTACAAACTGATTCCCACATGGGCCGTGGTGCCTGGAGGGAGAGGGGTCAGAGAAACACTCACTATAAATCATCAAGCATCGACAATATCCATCAACTTTTGAACTCGGCACAACCTGTTTTAAAAACCCTCTTCCCATCAACTCTTTTGTTTGTGGTGTATTTACATAGTTAATTCTACCAGGTGCCTATTGACCCATTAACCAACGCCTAACCTGCTGTCTCACAATGATGCTCCCCCTTGGCAATGTGACCTGAACTCACCTGCCCCTCGGCTCCAGCCAGTCTTGACCTGGACCTCGTACTTGAAGAGTCCATCTCGACCACAGAGTGGAACCACACCCGCTCGGCGCAGATCCAACTGGTCCAACTTGTGTAAAATGGCCGCAGCCACAGCATAGCATAGCAAACCCAACACACACACCAACAGCACGACCAGGCTTGGGGCACCAGAACGCTCCTGAGGGAGAGAAGGGGAATGGTTAGATGGTGTGTGTCTGTGTTTGTGTGTGAATAAAAACCTTACCCCATAACACTTGCAAACAGTGTGTGTGTGTGTGTGTGTGTGTGTGTGTGGGGTAAGCAGTTGAGTGAGTGTTTCAGTGTGGCACTGACTGGCACTATGAAGCTGACGGAGTCGGCTGGTACAAACAGGTCTGCGGCGAAGGCTGTGAGGTGCCTTGTGCGGCAGACCGCTCTGCTCGCATTGGTCTCTGCCAGCGGCACCATGCCATCTGTCCGCCACTGCTTCTCACTCTCACTGAAGTACTGGCACAGAGAGGCAAACACCCCCACTTCCAAGCGCACACCCACAGACTGGGAGGTGGGGCTACAGGCCGTGGTCACGTTGATGAAGTAGTCCAGCGTGGTGTCGTAGGACCTGTGGAAGACCGGACAGAGGTTACACTTTTGATTGTTACTATAAGACCGATGAACTCATTGCTGTAGTGATCAGTGTTGCCGTTGTTACTGGAAAAAAGCAATAAATTAGACATTACTCTTTACTTTTATTAAAAGTAATCAATTACTTTACTTATTACTTCTAGAGAAAAACTTACACTACTCGTTACATTATTTTTGCGGTGCACCCTAAACCGATTGTGCTAGGCTTACTTGTGTTGGGCCAATAAATATTGTAGACCTAAGCCCACATGACCAGCAGTAATCTAAATAATGACAGACATTCTGGCTTTCTGGATCATATTTACCACTTTGTTGGCTTGTTCATGTGCCCTCTACTCGTAATTCTGATATTTCTGACATGACTGAAAGGCAGGATATGTCGAGGGAAATCTTTCTATAGATATTAGACCAATAAAGAGGTTAAAAAGGCTGAAGAATGTCATGCAAGTAAGGACCGATCTGTTAGATCTGTAACAAACAATGACCACAAATTCTGAACTTTCTCCTCGCATATTTAATATACATCATATTACATTGCGATGGATGAAAGCGGCACTTACTCAGGGGACAGGAAGAAGGTGTATTTCCTGTGGTCAAGATCCCGCCCCCTGGTCATACTGAGTGTGATGCGTTTCCTCTCTGTGCAGTTGAACTCATTGGGTTGTTCGTGGGAATGGAGGTAGGCCGTGATGTACGGCTCCTCCTCGTCCTCTCCTCTTTTATCCCTCTCTAAGTTGTCTGTAGGAGGAAAGGGGAAAAGGCAGAGTAGAAATTCTGTTTATTTATATAGGTTTTAGAGAGGATAAGACAAATTTTATTGATCCCTGTAGGGAAACTGGGTTAAGAAAATAAAAATATATATGTAAAACTACGCAGGGAACAGCATGCTATATCACCAAATGGCCAATCAGAATGCCATGCAATTCATTAATGGTGAATCTGGTGATGAGGGTGAGAGTTTACCCTGCAGAGCGGTGAAGTTGAGCTGGACAAACAGCCCAGCCTGCCGGTTGCTGTTCCTGGTGCTGACCCTGACGACGACAGAGTCACAGTGGCTAATGTTAACGGCCCCGGCCGTGGGGACCTCGGGACCCACTTCTCCAGCCCCACCGGCGCTCCCGTTGTTAATCGCAACGGTGATGGCTTGACTGTCGTCCAGCCCGGCGATCGGGATCTGAGTGCCGTTCTCTGTGCGGAATTCCATGGACGCCACTTCGGTGGAGACGGTGTAGTTGGCCACATAGTTGAAGGGGAACGGGTTTGGCTCCACCTGGGGAGAGAGAGGAGGGAGGGAAAATCATCAGAGGGAGAGCAGTGTGCGGAAGACAGACAGATTAGATGTGACTGGTAGATGGAATTGTGACTGGTGGGTAATGACGAAAAAGGAAAAAAGTAGAGACCACATCCCCTCATTTGTCAGGTATCTGTTTGTGTGTGTGTGTGTCTGATAAGGGACTGTGGGGCCAGGAGCTTTTATTCAATCACTCTGACTGACAGGCTCTTTGACAGGCATCAACAGAGAAAGCTCAAAAGGAGAATTCCTGTTAGACTGAGTAGTTGTTTCCCACCGTACCTGAAACAGCAGCTGCATGATGCTGTTTCCTGAAGCAGCTCGGCCCAGACTGCTGTTGAAAGCTCTGGGGATGGAGAACCGCTGGCACTCTACAATATAGCAAAGAATAGAGTAGAATAGAATAGAAGAGAATAGAACAGATTAAATTAAAACACCAATGTCAACTGTTACAATTCATGTATATTTTTCCCCACACAGTATAAAACTTGAAGGCACTCAGCAGAAAACCTCTGCAAACAGTGGACAGTTCTCCAACTTGCAAAGCTGCAGCCTCCGTGACGGATTATGTTTGTTTATCATTTGTCTTCCGGGTTTAATTTTCGACAAAACAGCATGTGAATGCAACGCTGTTTAGCAGTAGGGCTGAACAATTAATCGAAATTTTATCGAAATTGCAATATGGCCTACTGCAATTTTCAAATCGCAGGAGGCGCAATATTTGTTAAAGGCGAAATGTGTGTCAAAATATCATTTTAAATTAAATATTGTCGTGCTGCAGAGATGTCCTGGCCAACACATCATATTCTACAGACTTAAGAAAACATCTTTGTTTGGTACAGATCCCCGCAAAAATCACACCATAATCATTTTAATACGTTTTTCAATGAAAATGAGAATAATGATGTAAAAATTATCATTCCCTCTAATATCGCAAATCATATCGCAATTGCAATATCAGTCAAAATAATCGCAATTAGATATTTTTTCAAAATCGTTCAGCCCTATTTAGCAGCCGACACGGATGTCGGACTTTCCCACCAGCACATGAGTTATTAGTTACGGCTAAAAAACGCTAATCGTCTACTGGCAGAAATCCCAGATCCAGATAATCACAAGTAATATTCCATGACATTTTCATATAAATAAATACATTTTGCTACTCTCGATTGCTGCTTGATATAACGCAATAGTGATTCAACCTATATTCAGTTCATGAAAGCATTTACATTTGCTTTTCTGAACACCCGATGTCGGTGTCATGATAAAAATCCTCTGGTGCACAGGAAGTGGTGCGTTATAGCAGCAGCAACAGCATTTGTGTGGAATAAATAGAAGAGTAAGAGTAAGTAAAACATACATACCATCCTTTAAATAAAACACACATACCAACATACATTCCACATACACATATATGCATACACAGACGCACCTGGGCTGTTGTTGCCATGGTAGCAGAGCAGGCTCTGGGGGTCAGCCAGCTTCCCTGTGGCAGCGATCTCGGCTCCCCGCAGCACCAGCGGCTCCTCGTTGAGCACGCGGGCGTGCATGAGGATCAGCATGAGCACAGAGGACAAGCTGTAGGCCTTGGCCGCCACGCGCAGAGGGTGTGGCTCCAGGGAGGAGGGGGAGGGGTCTAAGGGGGCGCCTCCTTGATCCTCACCATTGGAGGATGAGAAGGAGGAGGAGGACGAGGGGGACTCCAGGTAGGGGGGCTGGAGGTAAGCCTGGGAGGCCGACTGGCTGACCTGGTGGATCAGGTCACCTGGAGGGAGGAAGAGGAGGAAGAGGAGGAAGAGGAGGAAGATGAGGAGACAAGGTAGGTAGACGAGGAGGGATGAAGGGGAGAAGAAGAGAGGGGGAGAAAAGTTATAGTTGAGCGATGTTGTTCATTGCCCCAGCCTCCCCCCAGTGTGTATGAAATCTATATGTGTTATAAGAACACATATAGATGTCCCAATCAAATTTTCCATTTTCTGGCACTAGCTGGCCTTTGGCTGGTAGACATGATGACTCTCTGGAAGAGAAGTCAGCTGGACATGTTGTAAGAAAGAAAAAAAATCCTATCTGTCAAGTGTGCCCTGAAACTTGTTATCAGGTGATTATCAGGAAAAGTTAAATTTAGGTTGAACATCAGCTTTCTGGAGTGCATCAAGCTATAAACAAGAATGAATTATTGTGTTGTTGTTCCCCAGCTGATAGTACGGTTTACTTTCATTCATTTTTACCCTTGAGCAAGTTTTCTCATTTTGGGCAAAACAACAATACTGTGTTGAAGAAGATGAAAACATGTACATGCACTGACACGTTCACAGCAAATTGAAATTCTATTAGGTCTGGCACTTTTTGTTTTGTTTTCATTACCCATGATGTTGAGGATGTTGTCAGCGATCTCAGTGGGAGTGACGGTTCCCTGCTTAGTGTCAGTCTGCAGAATCTCCAGCATGGACTCCAGCTTGTTCAGAGTGCTGTTCTGACACTCCTCACAGATGAACTCTCGACTCACCGCCTGCAACACACACACACACACACACACACACACACACACACACACACACACACACACACACACACACACACACACACCTTATGGAATACTGTCATTTGCTTGCTTGTCTGTTTCCTTCTTTTCTAACTTCTGTTCCTTCTCCAGTCCTTCCTTCCTGTGTTTATTTGTTTGTTCCGTTCTTTCTATCTTCTCCTTCCCTGTGTCCTTTCCTTCCCACCTTCTCTCCCTCCCTCTCACCCTGCACTGTGCCAGAGCAGCGGAGGTCTGCTGGATGTCATTAACAGTGTTCAGGTCCAGCGCAGTCAGGGCTCTGGTGATGTCACTGCGGACGCTGACCCGGTAACGCCGCTCATCAAAGGACACCACCGCCGACTGCTCATACTAGAGGAGAGAATTTCACATATGAATATATTGTTACACACACATACTTCCATGGACACAAACAAAATGATGCACAGACACACATCATAAGTTTCAAAAGGATTTATCAAGAGTGTGTGAAGAGTGTGTGAAGCTGTTTGCTGAAACGCCAATGATCAAATAAATATCACAAATATTTTTTGCAGAGATGGCAGAGTTTCAAAAATAAGAACTCCATGCAACAGCTGCTGTGGAAAACACCATGTATTTAGCACTGACTGATCTTTCAATTATTAGACCATCAGATTAAGACGAATTGAAAGGTTTTATAAAGATGGAGGAATGCTTCAAGGAAGTGACACATCTGATCTGAAGTCAAATGATACATAGATTATGTATGGACAGTATCTACCGATGTAAAAATGTATTCAGTGGATGGACAGATGGACGGATGCATAATGCATGTTGGGGGGCTAGACAGACAGGCCTTTCCTACCTCATTCAGAACTGTAATGAGAGCCAGCGATAACTCTCTGACCCTCTGAGAGTCTCCCTGTTTCAGCAGCTCTCTGAGTTTGCTGCCTGTCAGCTCAGCCAGCCAATGGGGAAGGCTGCTGTAACCAGGGGGCGGGTCCGGCAGCACCACCTCGATGGACCTGGACACACACAGACGCAAAAAACAGTGTTACTGAATGTAGTGTCGCTAACTTTCACATATATGTGTGGACGTGTGCACATACGGGTGAGAATGCTGTTGTTATGCACATGTTTGCATGTGTGTAGGGCTGCAACCAGAGATTATTTTCATTATTGATTAATTGATTCATCGTTTCGTTTATAAAATATCAAAAATAATGACAAATGCCCATCACATTACCAGAGCCCAAAGTGATACTTAAAATTACTTACTTAGTCTGACCAGCAGCCAAAAAAACCCAAAGTAACCTATCAATTTTATAGTACGAAGGGTAACCTGCAAATGTTTGGCATTTTCACTCGTAAATGACTAAAACGATTAATTGATTATCAAAATTATAATTTATCAATTTTCTGTCAATCAATTAATCGGCCCATGTGAATATATGGGCAGCAGGGTGGCCTAGCAGTTAGAGAGACCGTCCTGTAATTGGAAAGTCTCAGGTTTGATCCTTGCCACGGCTAATGAGCCAATCAATATTCTGTTGAAATGTCCTTGAGAACTGAACTCCTGCTTGCTCACTCATTATAAGTCACTCTGGATTAGAGCAACAGTTAAATAATCACAAAGTGATACTTTGTTGACCCTGTAGTGAAATTCCCCTTTGGCTTTTTCCCGCCACAAGAAGGTCAGAGTATCAGCAACAGAACAGCGTCCCTGGAGCTAGCCTGGGGCGTGAAACATTAGGCCGCCCTGCCGCCTGTACTTGCCTAAAATGTAAAGCAAAATAAGTGTAGTTACTTGTTGAGAGCGGTGATGGCGGCTCCCTGGTGGTCCTCCACAGTGATGGACACAGCCACGCGGTGGCGGGCTGAGCTGAACCCGGGGGGCAGGAAGGCCGAGTGCTCCGGACTGCTGCCTTTGTACACGCAGAAGTCCTCGCAGTAGTCTTCTCTGCAGCGCGTCACCAGCAGGCTGTAGAGCAGAGGCGTCCCCGAGACCCCCATATCACTGTACCCTTGAGGGTGAAGAGGGGGGGGGGAGACAAGAACAGATGGTAATGGAGGGAATATGTGACGAGGAGTGAGAGAGAGAGAGAGAGAAATGTGAGCAGCTGCACGGTCTCCTGTGAAGCCAAATCTCAATCACAGCTAATGAGACGAGACAGTTTTGGCATATGAAACCAGAAATGGGAATAGGGAGGGAAATGATATCATATCTGACAGACCGACACCATTAGATAGTTCTAACTATCAGACCGTGACAGAGAGAGAGAGAGAGAGAGAGCACACCATCCCTGCCTCCCTACCTGAGCAGTTGAAGTGAACGTGGTCCAGCAGCGTGCGTATCCTCCATCCTTCCCCGTCTCCGTCCCCGTACTCCCCTCCTCCCCCCTCCCCTCCTCTCAGGTGGCACTCCCCACCGGCCGGGGGCATGTTGGGGTACAGCGTGATGGAGGCGGCGCCTTCGCCGTCCAGGTTACCGTCGGTTACGTGCAGGGTGAAGACGTAGGAGTCGCCGTGGCGCAAGACCCCCTGCCGCAGAACCAGGTTCATGCCGTCACTTCCTGTGGTGGTGGAGGAGGAGTCCAGGACCAGAGTCTCGTTACCCAGCGTCATGGCAGTCCAGCGCTGAGAGAGAGAGAGAGAGAGAGAGAGAGAGAGAGAGAGAGAGAGAGAGAGATACTGTTAGAAATAGGAAGCATGGAGGGAAGCAAGCATAGCAGGGATGGTATCTGGTGAGAGAGTAAATGATTTGGAGGCTACCAGAATGTGAAACGGTGAGGAGGGTTACTTTCAAAATGTAAAAAAGTCTGTTATTCAAGTCTCCAGTGTATCACTCAAACTCAGTAACATGAATACATGACTTCCAGTTCCTATTGGGTTACTAAAAATTAGGGCTGTCAATGTTAACACGTTAACGGGCTTTCTAGGTACCCGTGGTTGTATAAACAAACTGAGTCAGCTAAGCAGAAAGGCACTGTTCAGTGGAAGATTGAACAAAACATGCCGGTGTTCAAAGCGCCAGTCAACAGTCAGACTATAATCCAAGAATGGGCAAATTGATTTTTTTATTTTGTTTCATTTATGGGCATAGAGAGACCCATAAATGAAACAAAAATCAAAAAATCAGTGTGTTGCGTTTTTTAATTTTTTTTATGTTGTTTTAACATGCGATTAAATATGAGATTAATCACAATTAATTAATCATGATAAAAAAATACTCATTTGACAGTCTTTCTATAAATGCAAATATCTAACTTAATATCTAACTGTAATGGATCACAGTTACAAATTTCTGGAATCAAATGCAAACCAATTATGGACAATCTGTAATTCTCCAACCCTGATGTTGTTTTTTTTTTTTTTTTGCTGTGTAGGAGGCTAAGAAAAAAAAAAAGGTTAGATGGATAAGGGATGAGAGTGACACACGTGTCAAGGACAAAATTTCTTATGAGGAATAACATTGCGATTCCATACAGGCTTCACAATGAACTCCGGGGGCAGCAGGGAGGCCAAGTGGTTAAGGTGGTTGTCCTGTAACCAGAGGGTCACTGGTTCAAGCCTCAGTGTGTCCAAGTTGAGTCTCTAATTGCTGGAGGGGTGCTGCTCCTGCCTTGACCCTGTGCTGTGACCCTTCTAGTATATCTGAGAGTTACATACGCAGGCAGGCATATGCAAAGTCCATACTAGCTCTGTGTAGTATGGAAGCTAAAGTGTAGTACAACATAAAAAAAAAACATCTGAGCACAATCAGCTGGTATGTGCAGTTTGAGGCCCAGTGACTCAACAAGTATTTTGTCTTTAAAATTGTTTCCCTGTGCTAGTGAGAACATAACATATTCTCTCTGGCTCCACTTCCACGATGACCTCATTCACACACCCACGCACTGCTCTGTCATTTGCCTGCATGAAAAAAAAAAAAATCCCAGGGAAAGTCTGAATAGGGGAGAGAGAGGTGGAGCAGCAGGAGAAAGAAGGAAAGAATCTGGAAATTTTGACTTCACTGTCGCTTCTGTGGTACAATGACCTCATTTCGCTGAGACAGGGAAAGTCTGATTTAGTCGGTTTGTGTGCTTGTGCTTCTGTGTGAGTTTGTCCATGTGTGTGTGTGTGTGTGTGTGTGTGTGTGTGTGTCTGTCTGTGTTTACCCCACGGTGGAAGTCCTGGCAGTTGGTGCAGGTTCCTCTGAGATAGACGTAGGAGTTCTGGCTGACCTCGTAGATGGACTGGGCCTTACAGGACACACACTCCAGATACACCATGGGAATATGGCCACTCTGGACGAGCACCTGGCACACACACACACACACACACACACACACACACACACACAGATCCAACGTAGACATTTAGTGATTTAGGCAGTGGATGGGATGCAACCACTCAAGAGGTAGATTATGATTATTAGTCCAGTAGACAGAGAACTAACTTCCCAACCACTTAAAAACACATTACTGTCCTTAGCTAACATTTATCCCCCAGTTTCAGAGTTAATGCTCTGATTATTGCACCAGAGACACCAAGTTAAAAAACTTTGGAGATAGAAAGGGAGAAGACTGAAAATTGTTGAAGAGTTGGGGGAGGGGGGGGGGTTAATCATGAAGTAAAGAGGCTGGATATTGTGAATAATTTATGTGAGATTTATTATTGTGTCATAAACTGAGTGCATCTTCATGTTTGGTCTGAGCAACAGTTTAATAACCATTAAAAAGAGATATCAGTTCTACAAAAACTTCCATTCTGGTGAAACGAGTTCTTAATGAATCCACACCCACTCCGAGAGAGAGAGAGAGAGAGAGAGAGAGAGAGAGAGAGAGAGAGAGAGAGAGAGAGAGAGAGAGAGAGAGAGAAAGAGAGAATTGCGCAAAAAAAGTTCCACTTTGGTGAGAAACATTCTTAATGAATCAACACTCAACACTCCATCTCCCTCCCTCTGGCATTTCACTTTCTTTCTAAAAATTTGACTTTCATGTTAAAAAAAATGGGGAAGAGAGAGAAAGAAACAGAAACAGACAGACAGATAGACAGTTAGATAGATAGATAGATAGATAGATAGATAGATAGATAGATAGATAGATAGGTAGATAGATAGATAGACAGGGTTTTCACCAGGCTTGAAAGTGTGTGAGTGTGAGCAGCCATGTGCATAAGGATGTGCGTACTTACAGTCTGTGTGGTGGACTCTGGTGCCATGCCGTCTTTGCTGACAGTCAGTTTGAAAGTGTATTCAACGTCGGCCTCCAGCTCGGCGCCGGAGATGCCCAGCACCGGACCGCTGGAGCCCAGGCCAAAGTTCAGGCTGGAGCAGTGGGCCGCACCCTGGAAGCAGAGACAACATGAGGGAGATGGAAGAGAGGGAAAGGGAGGGAGAAACTGGGGGCGAGAATTGCAACAGCGTTTTGTTTACGAAACCAGTTACTTCTACATACAATAGGAAAATGGAGGTGGCAAAGAGGAAGGGTCCGGCAAGGAATAGCGTTACTGATCTTCAGAGAAAAGCGAAATAAGTCAAAAACAGTGTTAAAGTGCATGTTTTTGTATTTAGAGTGTGTTATAAAAGAAAAACACAAGTCTATCATCTCCTCCACACTGAAGCCAACAGTAACTGTGTCCAAGGTGAGGACAGTGGCCAAGGAGATTTGATCAATTGTGATGCTGTCAACTCCTCTCCATCTGTTTTGTTATGAGTACTTCAACCACAGCGCACAGTTTTTCTCTTTTTTATATATGTTCTTTTCTCACTCCAGCTTCTGTCCCTACCTCACAGCTGCAGCCCGTGTTTGATAGACATTTCCCATTTAATCCCGCAGGCACATGGATGCTGTGTTAACTCGGCTCGTCAGTCATGTCCTCAGCCTTTACAGTGTCCTTTGCAACGCCTTCACCTCTATGTGGCCTCTCCGCAAGCTGGGTAACCTTGCTTCTAACTCTATGCAGCGCTGGACAGCTGTGTGTGTGTGTGTGTGTGTGTGTGTGTGTGTGTTTAATTGGGCAGGGTGGGGGAACAAAGCACCAGCTGTGGAATGCTGAGTTTATCTCTAAACAGTTACATAACCCTTTAGATGCCTGTCTGTCTGTCTGTCTGCCTGCACACACACACACACACACACACACACACACACACACACACACACACACACACACACACACACACACACCCTCCTGCTGTACACACCCATCCCACTGGGCCCTGTATAGTGGTGCTTTGCTGCACAGGCGGAATCTGTTTCTGCCCAGCCAAGGAAGAAATTTACACTCACACACATGTGCACATACACACACACACACACATACACATACATTCATAAAACAAATTGTCCCAAACCAAATTTTCGTCTTTACACCGATGCTGCCAAGCCTCACTGAAGGCAATTACAAATACTCGGTACCAGATGACCATTGCATAATTTTTCACTAAGAGTCTCATTTGCAGAATCTATTCCATCCTCGAAACCTCTACAAATTCACCATTAAAAAGCACCGCTAAAATGCCTGAGAGTGCATTTTGATTGGACAATTTGAATCTCTTTTATTTCAATAAGGCTCAAGTCGGCTATGCTGCATACAGAAACAGAGAGAGCGAGAGAGACAGACAAAGGGGGGGGGGAGAGAGAGACACAGAGAGAGAGAGAGAGAGAGAGAGAGAGAGAGAGAGAGAGGAACCCATCTTGAAAAGCCCTCTGTAACCACAAAGAAAGAGAAAAAGTAGAATGGCAGAGAAGGGAAAACAGCTAAAACTTTAATGGTATTTACCAGCCACTACACAGTTTGGCACCAACAGTTTTTCTTTTTCACTTGGAACATTTTAATGGTGGCACAGTGGCTTTTAAAGAGCCGAGTCCTATTTCAATAACAGACATAGCATGGAGGACCATAACTGAGTGTGAGGGAGGGAGAGAGAGATTAGAGAGAAAGAGAGAGAGAGAGAAAGAGAGACATTATTTCCCAGATGGGATCCCAGAGATAGCATTCCTTCTATCCACTCGGGCTGCCGCAGACGGCTCAGTCAGTTAATGCAACACCACAGTAACTCTGTTGTGCTCTGCTCTGCTGTAGTCTTAAGGCACTAATCACTAAAAAATAGCCACTAGTAATACTTTGTTACTATCTAGTGACTAATAGTTCTTACTAGTAATTTTAAGTGACTGATATCAACTATTCTCATTTAGATATCAACATGTAATTTAAATATCTACAACATATTATTATGTATTTTAAGTAGTTTTTCATCACTCACTAGTCACTACTTTAATTAGCACTGGTCTCTAATCCAATTTTGCTAGTTATTATTACTGCTACCAGTACGTATTTACTTTTTTTAAGACTAGTTGCTATTCCACTCTTCACTACTGAGAACTCCATTGTTAACAGTTGCTATTGAATAAGGACTAGAAGTTTTTCAATAATGTAACAATATTCCATTTTATACAGTCAACATTTTCAGTTTGACTAGTAAAACCTACAACTGTATGATCAACATCTAGTTTTAATCAGTCATCAAATACTTAAAAAAAATATTTAAAAAAATATGATTAGTAATAACAAAAATGATGATGTTCATTTGGAATAAAAACAATAAGTTATCAGAATATTACTAGTCACTATTTAATAGCAGCTGGTAACAACAGAAATATAAATATAGAAATAGTTTCTGGTAACTAAAGGATAATAACTAGTAGAATTATATTAGAGACTAGTACTAATTAAATTAAATTAAAAGTTGATATTTAAAACATACAGCCTCATAGAATTCAATTAAAAGACTGCTTAGTATTTTACCAGTAAGAACTGACTAGCGAAATTTTTATTAGTCACTAGTAACTATAAAACAACTAGCATTTATTAAATTGTTTCTAGTAAAAAGAGAAAAGTGACGCAAAAGCCTAATTAGTCACTGGTACCTGTTAAATTACAGTAGATCTAGTATCTATTATATAGCAAGTAGTAAGTAATTAAAATGACTAGTGACTAAAAAAATAGTACTAGTGGCTAATTTTTATTGACCTTTTTAGGGAATAAATGATAAAATGACCTGCCATAATTTACAACCTGAATGCAAAAAAAACAAAAAAACAAAAACAAAACAAGAACAAAACAAATGGCTTGGAAGCTTTTGATTTCTTGCTGAAGACCTGTACTTCTTAACAGGCTCTATCTAACCTATCAGGAACAAGACAGGGGTATACGCTTCCACCGAGTCACTATCAGGTACAGTTTCAACAGAAAATGAAGATCCATATAATCCAACAGTATTTCATGACAAAGCCAGCATTGGGATGGTTATAGCTGACTGAATATTTGAATTATACCAAAAGTTAGCAATTCTTTGTTTTGGGGTGATTTGGTTGCCATGTGCGCCCTTACCTTGGAGGTGCTCTGGCAGTCCCAGTGGTAGTGGAGTAGTGACTGGCTCTCTGGGTCCATGTTGGGGTCGTAGGACTGCTCCGCACTGAGCTGCAGGTCCTGGGTCCTCGACCACACCCTGTAGTTACCCCCCTCAATGATGGGCACCAGCCTGACAAGGAAAATGAAAAGGTATCACATTAAACACAAAAACAAAATATAAAGAATAGAAAGATAAAATAGTGACAATTTTAAATGTTTTATCCACTTAATCCTAACCAGTTGTTAGCTTGTTGGCCTATGTATCAGCACAGTTACAGTTGTTAAAAAAGTTAAAGTTTACATAAAAGTTTACATAAAAGTTTAGACACTGTAATCTATCACAGTTATACATTAAACTCTCAAGACAAGGAACAGAGGAAATTTTCTCTGATGGTTTTAAAAATAAGAGGAATAATGTTAAACATTACTTCTATAACACTCCTCAAAAAAAAGTTACAAAGTGTTTTACATGATATAAAAACATTGGTGCACAAGAAATATTAGGAGTTAAAAACAAAAGGGAGAAAAGTGTAACCTGCAGCTCAGGGGAAAAGGATCAGTGCCAAAACTCAATGTTCCTAGTGTTTCTCCACTAACCTGGCAGCCATGACACTGAGTTGCAGACAGGCGGCCTTCCTTAGCGGCACACCTTGATACGACAGAGAGAACACCACGGTGTAGTTCCCTGCCGCCAGCGCCATCTTAGGCACGGACAGCTGCAATCTACGCATGTCCACTTCCGCCGGGAGGGGAATGGTAGAGACTGGCACGTTCTGAGAGGGCTGAGACAAAACCCCATAGTGGTCGGAGGCTATCTTGCGGTCTTGGTCATTGTTGCAGTGGGGCGTAGACAGGATCTGCCAGAGGTACTGCGCTCCGTAGCGATTGCAGCCTTTCAGGTCCACATTGGCCTCCACCAAGGTGGGTTGGGAGCGCCAGATGGCCAGACGGGGAGCTTGGACCACCTGAACTTCTGGCTCCTCACACTCTAACACCCTGATGTTCACCTCCACCTGGGCCTGCACACTGCTCACCAGGTTACTGCAATTCACCTAGTAGGGAGAATAACAAGTTGGTGAGATGACACACCAGATCCCAGTCGATGCTTTCACAAACAGCATCTGACAACTCGATTTATCTCATATTTTAGTATTTCATATTTCATGTATCTACAGTATTAGTATTTCATAGATCTACATATGGATCAACGTAGTTCGAAGAAACATACTTTGACCAGGTACTGTCCCGGGCGGATGTACTCATAACCCACGGTTGTGGTGTTGGTGGGAAGTGGGGTAGATCCATCACCAAAGTCCCATAAGCACTCGACAGGATTAGATCTGGGCGTGATTGAGGCCATCAGTGTCACTGTCTTATTGATGAAGGTGTCACGAGGCACTGCATCCAGCACAGCGGCGGTCAGGAGGTTCTGGACCAGGATGTGCTTGGTGATGTTCTGGCCGTGAAGTGCGTTGAAGGCCTTCAGATAGATGATCAATAAACCGGCCTCTTCTGGTGTGTAGGACACCTGTGTGATTTAATAAGACAAATCAAAATGTATGCACCTGAACAGCCTTTTACATGCTTACTGTATTAAGATGATGATAATAATAACAATAGGCGTAATATTTAAATGATCTGACCTCTTTGCCCATATGAGGTGCAGGGTGGACGTGGTGCAAATCAAATGTCCACAGAAAGTGAACGGGTTTTCCTGTTAGGATGTTGGCCACAAAGTTTCTCTTCACACCCACAGGGATGGCAGCTTCGCAGCAATCCAGGATGCTCAGTTCACGCACTGGCTCCATCACCTCAACATGGAGGTGGTGTCTCTTGGAGCTCACCTGGATTCCCACATTGGAACAAATGAAAAACATGTGTACCGTGTTAATTTAATTAACCATCTGCCATTCATAAGAGAAAAAACTGAACAGCCATAACATCTATATTATACTTTTTTTTATATCTTTCCCCTTGGACTTTACCTGATTGAGAGCCGTGAGATTCACCATGTAGGTATCCACCCTGCTGAACTGGTGGACGTAGGTTTGGTTGACTTGAGGGATGACAGTGGCATCTCCACTGATGCTGAGGATCAGACGAACATCTGAGCCTGCTGTCATGGAAATGGTGAACTCCACCCTCTCACCGACTGCTACAATATTTTTACTGGCCCTCAACTCCAACCCCTGGATCTTTTCCTGAACAAAGAACTCTCTGGAAACCACTTGCCCGCTTACATCATTGGTAGCATTCAGACTAATGATGGTTGTCTTCGGCTCAAGGAAAATCAGAGAGGTTTTTCTTCCTATTTCTGTTCTACCCCCCAACAGCCACATCCACGTCACATTGGTTCCTGTCTGGACCTCCCCCTGGAGCGAGATATTGACGCCTGTTGCCACGTAATTCTGCTCTGTCACATTGGTAGCTGTGAACCTCAGCCCAGAAATGACCTCCTGGACTCTGACAATCTTTGACACAACCTCTGAGCTGACCTCGTTGAAGACCTCCACGCTGACCAGCTTCTGGCCAGGACTGGTGAAGGTGTGCTTCACCCAGGGCTCGTTCCACTGCAGAGCATCCCCATTTACAGACCAGCGGTACTGCAGATCTGAGCCGTCTATAGTCAGCACTGTCAGGTTAATTTGGGCATTGACTGCAACCGGGTTGTCACTGATCCGTAGGTACACCCCCCCAACTGGGTCCAGGAACTGGATGGTTCTGTTGACAGACAGCTGGCCCAGGAGGTTGGCTGCACGGAGAAAGATGTCACATGGACCTGGTACAGAGAAATTAACATCCACAGTCTTCCCACTTAGGTTGAAGGCTGAGCTAATAGGGTCTAGCTCTCTGATGAGGTTCCAAGTAAAGGACATGTTGGTTCCTTCCCTTAGTGCCGCCTGGAGGTGGAGAACGCGGTTTGTAGCAAAGCAGCAGCCCGCCAATCCAATGCTTCCGCCTCCTATCTCCTCCTCTGCTAAAATCTGCAGCCCCTCAAGCTCACGCTGCACAAAAAGGAAGATACTTGCTTGTGCAGTTCCTACATCATTCTCTGCTGTCACAATGATGTTGAAGGTCCCTACAGAGCGAAAAGTGTAGAACATGGTGTGGGTCCCTGGGATTGAGGTGCAGCGGTCACACAAAATCCAGGAGAACCGGACACCATCGCCCTCCTCCATCTGGGCCTCAAAGTGGACTGAGGCATTGAGAGGGACGTTCACCAGGCTGGCGTTGACCGCAAGCCCACGGATTGGTGTGAGCACGGCTACAGCTAAAACAGTGCGGTTCCTGCTAACCGTGTTAGCTGCTGTCAGTGTAATATTGTAGTTTCCTGAGACGTTGTAGGCATGGATGATATTCTGGCCTGTAAGAACTTTCCCGTCTCCAAAGTTCCAGGTGTAATTGACATGGGAGGCCAAGGAAGAGGTGGTGAAAAGGTATGGTTCTCGAAGGGTCAGGTTATTGGACCTAGTGCCGTTATGTTGAATAATAATTGGACCTATGGGCATCTGAACTTCAATCAGGACACTGGTGTTAATAGCGGAGATGTTATTGAAGACGATGACAGTAACTATGTACTGACCTGGGGTTTTATAGGTAGTCACTTTATTCCCAGAATCATGGATCAGTACAGAGTCTTCCTCCGTGTCAAAGTCCCACAGGTAGCTGTAGTTAAACTCTGGCTCAGCTCTGGCATGGAATCGTATCTCCTCCCCCACACAGAAGTGTGTCTTTTCAAGGGTAAGGCTGACGTTGGCCACAGCTGGCTGCACACAAACCCAGTTGAAGAAGTTGGCCTTGGTTGCCTTGTTGACCCCACTGGAAAGAAGCAGAGAGAGGTGGTAGTTCCCACTGGACCAGTAGGTGTGTGTGACCCTAGGAGTGCCATGGTGTGTCTCATTGGGGCTCCCGTCCCCGAAGCTCCATTCATAAAGGTGAGCCGATGCGTTACCAGACACCCAGGCCTGGAAGGAGACAGGGCTCCGTTCTTGGACACACCCAGACGGTTCCATCCTCACAACCTGGAAGACAAACACCTGGACAGGTAGGATGGTCCAGCCAGAGCTCACAGCATTGCTGGCAGTCACATTCACTGTATAGTTGCCATCTTTGATGTAGGTATGCGACACCTGAGGCTCAGCTGTGGTGTAGTTGGTCCCATCGCCCATGGAGAATGTCCAGGTGATGTTATTGCCTGAAGCAAGGTGCGCCCACACTGTAGTGGAGCTGTGGAGCTCCGTAGGAGAGGAGCTCTCTGCTGTTAGTTCTTCAATCTCCTCATACACAAGCATGTCAGCACAAGCCTCCATTGAACTGATAGTGTTGTTCACTGATACACAGACATTGAAGACTCCGCTCTGTGCGTAGGTGTGTGGCACTTGCCTCTCGCGGCCCTGCAGCGGGGCAGAACCATCTCCAAAGTGCCAGGTGTAGTGGATGCCATAGGCTGAGGGCCAAGCGTGAGCCTCAAAAGCCGCTGATTTGCCAGCTAGGAGGAGTCGAGGCTGTGTCTCTATGTCAACACGATTGAGGATGCTGTAGATGTTCATGACGATGCGCTGGCTGATGTTCTCATAACGGTTGGACACTGACAGAAGCACTGTGTACACTCCTTAGAGGAAGAGGAAAGACAGGGAGAGGGAGGAGATAGACAGCGGAGACAGAAAATGAGGAGAAATAAGTCATATGTCACTATCTACCCTCAGGTCTATAACATTCTAATATTACATAAATTGCTGCAACATCAGGCTGAAGTGGCTGCTATTTCATTATTCATGATTGTACGCTAGTCTGGTGCGATGTATAGGGAGACAGGGATTAAGTTACCTGGCTGGGGGTAGACATAGGTGACGTTGTTGCTTAGGAGCACCTGATTGGGGGAGTCTGAGCAGAGGAGGGACGGGGCGTAGGGAGGCTTGTATTCAAACTCTTTATAACCCCCATCACCAAAAGACCATCTGCAGCATACAGAGACAATGGAAAATCATTAAAGGACTACCTTAAGAGGAATGGTGCTGGAATAGATGCATTGAAACCAGTATACATTTCAATCCACACACACACAGAGACACACATATACACACACACACTCACAATCACTAGCTGGAAAGTGGAAATCTTGTTTGACGAGGCAATAGAGGGTTTGGAGAGGGAGAAGTGGAAACTCAAAACTCAGGAAGCCTCCCTGGACCAAGAATGGTGAGAGTAGAGGGAAACTAAGCGAAAGAGGGAGCAAGAGTTGGAGGGTGGGAATGTGAAAGAGGGAGGGAGGGGATAGAGTGAACGAGAAAGAGGGAGAGTGAAAGAAAAAGAAGAGGGAGAGAGAGGAAACAGCAGAGCAGAAGGGAAAATTCCTGTCAGCAATCTGCTCTAACCACACGGTTATAAATCCAAGACTCTGCATATGATTGCTGCAGTGCTATTACAGAGCACATGAAGATGAAAACAGAGAGACAGAGAGAGATAGAAAGAGAAATAGAGAGAGAGAGAGAGAGAGAGAGAGAGAGAGAGAGAGAGAGAGAGAGAGAGCGAGAGGGAAGAAGAAAGGACTACTCAAACACAAACAGATGTACCGTATATTCACACAGACATAAAAATAAAAGGAGTGAAAGAGGGACACAGAAAAATACAAAAACAAAAACAGCTGTCCTGCTCTATCTATCTATCTATCTATCTATCTATCTATCTATCTATCTATCTATCTATCTATCTATCTATCTATCGTATTACTTTCTTTCAATCTGTTCAGTAGGTGTGATTACTTATTGTATTATCTTAAGTACTCTATTGTGTAGATCTTAGCTATATCCTGTTCTCTACTGCTGCAAGGACCCGATTTACCCATGGGAATCATTCAAGTTTAATCTAAATCCAATCTAATCTAATCAATGCTCCTGCCCATCTGCCAGCGGCCTGTTCATACCGGAAGGTGGCGGCCACAGACATGTCCAGGAGCACAGAGGCGGTGAGGGTCTGAGCCGAACCCTGAGTCACCACATCCGGCACACCCGTTACTGTGAGGTTGGCCATGGGCTGCAGCCGGTCCACCGTCACGTTGAAATGTTCTGTTAGGTTACTGACATGGTTCATGGCTGTGACCTGGAGGAGATGCAACACAACGGGTAAGACTACAGGCACTGACCGGTCAAACTATGACCTCATGCAACACTCGAGGTGCAATCCTAACATTTTCCAAAATATCAACATGCCCTCCATTAAAATTGGACTGACTGCATTCCCTGTTCTGACCATTAAGTCAGACCATGTTAATATTTTAACTTCCAGGCAAAAAAAAAAGTGATTTTAATGCAGGGAGTGTTGCGCCTACCTATTCTAACTGACTCATGATTTTTTCCTACTATTCTGCCTTGCTTCTCCACAGTTTTTCTTTCTTTCTTTCAGAGTATTCTATGCAGTTAAGAGAAAATACACCGATGGGTACCCTTCCCTCTAAAATCCAATAAAGATGGCTGATTTCTGTGTCTCAAAGGCTGAAATGTTTCATGTTGTTTCGTTGGGCAGCTTTTCCATGTGTTTACTGACCAAACTGGCATCAGTACAACTTTCATTTCCTGTCAGATTTTTGTATTTGCATTTGCCAGATACTCATACTGTTTTGTTTCTGATTTATTTTAGCAATGTATGGTACTGTCAGGACACCAATAAATGCTATGGAATACAACATTGTAGCACATTATTAGAAAAAATAAAAGTAAGCCTAATTCTAATTCTAATTGGTTGGTTTAACTTGCATAAGAAATTATGTCAATGTTTGTGTATACCTTGTTAAGAGGCTGGGCAGGGTGATACATCAGAAACAAATCAGTCACATAACATTTGAATAAAGTCCATATATGAATGGTAACAGAAAAGAGAAATTGACCAGTCTGACCAGAATTTGACTCATATTGAATTTAAAAATGTGAGAGAGACTCACTGTGAGCTTGTAGACGGCAGCGTTCTGGTAGATGACATTGAGAACAGTGTTGTAATAGGTGAAGTAAGGCTTGTCATCCACTGTCCACTTAAATGTAGGATTGGAGCCTTCCTGCACTGATGCTGTGTAGCTCTGAAACACGCACACCCACCCACACACACACACACACACACACACACACACACACACACACACACACACACACACACACATACACACATACATACAAAGATGATGATGATATAGCAAGGAAGTATGTATACTAGAGTTGTCACAGTGGTGCCTTTTGACACCGGTGTTGTTTCCCTCCTCAACACCGGCCATACCGGTTATACCGCCTGTCGCCACTAGGGGGTCTAAGCGCTAGCAAAGTCAGCGTCACTACAATGAAAGTGAAACTTAAAATTCCTCTCCAAACTGTATTAACACATTTGTAAACATAGCAGTTTTTAATCAGAGATTTATAACACTGCTCAACACTCACAGAGTTAATGTGAGTGCAGTGCAGATTCTGGCATATTGCCCTTCTTTAGGCTACCATTGGATTGTAGTGGACACATTACTGTCACTAGGTAAGTGACAGTATGTTTTTAGTATGTCCATTTATCATTTAGTATCCTAACTTGAACATGGAAGCTCTGAATATGTGTTTTTATTTTACAAAATAGGAATAACGGTATTCCCGGTGTGGGGCTAATAACACCGGTAACACCGCCCACCGCGACAACCCTAATGTATACAGTACAGTATGCATAGTATCAAACATATAGTCTCATTAATACAACCACCCTATACCGGTTAAGTACACACACACACACACACACACACTCACCACGACTGACTCCATCAGCACCCTGTGTGTAGGGTGTGGCTGCACCATCAGGCCTCTGAGCGGCTCTTCCAGACGGACGACCACAGTCAGGCTGGCCTCCGTCACATTGCTGTGCGCCTCCAGCTCCACCTGCACCGGGCCTCTCCGCTCCTCCACCCCCAGCCTTAGATCCAGCACTGCAAACAGGCTGGGCTCCGCGGCCTCCACCCCCGACCCTGGGCTTGGCCCGGGCTGACAGAGCCCCGGGCTGGAGGAGAATTCTGGGGGGCAGGCGGACTGGAAGATCACGCTGCGGTTACTGCCACGCCGAGACACCATAGTTATGTAGCGAGACTGGACACGGAGCAGCAGCCGGGTGTCGTTGGGCTGCAGGTAGAGGGTTCCATTCTGGGAAGGGGGGTGGAGGACCGTCAAGCCCAGAGGTGGCACCACCCGCACCGGGCATGATGCTGAGACTGGGTAGGATGGCTCAACAGAAGTCACCTGCAATATATCAAAGTTAATTTTATGTCCATCACTATGTTCATCAGGATAATTAATGTCGGTAAAAAAAGATGATTTATCCCAGCAAACATTACATTGAAGAGATGTTGATGGCCTACATAACGTTGAAAACCTGGGTAAAAATAGTGCCAAAATGAAATTTGAGATGACGTCCGAAGCTACACACATTCAAATGTAAACTCCTATGTATGTCAATTCAAGACTTAGACATATTGCACAGATAACACTAAGTCCCAAAGCTGCTAACTGCATCGTTTTGCGAAATCATAAACATCTTTCTAATATCTGTTCAAAACAGTTTCCAATATGAAATTTTACCGTGCCATAATATCATATAAACTTTTGTGCTTGTTTGGGTTTGACGTTGAACCAGCACGTCATGTAAACCTAAAGGGTTGCACATATCCTCCTGCACGTCGCCATCTGTCAAATGCATGCTGGGATATGATACACGCTTAATGACTTAGCAAAGAGCCTGACCAGCAGGTTGTAGAGTCCTGGCTGTGGTAGACCAGCTGACAGCTGGGGTCCCTGCAGCTGGGTCTCACTCTGTCCCACGTAGAGCACCCTGACGGGGCAGACCACTTCCCCCAGCCAGCCTCCCTCGCCATCCTCCACCAGCGCCTCCACGTCGAGCTCCGGGTCGGGGACAGGGTCAGCGTCAGTGTCATGGTCGGCTGAGCCGTCGGTCGACTGGCTGGCGTTGCTGGCCCAGAACCACTCTGATTGGTTGAG
The DNA here is from genome assembly GCF_048128805.1 of Centroberyx gerrardi. NCBI lineage: Eukaryota > Metazoa > Chordata > Actinopteri > Beryciformes > Berycidae > Centroberyx > Centroberyx gerrardi. The sequence continues at coordinate 18,877,477 of NC_135999.1, read as the reverse complement.
GGCTAAAACAGGTTGTCGCCACTGTGAGTGTGGGGAGGTGTGGCAGCGGAGGAGGGAGGCGGGGCCAGCGTCGTGCTGCAGGGCGATGACATCACCAGGGGAAACCAGGAGGTCCTCCAACTGTTCTCGCACCTGAGAGAGAGGGATAAGGAGGGTGGATGTATAGCATGTGTAGAAGTAAACTTTGAGTTTTCTTATTACTTTGGTTGGCACTGAGGTAAGGTAAAGCCAGACCAAGTTCTGAGAGTGAGAGCTGGATTTGAAACCATCATAAATATACATATTATTTACTAGACATATAGTAAAACTTTATTTAATATGTCTGCAAACCATATTTAGGTACATTAGAAGAAGCACAGAGTAGGTACTGTATATAACTGTGTGTTTATGTTCACTTCTGTATCACAATATACAGTGAGCGCTGAATTTATTTGGACAGTGATGTTTTCAGTGTTTCGGCTGCACAACTATGGATATGAAATGATCCAATGACCTATAGAGGTCTGCATCCCATTAACATCACCAGACTCAATATCCTGTTGCCTCTTTGCAGCCTTTTTACAGTTCAGTGTATCTCTGTGGATCCAGTTGTAGACTACATCTGACTCTAATGTACTCTGAGGCATGATAGAGTACACTGTTGGCTAAATGACTAAAAGTAAACAAGGGTCTGAGTTATTAAACCAGGTTCAAAACATCATGCTCCTGCATTAGAACTTCATGATAGGTATAACTGACTTTAGCAGTTGTTTCTCACTATTAAATTCCCCACAGAAGTTCAGCAGACAGATTAGTAGGGGCTGCATATCTTAAAACTATGTAGCAAGAGCAAGATGAAGCGGGTTTGATATGTCTGACTTGTTTTTCATACTCGTTCATCCAACCTTGTATCCAACTCCCTCAGAGTAAGTTCGAGGCAGATACAGATGTCTAGAGGCCATTGTGTTAAAAATGTAAAAAAATTGGTCTACAAATGAAAAAATGACTACTTTATTGAATAGAAACTTATTCTGTCTCTGCTTTTGTGGCAGTGAAATGGCAATAATTCTTTAACTGTTCATCCAATCTGGCTGTAAAAGCCATCAAATTAAAGCTGGCAGTCTACACCTCTCTGTTCCTGGGTTGTTTCACATCCAAAGAGCAAAAAAGCTCTTTGGATGTGCACTAAAAGCACAAAAAACTGTGTCCTTGATGAAATAATTTTGGACCTCAAAGTATATTCTCTCACCAGTATGTGTGCAGCGGGTCCTGAAGGTAGGGTGAAGGGCACCTCATTCAGTAGGGTGTACCTGGGCCTCAGCACCCCAGGGGGCAGGCGGTGTGCCTGGGTACAGTTAGGACAGGAGGATGGCTGGCAGGGGCTAGAGAGGGCCAGGCAGCGGCCCTGGAACGGGCACCACTGCTGCAGTGGGGGGCACGAAGAGGGGGGTGACTGGAGCCTGGCGTCACTGGGCACACACACAGCCACTGGAGCACACACTGGACCTCCACAACCTAGGAGACAGACGGATGGGTGTGTGTGTGTGTGTGTGTGTGTGTGTGTGTGTGTGTGTGTGGGGGGGGGGGGGGGTATGGATGAGAAAGGGGGTTGTGTGAATGTGTGCACAGAATTAAATAATAGAATTACATTCAATCTATTCATATATTCCTATTCATTCATTTCTTCTTTTAAATAGCAAATTTCCTCTGAGGGGGAAATAAATTGACAACTGACAAACTTCAAGGTGCAAGTGAAAAAATACCAGAAAGAGAAAATTAGCAGTATCTTGAGCTTTTTTTTTTTGTCAATGTGTGTGTGCACTATGCCTTTCACTTTTTTATTCAACAAGCAAAATGGAACAAAACGGACAAGAATGCCCGGGATTAGGGGAGAGAGGGAACGAACTGGTGGAGTGATTCATTATTTGATCAAAGAGCTGAAATTGAAAATTTCTGGAATCTCTAAGACAAGCCAAAAAGTCTACACTGCGGGATGTGCATGTGAGAGAAATGTGTATGTGTGTGTGTGTGTTTGTACTGGGAAACCAGCCAGTGTGCTGTGCTGATGTTCTTCTCCCAGTAGGGTCGGCTAGACTCGCTCTCTGCGTAATTAATAATGTCAATATACATTATCCTTTCCAGTTACATTAACAAACTCTTTGATTGCTCTCACTTCTCTTCTTCTACCACTGCTCCACTGCTGCATGCAGAAATTCTGCATCAACTCCAAGTAAATTTCACAAAAATGTGTTCCTTTGTCTCTCACAAACTATCCCTCTCTCTGTGGTTTTCTCTCTTTTTTTTTTTTTTTTTTTTTACATCTTTCTTGTGCTCCCTCTCTCTGTTCCTTTATCTCACATTTTTGCTGCTAGATCCCTATGGAGATGTACAAAAAAAACCAACATAGAAAGCAACTCAGTCCACTGTGCCTTGTGCCGCGCAGTGTTGCAGATGTGTGTCATCTGGCTGAGGATTGTGCGCATGTCTGTCTGGTTTTTCATCCTCTGGAAATCTCAGGCAAGGACAGGAAGCCGGGGTGTTCAGAGGGGAAGTGACCTTGTTTGCTCTGGCGTTTTCCCTCCCTCCCCTCCTGCTCTGTCCTAGTTTCTATCTCCATTCAAACTTTTCTCTTCTTTTCACCTCCCTAACAACCCTGGTGAAGGCTGGTCTGTGTGTGTGTGTGTCTGTCTGGAGATGTGGCGCAGGTGGCGTTTCAGTTTTTTTACCACCTGCTGATACTCAATATGTTCGTGTGTATGTTTGTATGTGTCAACTGTGTGTGTGTCAGTACAGGTCGAGGTAAGTTCAGCTCATAGGCAGGTTTATACGTGTGTGTGTGTGTGTATGTGTGTGTGTGTGTGTGAGAGAGAGAGAGAGAGAGAGACACTCACCAGGTAGCAGCAGGTGCAGGCCGGGGTGGTGACAGTGGGGTCTGTAGGTCTGGAATCGAACGTGGATTTGTGAACTAAGCTCCTGAGTGACAAACTCCAGGGAGGACAGACGACCCGCCTGAACAAAGCTCAACGCTGGGAACAACAGCACCTGAGTGCAAAGACAAAGAGGGGGGAAAAAGAGAGAGAGTTAGATGGTGGACGGTTTGGGTAGAGAGAAACGTGAATAAATGAAAGAGCTGAGACTCCTCCTCACCTCTACGCCACTGCCGGGTGTTTGTGGGGCAGAGAGCGGAGCGACGGGGGGGCGGTAGAGAGCGCTGTGGGAGGGAAACACAGCCAGGCCCACCATGTAGACCCCAGCATCGGGAACACGCACTGCAGAGACAGAAACACGGTGGGTGGAGCGCGGAGAATGGAGTTAAGGTGAAGGAGGAGGATGAGGATTGAGGGATTTTGAGAAGAGGAGAGAGGGGAGGGGAGGTGGAGACAGTTTTATCAAGGGAAACGTACGCAGTGATGGAGTGAGTTGCTTTTACAAGATAACTGCAGTCCCCAGGGAAGCAAATTGCGTTGTCCACAACAGCACTTATCAAGGATGGAAAGACAGAGAGACAAAGAGAGAGAGAGAGAGAGAGAGAGAAAGCGAGAACAAAGCCCCCAAGACAGACACAGACCAAATAAAACTACTATTAAAACTACTAAAGAAAGAGCACTCCACTGCAATATTTCCCTGCTGACTGCAGTCTGACACGCACACACACACACACACACACACACACACACACACACACACACACACACACACACACACACAAGACAGACACAACCAAAGAGGCACAGATAGACAGACAGTCAGACAGACAGACAGACACATAAGCTATCAATCAGCTTATTGTGGCCTCTGATGAGATTAATTAAAACACTAATTACAAGAATATAATGATGTCAGTCATTACAGGCTATGGACGGCCTCTGCCTGATGACACTGAATTGCAGTTCATTTTTGAGAAGGGGGGGTTTAGGGAGCCTATAAGGAATTCAGCACAAACTGGCCTGAACCACCCAGCTGAACTTTTGAGCCCTCCACCTTGAGATGTGTATACACCCAGTCTTGGCTGTTGAAAGCCGCCAGTGTTTGAGTTAGATGAGGTGTTACATCCTGATTTCTTACAGCATATAAGAGACTCAGGCCCAGATTCATGAAAGGCTTGTGCAGGGAAGAATGCAAAAAATGACCAAATCAGAAAGCCATGCTATTCACTAACTGTGTGCAATGAGTGGAATGCAAACCTAATGGTGCTGGTCAAAAAATAAAGCCTCTTTGTGCCTGTCATGCTCATGCATATGTAAATTATATGTAAATCGCATCACATAATATCTATTTGGCGGTGAGGCCAGGCAAATCAAGACTGTGCCCAATTCTGTGACGTTTTGCAACACCTACTCCTCCAAATTATTGTACTGCATATAAGATCTTTTGAAAGGAGGCATAAAGACTTGGCAGAATGGCAGCTATTATCGCTGCAAGATGCAGGCTTTGTCAGCAGTCAGGTAAGCAAGGGAGAGAGTTTTCTGTCCTAGAATCTCAGATCGGATCAGAGAGTGCTCCATCTTTTATTAATGCAAAAAACGGTTTACAAGTATACACAACCAGTATGTATACAAAAGAATCCATATATCAAAACTAAACACCAAGTATATAGATCTACCCGCCACAAATAAACACAAAATGAATTATAGCTGTTTGCATATTTCTACAGTTTTCACAACTTTCTTGTTTGACGTTTGAATTAATCTTATGTACTGGTTCTACTCCTTGACAAACACAAGAAATAAAGGAGATTTATGGGGACACTTACATTTATGAATATGACATTTGGCAAACATAGCTATTTCATTTATCACATAGGATTGTTCCCATTCCTTTCTGTCATAATCTGTGAAGCTGAACGGCACATTCTGCCAAAATATGAAAAAAATCCTAACAAACACTATCAATTAAAAATCTTGAGATGCCTTGCCATAATATTCTAACATAAGAACAATGCCCAGAAAGATGGAGGGCAATCTCAGGATGCGTATTACGGAAGGAGCAATTTAAATTAATGTCAAGAGCACTATAATAATAAATGGCACTTTTAGGGAGCAAGGATGCCAGCTTTGGTGGATTAATCTAAAACTGAAGCATGCAATTTGCGCTTCCAACTGGTGATGAAGGAGGCTATTTGCTTGTTCTTTTCAAGGGCTTGATTATGCCACAACTTGATTTGCATAAATTTCTTTGTGAATAAGATGAAAATTCTGCAAGTGAACACATATCTATCTATCTATCTATCTATCTATCTATCTATCTATCTATCATCTATCTATCGTATTTGTATTCCCTGTATAGTGACACTATTTATTCATTTTTGGTACTTTGGTCAGAACACTAAATGCAAGCCCTTGTAAAAAGCCCCTGAATGACCCACTTAGTCACCACACATATTGTATATACTGTATATATTTTTAGGAATCTCTTCTCTGATGTTTGATATTTAAATTCTATTTGTAAAGCTTGATTGCTGCTTGTTTGTCTGTCTAAACACTTGTACATTGCACTGCACCAACCTCACCAAGTCAAACTCCTAGTATGTGAAAATGTACATGCCGAAAATAAATCTGATTCTGATTCAAAAGTGAACGTGGATCTCAGTATTCATTTTATTTCAGGCATTATATTGAGATAGTGTGTGTGTGTGTGTGTGTGTGTGTGTGTGTATGGAGCCTACCTTGGGGGCTGTACTGGCAGACAAAGGCCCGCAAGGCGCTGCACAGATGTGAGCTGGTCTGGGCGTCCTGGTTGAGGGACACGCACACGTTGCCGGGGAAGAGCGGGGAGCGGGGCGCCTGGCCTTCCTCACGCTCCCGTGCCTCGGAGCCGTTCACCCAGCGCAGCGTGCCGGGAGAGTCCACATCGCTCAGGCCCAGCCACACACCTCGCTCCCTGGAGCACGAGCAGGAAGGGACACGCAACACACAGATTAGCGCGGTGCTTCCTTGACATTTAGTGGCGGTGACCCTTGACTGCTGGAAAATTGCCCCCGCAGCTAGAAACTGACACACAAACACGCTTGTGCACACATCTTACTGAATATATCAAAAGAAATATCCCACATGTAATTATGAAGGAACATCCAGGCCAAGGGTAAAGGTACCTGATGTTATATAACAGATTACATACAGCATGTGCTCCTAGAAAATGAGGAGATGGAAGTCAATGTCTGTGTGTATTTGTCAAGGGAGTGTGTTTGTGCAGGTGCTACAGCACTGTCAGGCTAGGAATGAGATGTACCATTATACAGAAAATCTAGACTTAAATCCATATAGGTCTCAATAAGCTAAATTAAGTTAACAAGAGGCTTCAATGATCAATGATTGCAGAGTACCGAGAGCACTATAATGGGCTTCAACGGAGACCCAATGGGATGTTACAGAAGAGATGTTACTTTCCATTACTACTTCATTTTATCATTACTATTTATTTTACTACATTAACCCTTTCCCCCCCCCCCCTTTTCTGACACTATGATTGGGTTGGATGTATTTGGACGCATTGTATATTTGTACTGCGACTATGTGGTGTATAGAATCTTTATGGAATAAGTATTCTATACAGAGTCTATATAGAGTGATGTCAGATCCTGGCTATGTGATCAATACTTTATACTTAATACTTTATACATACATACTGTAGGTCATGGGTCAATGCAATCGCCACACCGAAACATTGTGCACTGTTAGTGAATAAATGTCCTGGAGCAGTATGCTGTTGTGCGGATCAGCTTTTTACTGAGATATTGAATACATCTCTATGATTGTAACGGATAAATTGGACTTTCATTCCAAGAGTCTTGTAATAGACTGCATCCTTTTCCCTGCTTCCATTTTTCTCACTTTCATGCACTGAAAACAGGGATCAAAATGGTCTCAAAAGCAGAATCGCTGTGTGACTCACTTTTAAATGATCTAAAGACAGATCGCATTTTTGCGAGAGGGTGCGAAACAGGCCAACATCAAACATTTTAGACATCTTGTGTGACGCTGGCTTAGCTGTTTTCAGACGTGTCTAAAATTCACCACCCACGTAAAAATGACTTCTCTCCCCGGCTTGTTATTTTCATGCTGCTCTGCCCCGGCTGAGTATCCACATCTGTGAAAACTACGTCTGAAATAGTGGAGAGGGGTGAAAAAATACAAGCAGCGAGGGAAGAGAAAAACGGGTCGTCTCTTTGTGCCAAAAAAGCGGAAAGCGATAAAAATGGGGGTCCTTATGTAAGAATGAGGGGGTGGAGGCAGACAAGAGAGGAGGAGGAGAGCGGGGATAAACTCCATCTGCAGCAGGTTGAGGGGCGAGGGGGGGGTGACTGGCTCCTTTTTTTCATTCTCTCATTCACTTTGGTCTACGAGAGCAGGGCCTCTGCCCTCGGATTAATGATGGGTGTGGGTCAGGAAGACAAGACACACACACACACACACACACACACACACACACACACACATACCATGAACTATGGACTCCTCCTCCCAGGGTGTTAAGGTTACAATGCAGCTGTGCTTTTACAGATGTGTTTTTGCGACCCTCTCCGACCTAAAGACCAAATATTGGAGGCCAACAACTTCTTTTTTTTTATCACAACTGGGCCAAGCTAGGGCTTACATGATGTCCATGTACTGTGCATCAGCCCTACATAACAGTGGTTCTGAAATGTGTAAGTACCACTCTATGCAGGGCACCTTTTCTCTAAAAGTGTCTGAGCCCGTCATCATAGCCTGTTCACATCTGAATACAATTATGGAGAAAAAACAGTTTTTGTTTCGTATGCAGCCAGTGGAGAAATGAAACACATAACAAAACAAAAAACAAACAGACAAAAAAAAACACACTGAAAAATCAGAGAAGGGTGACTAGAGGACAAGAACAGAGGAAAAAATAAAACTAAAAGAAATTTATCAGTGTGGTAAGCTTCATGGCATGAAGTTCATGAACAGTAAACAATAAGTGAGTGTGTGTACGAAGCTGTCAGCAGGCAAATGTGTGCTGAATTAGCAGTTTTTTACTGCCCTGAAACAGTACATACGCTGTATTGTGCACATGCATGCAAACACAAACACAAGCAGAATCACATTTTGCCAAATAAGCCTAAAGATTCACACAGACAGGAGGACGGTGCACCTCTTCTTGTAGATTCCCATCCAAACCGTGTATTTTGTGATCGTCAGTAAACCAAATCTTAACATCTGCTTTGAATTTTTTTGTTAATCTGTCATGATGTTAACCATGTCGGCTTATATTTGCTTGGCTATCTCTGCTGTAAACAGACTGTAAAATGGTAAGAATTATTAACTTTGTCATGCAAACAGGCACAAAGCATCTGGTAGCAGTGCTAGTGAGTAAGCTGCACTTGGCAAGTGCCTGCAGGGCCTGTGCACATTTATTGATATGACACACAAAGAAATCTAAGACATCTAAGGTGTACATCAACAAGAAAATTAGATAACAGTTAACTTTACTTTTCAATGGCTAATGTATTAATATCTCTGGGAAAGTACTGAAAGCACACAGTACAAAATAATGATAATAATACTAGTACACTTGTGCTTGAATACAAAATGCCATGTACTAAAATAAATGCTTACAAAATATAGTTCCAGCAACTGAAATAAATATTTCTGATTGATGTGCTCACTTTTCTTCATGTTTTCCTTACTGAAAATAGTGTTGTCCCTCTTTGAGAACTGACCTCACAACACACACACACACACACGCACCCACACACACACACACACACACACACACACACACAGATGCTTAGGCCCCATTTCCACACCCCATACAGACACAAATGCACTCACTGTGTGACTTTATGTGCCAGCAGGTTGCGCAGCGTGTCGGTCCTGACTATTGCCAGATCCCCACCGCGGTCAGAACATTGCCGTCGAGCCTCGGTCCAGCCAAACTCCCCCGGAACGATCTGGAAACAGCGTGAGGACTCGGCGTGGTACACCCCGTCCCTCGGACAGTACGGGGAGGCTGGCGGAGGACAGACAGTCACTTAATTTCTCTTATCATTTGAAGTCACAACTGCATAAATGGAACGATAAAATCATTATTTGACCATTAAATCTTGCATATACTGTATACAGTATACAGTATACTGTATATATACTGTACAAAGAAGCAGACAAAGCATTGTATCCACATGGTTCAGTTTTTAAAATCCCCTTGAATAATGATTTGAGTGTGAGTTTCTGACAGGCTGAGGAGACAGACAAGAAAAGGCGAGAAACAGAAAAAGAAGATAACAGTGATTGAAGCCATTGTGGATGGTGTGACTTTGCACACACACACACACACACACACACACACACACACACACACACACACACACACACACACACTCTAGCTATCCAGCCCAGACAATCAGACAGAACCTGATGGGACATTTCTTGTCTTTCATATTCCCACTTTGTCCTTGAGCATGTCACATAGTTTAATTCCCTTGCCTATTGCATTGCTCCCTTTCCTCTGACACTTCATTTGTCGCTTTGTAGAATGGCTGCTATTTCTCAAAGAAATAACCTGATGTACAGATCACACACAACGATAAAAGATTCAATTAAAAGAGTCAATACAGGAGAGAAAACTTAATAGGCTTTCACTGGGAATAAGAAAGAGCCAATCGTGTATTTTTCACTGCTTTGGTATTGCCTTTCATAACCTTATATTGTTTTGATGAGCTGACATAGCTAACTAGCAAGCGCTAATTAGGTAGCATTAATTGAGAGTAAACAGAAAAAACTACTACTAAAAATTACTTCAGAGTATCAACCTCAATGATGATGGATGCATCTGCAAGCAATGCTTTTGAGACGTTTATTCCTGTAGTCTTTCAAATAAAAGTTGTAAAGAATATAACAAAAGTTCAAGGCACTCTTATTTAATTTAAAAAAGCCTTTATTTCATGGGCTGAATTCTTCAAACAAGAGTGCCTTGGACTTTTTTGTTTCATTCAGTTGCACACTCCAAACCAAAGAGTACCTTTTTGGCAGTGTGCACCATTTTTGTAGCACTCTCTGTTTTTCTTCTTTGTTCAAATTGTTGTGAAGAACTGGGAAACATTGAATGGCTGTAATAAACTCCATTTTGCCCTTGCCAGGTGAAAGTATTGTTCAAGAAGTAAGATCACATCCGTAGAGAAACAAGGAAGCAAGGAAATCGAATCGGGTATTGACTGTGAAAAGTTCTCAGCCGGCAAGCTTGTTGATCATCGGCACATCGGCTGAGTTTCCCCAGTTGCTCTATATGAACAGACTACCGGTGACTTATTGATCGTGTTGCTCGCAGTGTAGAAGCACCGTAAGTGTCTATTTGTGTGTGTGTGCGTGTGTTTGTATCTTACCTTTGGCAGCCTGGATGCCGTCCTTGGTGATCCTCCAGTCTACAGCCACGCCCACAGCGCCCCTGCTGACCAGCCTGAACACTAGACTCTGATTGGCTACAGCCAGAGGTGGACAGTGCAGCTCCAGTTTGGGAGGCAGCGTCACGGTCACCTCCCCACGCACAGTGACCTGGACACATGCAAATATAAATCAAACTGCCTGTACAACACTGAACAAGTAGAAAAGTGTATTCAATTTACCATTACTTGCCTAGTTTTTTAAGTAAGATAATGGAACTTCAACTTAATCTCCCTTTTTCAGTCTCACCTCCTTGTGTCCGGCCCAGGCCATCACACTGACTGCATACTGCCCAGGAAGCCCGTACTTGTGCGTTGCCGTGGTGACCTCTGTCTCCGTGCTGTTGACCCGGGATGAAAGGTCGCCAAAGTCCCAGGACAGCGTCACCGGAGTGACCGAGGAGGCGGCGGAGAAGCGGATGTGGTCGTGGACACTTAGCAGTGGGAGGGGCTTCAGCGACACAGAGAAGTCCACCGCAAACACGTCATGGGCCAGAGTCCAGCCGCATTCCTGTTACAGCCAATGAGATCAGAGGTAGACAATTAGAGAATGTACAAGAATGACTATTTTGATCATAGTTTCGCTGTTATCTCTCTACCTACAATACAGATAGTCATGGAAGTCTGGACAGAGTCATATAGCAATAAAAAAAATTCTCAGATTTGGATCCGAGAGAGAAAATCTCTATCTAATGTGGACTGAATTAGGGGTCCTTGATATGAAAAAGGTTGAGAATCACTGATCTAGTATATGATCTATAGTATGTACATGATGTAGTAAACAATGTAGTATGGTATATGACATGTATATGATGGTATGTAATGTGATAAAGGGCTATATATGCATAAATAAACAAGACTATACTAGCACTCATAACACACTGAGGGAACCCTGCGAGGAAGAGGAATTTTGCTGTCAATAAGCACAAATATTCAGAAGTATTGTGAACTATAACACAACCAGACGGCGATTTTCTCGACTAACAAATTCTGCTGCTAGAGGATTCTTCTGAACAACAGTCCTCAGGGAGCTGGATCTAAGGATGAAGGGAAGTCATTCAAGCCACACCAGGAAGTTGTTGGGGTGTTACAGGAAGGTTTAGAGGAAATCCTGAATACTGTGTTTACAAAAAGAAGAGAAAAGGGAAGAGAAGGAAACTACACTAGAGGAGATAGCCATTTGGAACTGTTCTTTCTGATGTATGTAAATGCTTCACCGTAACTTTATGAAGTGATTGTTGGTGTAAATGGCAGATGACTGACTTCTTGAGTAACAAAATGTAGTAAATGGAGTGAACACTGGTAGATAATAAGGTGTTTATTATACACCCCTGGGTATGGAGGTCTCAGAGCGGAGTGTGTTGTCATACCTTCATCACATGGGGGTTGGTGCAGGCGGCGGAACACTGAGACTCGCTGATGAAGTTGGGCTCGGAGTTGGTGCTGCAGAGACACTCGCGCCGCGCCCCCAAGCCCCCGTAGCGGTGCGACGCGGCAAAACACACGCTGTTGCACTGCTCCCGCGTGAAGTTCCCCGGCGTGGAGGAGGAGAAGATGACCAGCTCGCTCCGCCCCCCTCCTCCGCTGCTGCTGTCCTCCAGACAGGCCGCGTAGTTCAGACCTGAGGGAGAACGAGACGATGCTTGACCGAGTCTGCACACTGTAACTGAAACACCCACATTTTCCCCCAAAAATTCTTTTGTGACCCAAAGCTAATTTTGTAGTCCATTGCACAGACTGGTTTTGTGATTTTTACCCAGTTTAAATATTGATTTTTTACCCTGTTTAAATATTGACCCTCTGTATTTTATTCAGCACAATATGAATTACAGCATTTTGAGAAGCGCTTTTGAAATTCCTTCTCCCGAATAATCTGGGAACCAATATCCCATATTAATGTTGAGTGTATTAGTGTGTGATTGTTTACTAGAGCAGTGGTTCTCAAACCTTTTGCCTCACGACCCCTTAAAAAAAAGCGATGCCTACTTGCGACCCCCCGTGAGAGGCTGCATTTGTGGATTGGTAAACAACCAAAAAATTATTTTCCCCTTTCATTTGATCATCAGAGTAACTTAGAGACTGTAAAATATTTCACAAGAAAAAAGCAAAAATTTGATCTGAAATCTGAAAAATTACACAAGATAATAAATTTGTATTGTAGAAATATGTTTCTTTCCTATCCTATAAACCATCTCCAACCCCCCAAAATTATCTTGTGACCCCCTGGGGGGTCCCGCCCCCAGTGTGAGAACCACTGTACTATAGCATGCATGCGTATATACTGTATGTGTGTGTGTGTCTCTGTGTCTGTTTGTCTGTGCGCATGTGTTTCGTACCACAGGTGAGCAGGCTGACGTTGAGCAGGGGCTGGTGGCGGAGGTCGGGCGGGTGGTGGCAGAGCATGGCGTCCGGCCGTCGAACCCGCACACCTTTCTCCTGCAGCCAGCTGACCAGCCGGAAGAGCTTACAGTCACACTCATAGGGGTTACTGCTCAGGTCGCTGGAGCAGAGAGGGGGAGAGCAGTGAAGTAACCGGTTCGGCAACAGCTAGAGCGGGACACAGTGCTGAAAATTGACAAACTGATGGCACTGTAACGCTGTCTGAATGCAAGCTAAACTAAATGATGAATGCTATGTGTTAGGAAGGGAGAGAAGGGGGCAGGAGGAGAAGCAGGCGGGGTTGTGAGGGATGGAAAGAAGGAGAGGAGGTGAAGGGACAGGACAGGTATGAGGAGAAATGAAGGGGAAGAAAGAGGGGAGGATAATGGGAAGGAGGGGGGAGGTGGAGCAAGAAGAAGAGGGGTGAGGGGGTGATGGGATTGAAGGATAGAGGGAAGGAGGAAAGAGGGAGAGAACAGAAGGGACAATCAGATTATGTAGGGCTTGTCTCTCGGTCTATTACTGACTACTGTTTAGCCTCACTCAATTACAGACTACATACGGAGAAAACTTGATTTACATCAAAAGACCCGGTGAAGAATAATTACTACTCACGACTCCCACTCCGCTCCGAAATAGAGCGTTATGCATCTTGTGTGTAGGCGAGGTAAATGGAAATCTGCTTGCTTAAGTGTGCTTGATCGTTCAGATGTGTGTGTGTGTGTGTGTGTATGGGTGTGTGTGTCTACGTGTGTGCATACGTGTGCTTCTGAGCATGAGGTCTACTGAGTAAGGACATGCCTCATTCATAAAGACATGGCTAATCAAGATCTTATATAATATTTGTTCAATTTTTATATTATATTTCTTGGAGAGAGACGTGAGAAAGAGAGACGGAGAGATGGATCGGATACATTTCCATAACAATGAATTGTGTTTACTTACATTTGAGTTAAATTGCATAGGTTGTCGCATATTCTTTCTTCTATGGTGGTGATTTGGTTGTTGCTCAAATCACTGTTGGAAACAAAGAGGACATCACATCACTGTTGACGTTAAAGCAATGACAGTATAATATCAGCATTTTTGGCAAGATCTATCTGGTGCAAGGTTGTCAGTGACTAAAGAAATCAAAGTCAATAATTGAGTCATTTAATGAATATGCAAAACTGCTTCTCCCTTATTATCATCCCATCGCAAATTCATGCAATCATGTAAAGTGACCTTTAGATCTGGTGTTTATTGAAGAGGATACTGTTCTCACATATGTATTGATCTCCTTCAACAAACACACTGAGCACATAACTCATACAATATGCTTAAAAAATCTTGAAACCTGACTGATTAACTGAAAACACTGACTAAATGGAAGGGCTGACTAATTGACTGAAAGGGGGCCGCCCTAATCTGGTGGTAAAAATTGTTGCATAGCCAACGGCATCATGCTGACCTCAAATGTTTCTACCTAAAACCTTCTCCTTCTTTCCCCTCTTCCCACTACTTTCTGCTTTGTTTCCATACTCTTCTCCCTCCTTTTCCTTCCCCTCGCTTTCTCCTCTGCTCCTCTGACTCTCAGCTTTCTCCCTTTTCCTTCTCCGCTCGTGCTATTTCTCCCTCCCTCCCTCCCTCCCTGGTCTATCCAGTAGGCTACATAATGGGGCCGTTGTGTGGTGGTTTTGGAAGGAACCGATGGAAACCGCTAGAGTCCTCTCTCATCACACACACAGACACAGACACACACACACACACACAACTTGCACATGCACACACACACACACACACACACACACACACATGCGCGTAAACACCCACACAGAGGGTGGAAGGGATAAGGTAATGGATGGAGGAAGAGAGAGATGGATAGATGGAGAAAGCGATGGGGGGAGGTCTGGAAGCGGAACAGTGGGAGCCTGGAGCAGTAGGCTGTAATTGAACTTAATGGCGCTGTGATTGGTGTGTGTGTGTGTGTGTGTGTGTGTTTGTGCGTGTGTGTTTTTTGTGTGCGCTCTCTCTGGTCCAACTAGTCTACTCCTGGGGTTTCTGCCCACTTTAATCCAGACTAAACTAAGCTGTTCTCCCTCCTGCTTTCTTTTCCTCCTCCTCCTCCTTTTGCCTCCTCCTCTCCTCTCCTCTCCCCTCCTCTCCTCTCCTCTCCTCTCCCCTCCTCTCCTCTCCTCTCCCCTCCTCTCCTCTCCTCTCTCCTACTTCTACTCACAGGATGGACAGCGGCCCGCAGCAGAAAACTCCTCTGGGGAGAACATTGATCCTGTTCCCCTGAAGATACCTGAGATAGATAGATAGATAGATAGATAGATAGATAGATAGATAGATAGATAGATAGATAATTAAGCACCCATTGAATTGAATTGCACTGAATTAAAAGACATAGAAAGACAGTGAGAGACAACGAGCGAGTTCTCTATATATGGAGTTGTACACATACACATCTCTTGCTTTCTGGTTTGCTCAACCACCCACTCACACACACACACACGCACACACACACACACACACAAACACGGCGCTGTGTGTACTCACAGCTCTCGGAGGCCAGTGAGGCGGTCTAGCAGGCTGGTATCAAGGGAGGAGATGTGGTTCCTGGACAGATCTCTGTAGATGAAACCAACATATCCACACTTAGAATGCATGTGGGAGCCAGATGGTTGAGTATACACACACACACACACACACACACACACACACACACACACACACACACACACACACACACACACACACACACACACACACACTTATCCAGAGTAATTTACAATAAGTGCAACAGTAGAATAAGCTTAAATTTCAATATCACCAAAAATTAAAAAAAAGTAACCAAAAGTAAGGAGTGCAAACAGGGCCTTAACGCCCTTACAATATCCCTGTTATTGCTGAATGATCATGTAAGACAGAGTGCCAGGAAATTAAATAGAATAAGAGCGAAGGAGAAAGAAAGAAGGCTTTTTTTTTTGCTGATACTGGAAACACAAATCCCATTCTCAACCATTAAACTCCCAAGAACAGAGGTGCA
Organism: Centroberyx gerrardi; assembly: GCF_048128805.1. NCBI lineage: Eukaryota > Metazoa > Chordata > Actinopteri > Beryciformes > Berycidae > Centroberyx > Centroberyx gerrardi. The sequence goes on along the minus strand of NC_135999.1, from coordinate 18,861,698 downwards.
GACACATAAAGACAGACACATACACAAACACACATTCAGATAGACCAAAGGAGGCAACATTAAGGACACTACAATGAAGGGATTTTCAGCTTAATATTTTTGTTGTGATGAGACATCATAATCCAAAGCAAGAAAAGGCAACTGTTTGCTGTCGGGTGAAAACGTTGCATCTCCAAAATGTCAACAGCCTTGTTTCTTAGCTTGTCAACAATGCAGTTTTCAGTTTATCCAATGGGTTTTGAAAGGTTTTCATCAGCCCAAGGGTCGGAAAACTTTCCCAAGCCATAGTGAAGCATGTAATCCTTCAATTTAAGTTAAAACATGAAAATCACCAAAATTGGAGTCACAAGGTTTTCACCCGACAACAATGATACAGTTGTCCAGTCAAGTTAAGTTTATTTGTATAGCCCTTAATCACAGTTACAGTCTCAAAAGGATTCACTTTATAACGCAATAAATTAAAACCCAATGTTTGACCCTCAATGACAAGAAGGAAAACTCCCAGGAAAACCTCCTCAGTTGCTCAATAATGTGACTTTGTGCTTTGGGCTTTCCATTAAAGTGAAATAAAATGGGTACGTTGTGAATGAAAGGTGGAGGAGGGGAGCTGTTGAAATTTGCTGACAGTAGGCAGCTCAAACAGAAGGGTACCATGACTTCATTCAGCACAACATTGCCACCATTATTTCCGAGGACTAGCTTAGACAACTATACTGTGTGCAAACAACTAAATCCTCAAACACAGCACGTAAAGACTACATAAAGTACAGGCAGAGATATATAGTGCTATATATACTGATGGCCTATCCATTTGCGCAGTCCCACACACACATTCACTCATGCACGCACACACACACGCACACACACACACCATGAGCACGTAGGCATCCAGATTAAGTCTACAATAGCAGCTGTCAGGGTAATGATGGGTTTTGTCTTTCTTACCCCCTGCTGTCCTTCAGCTATGGTCTTACACACAGTAGGCATAATCGCTCACTCAGTGTCTCACACACACACACACACACACACACACACACACACACACACACACACACACACACACACACACACACACACAGGTATAAAGGCACAGATAAGAAAAAGTGAAAAATTACAAAGTTCAGGAAATTTATTTCAGGCTTGCATACAGACAACAAAACACAAATTTTCTTCTGTGCCACGATTTATAAAGACATAGAACAGCTGCCACAATTTTAATGGCCTTCTGTGTTTCTTGTTTTCACTTTAAAAGTATTCCCACAAGTCCCACTATTTTCAGAAGTGTCTGTAATCAGGATACAATATTTTTTCAATAAAGTAATGGATTACAGTCAGATTTTTAATACATTACGCCGTTACAAGTCTGTCAACAACCCAACCCTGACAGAGGCACACATGCATGTACTGTATAAACACACGCGCGCAAACACACACACACGCGTACACACACAATGACCCACACACACAAACACATCACCTGTCTCATCGCTATTAAACTGATAACTTGAAGTCAGAGAGAGAGAGACAGATAGATAAGGGACTAAGGGAATGAGAGAAAATGAATTGGTTCAACAGAAGAGTTGAGCAGTGGAGATGAACAGCGATATAGCAGAGGAGGATGAACGAGGGAGTTAAAGGGCCAGAGAACAGAGAAGGAAGAAGGAGGACGGAGGACGGAGCTTGGCTAAGTGACTTCGGCTTCCTCTGTGTGGCTTCACTCCAAAGCCTCAGCTGCACGTGAGAGGGAGGAGAAGAAAGAGAGAATGAGAGGAAAAAAAAGGCAGGGAGGATGCCAGAGGTTGAAGGAGGACAAAAAGCGCTGTGTGTGTGTGTGTGTGTGTGGGTGGGTGGTGGTGGAGGAGGAGGTGGAGGAGGAGGGGTGGCTTAAATTAATGAACGTGTATGAGCTATTACTAGATTGACAAAATCAACAAAAATACTGCAAAATGAAATTTGCAATAGCCTGCGGATCCATATTTCCACTCTGTACGCTGTATGGTGTAAGTTTGGTACGCTGATATACTGCAGCAGCAGAACTCAAATCAGCCAATCAGAGGCCGGGGAATGTATAAGTTTGAGTGTATAGGAATGCAATCCCCTCTCCCCTTTCGTTCTCTCTTTCTTTGTATGACTGAGTGTGTGTGTGTGTGTGTGTGTGTGTGTGTGCGAACAGACCAGGACGCCCATTCCCAAAAGGAAACATCTGTACATTCCAGACAAGCTGTGTAAGAAAGAGGGGGAGAGAGAGAGAGAGAGAGAGAGAGAGAGAGGGAGAGATAGAGAGAGAGAGAGGCAGAGAAGCACACAAAGAGAGAGGGATAAACAGATGCATCCAAACAGAATGAGAGGCTCAAACAGAGACACAGAGGGTGAAAGAGACAGACAGAGAGAGATAGAGAGAAATGAGAGGGAGAGAGAGAGAGAGAGAGAGAGAGAGAGAGAGAGAGAGAGAGGGGAAGGTTCAGACAGCAGTTGTTGCCCTGATTTGGGTTCTGATGGATTTCTGTTCTGGTAAACTCATCAGTAGAAGAAACAGGACAGCAGAAAGCGGTTCCTCCTAGGGTGACGACTCACCTTACTTATGTAATGCTTTCAACATCAACACCAAAAGTGTGTGTGTGTGTGTGTGTGTGTGTGTGTGTGTGTGTGTGTAGCCTACTGTATATTTAAGTCTCTCTAGCTGTCCCTTTCAATCTGACCTTATGGGCAACATCACAAAGACAGGAGGAGAGTAGTATGAAAGGAGGAGGAATTAAGTAGAGAGCAAATGCTGTGTGTGTGTGTGTATGGTGTGTACATGTGTGTGTGTGTGTGTGTGTGTGTGTGTCTAACATGACCATATAATGTGACCTTCACGATGTCTATTAGCAACAGGCTCCTGTTCTCTCAGCTACCTCTGGACACATATGGTTCTGCTTTACACACACACACACACACACACACACACACACACCACACTAGAGGTATAGGCCCGCACACACACTTGCAAAGACACACACACACGCACGCATGCATGCAAGCATGCACACACACACACACACGCACGCACACACACACACACACACACACACGCACACACACACAGTACACATATGGTTCTGTTTTACTAACGGTGTGGCCAATGATCTAACCACTCCTTATAAGGCCTGTCTGGTGCCACTTATTCTGGGCTGGAGGATGAGAGAAAACACACACACACCCCCACACACCCACACCCCCACCCCCCCCCACACACACACACACACACACAGAGAGAGTCCTCATTTACTACTAGTGCTGGGCAGTGGGAACGACAGAAAGAGTGGGCATGGGCTGTGGAGAGAATATGAATAGAGGAGAAGAGAGAGGGAAAGGGACAGAGAGAGATGAGGGGAGAAAGAGAATGAGAAAGAAAGACAGGAACTGAGGAAGATGGATATCCATTTGGTTTCATCGTTCTGTCCTCTGTGCAAAAAATAAGAATACAACTCTGAGCTAAAACACAGATGACAACAATCAAAAACCGTAACCAAAACAATCATGATGATGGCGATGACGGTGATGAAGATTGCGATGTAGGTTCTGATTGTGGGACAGATTGGTATCTACAGTTGTCAGTTGTCCGAGTCGCTGTGAGCGACGGCCAGCGCTCCACTAACCCACTAAACACAGATTGCTCTGTGGTCGCTTTCATCCCCCTCTGCCTCCGCTGCCTCACTCCACTTCTCCCTCCCCCACTCACTTCTCTCACTTTCTATCCTTCTCCTTCCAGCCCTCTCTTTCCTTCTCTAGCTGCCCTACTTTGTTTATATTCCAGGCCTGGGCAGAGCTGCAGGAGTTTGAAGGAAGGGGAGCTGGAAGTAGCAAGGGGTAGAAGAGACGAGAGGTGGGGAGGGGTAGTGGAGGAGGAGCTGCAGGCGAAGGAGGTTGGAGGAGGAGAGAGGAGTAAAGGAGAAGGTACTGTAGGTAGGAAGGGGAAGCGGAGGAGAAGACGGGGGAACCAGGAGTGAGCCGCACAGGCCAGTTCTGGAGAACAATCACCCTACTGTGGGCTGCCTGTCCCATGGGCACCTGTCCTGGCTCGGCCCGTCTCCTCCGCGCTGACGCAGCTCCAGAGGCAGAGCCTGGCCAGGCGGCTCCTCGTGCCCGGGACAGGCAGCTTGAGAGAGACCTTGAAAACCGAGAGGGGCCCCTCTACTCCGAGGGTCTCAGAAGTAGCGGGTACATTTATTGGGTACTTTCCCCACCGCGGGAAAGAGTGGGAGCATGAAACTGGGGGGATGGGGTCAGGGGTTGGGAAGAAGGGGTTGGGGGTGGGGGGTGGGGGGGTGTTGGATGAAGAGGTTTGGTCTAAAACTTCCTACATTTTGCTTCACAATCTCCCTGGGTGGGTCACAAACACACACTCTCCTTTCCTCTCCTCTCCTCTTTAGAACATTCTGTCCATTTTTCCAGCTGCTGCTGCCTGGGTTGTCTGGTGTCCAGCTGGCGAGTCAAGGGCAGCTGTGTGCAGCGGTTTAACACACTCACTCACTCAAACACACTCACACACACACACACACACACACACACTCACATGCTGTCAATACATGCCGAGAAACGAAACTCCAGTAACATGGAATAGCACACATAACTCACTCTTTTTCTGGTAAGCGAAAGTCTGTAGGGCGGCTTACTGTCAATCCCACATAACTTGAGGTCGTAAACTGTGGGCTAAGACCAAAAATGGGTCTCAGGCCTACATCTGGTGGGTCGCCATATGAAAAAAACAGTGATTATTTTAACGAATCTGGTTCCCAAGAGTTTTTAGAGACAAAAAAATCAAATTTCCAATTTGAACCGAAAAGGTTTAAGAACCTTATTAGTATTTGCCCCATGCAGGACAGAGTGTGATTCACATTCTGGGATATCACTCTGTCTGTGAAATACACTCCCTGCATAAAGTGTGAACAGACTACACAAGGAGAAGGAGGGCTTACTGCTGAAATTCTTTCATAAACACTACAACACATACGCACGCACGCACACACACACACACACACACACACACACACACACGGATGTCAGAACAGACAATACACATGCAGCATGCACACACACACTCATGCAGTCTGTAAGTCAGTTAACAGGTTTTACTGTACATCTAATTGCAGGGAAGAAAATCAAATTATCACTCTCCAGTTCTCTCTATCTTTGCGTAAAGTGAGAACAGGAAGACTGGTTGAGTAGGAGGAGCAGGGAGCCATTTGTTTTGCTGTTAGCAGATGTTTACTCTGTGGTGAACACCTCTTAACAGTCTGCTTCGATCCTCTGTCCTGCTTCCTCTGACCGTCTGGCACATCGGGGTCCATGGAGGCCCAAAGGGCAAAATTTTAAATGGGCCGTGGGCAAAAAATGATCCATTGGACACTGATTATTTGGAAATGTTACAAGTAAAAATTTACTTGGGTTTATGTAATCCAGCTGCCCATTAATATGCCCTGTGATGAGGCCCTCTCTCTAAATAATTTCTGAGATGTTACTGAATTGAATCAAAATATATCAAATGCAGAATATTTCAGTGTTTGCTTTTGGAACACTTTAGAAAGCTACATTTCTTTTGAGGAGGGACAGATTCGCCTGCAAGCCACACTTCAGGCAGCCCAGGTCAACACCTTTTCTCTTACACCTTTCTCCTCTCTTGATCAATCTTTTCTTTTTCTTTTCTTCTTTCCTTTCCACATTAATGTATAATACAGGGATTAGACTTCACACCAGGAGATGAGGGAGGGCTTTATTTTCCAAAGATGTGGAAAAAACAGAGGCCTTGTCTGAGCAACTGCAGGCACATTTGCATGTGTTTTTCCTCATGACATATTTTTATAACCTCTTTAGGAGATCATCAGCCCCTTTTGATGATTTTCTTAATGAACCCTTTAATGCCATAAAGAAGCCATGCATTAGCAGCAGCTGTGCATCTAGCATAGCCACATGGGCCATTAAAAGCAGCCATGATAAATAAGGGTTTAAAGGGTATTCAGGGGATTAGTAGAGTCTTTTCAGTTTCTCGTTCCCTACTTCTCTCCCAACAAGAACTTACAGAATTACGTGCTTTCAAATTTATCCCGTGTATTTCCATCCCATAGTACTACTAGCTCTATGATATGTTGTTCCATTGCAGGGCGGACTCTCACCTAAATCTGCAACCTACTGCATGCCAAGCTGCCTGAAGGCACTAAGTGATGCTTTTTGTTATGTATGTATAGTCTATTCTTTATCCCACACTGTCCTTACATTAAATGGGAGGTCCTTTTGTCCCTGCACTATGTGTTCCAGTATGTTCTTAATGATGTCTTTTACATTTATAACCCATTTACTTCTGTCTACATCCAGTTTACATTTGCACCAATCATTTTGCAATCTGTATATAATTCGATTTTTTAACATTTATTTGTTTTTCGTCATTTTTAAATACACTTTAATAAGAAGAAGACATGGATGTGACATTAATGTTTGTTTAGGTGACATATTTTTGAGTAATTATTTCCTGGGTGGGTGTCAGGTGATGGACAGTAAGCAGAGCATAATGTTGTGCAAACACTGATATGAAAACACTCAACTCAATGAAAGAACAAAACAGAAACTTTGACAAAACTAAATTAAGGCTTCATGTTTACTGTGACTGATCTACTTCAGGCAATTTTCAAGTCTGTGAAAATTGTTTTTCATACAGTACGAAAATGAATGGCAGAAAATGGCTTCTTCTGAAGGTATGAAAACGAGCTCTGATATCTCCAACTACGCTGACTGTGTGCAGACTCCACCAGGAATAATGTAAAGGAGAGGAGCAACCTAGATGATTGGCACAAGCATAAAATAACACCAGTATTATCCTTTAAGTCTCTATGTGGGTTGCTAATATGTACCTCCACCAATGCCACCAAGACAAATTTACATGTATTGTTCTTTGCAAATTAAATAATTGATTCTGATTTCACGGTCTCTCTATCTATTTCTCTCTCTCTCCCTGTCTCTCTGCCAGGTTCTTCAGTCTGTGTGAACACAGGAGATCTGGCAGAGATTTGGCAGGGAAAATTGCAACCAACTATGCCAGTGATGCCCACATGCGCACAAAAAAGGCTACAACATACACACACTGAGAGAGAGAGAGAGAGAGAGAGAGAGAGAGGGAGGGAGAGAGTGTATGTGTTTGTGTGTGTGTGTGTGTGTGTGTGTGTGAGAGAGAGAGAGAGAGAGAGAGAGAGCAGTGTGAGCAGTGTAATTTGCTGTCAGCTGTCAGTTGTATATCGGTGTTGAAAGGAGTGAGTGAGAACAGTGTTGCACTCCCTGGGGACAGAATGATATAAATTGAAATAATCTAAGAGACTTTCAAAGACAAGGACAACTTCAATCTACTGGATGTTACATCACCCACCCCCCCCACCCCACACACACACACACATGTGCACACACACACACACTGGCCCTCTTGCTGAAATGAGTTCCTTCTTCAGCCTGCCGTGTAACCACCACTCCCACTTCAGTGAGTTAATAATGAACCAAGAAATTTCTGTTACCAGCAGTTAAAATTTACTAAGCACACTCACACAAAGATAAACACACACACACACACACACACAGAGGGAGAGGGTAGGAGCTGTCTCTTCTTCTCTCCCTATTTCTTCTCTGCCCCCTCCTCTTCTTCTTCCTTATTTATGACCTTCTGGAATGTCTGTGCTTCCGTGAGTGATGTCATTGGCTACTATTGCTATGGTAACACAACAAATCCTCCCTCGCATATGGTCAGTAGATTCAATCTTTCCTTTCCCAGTTCATTAAACTCAATGTGTATGTGTGTGTGTGTGTGTACTTAAGAGTTTCTCTAGACATATACATATAGTATATGCATGTAGGTGGCTGTATGGATGATAACTCTCTGTAGGAGGATAGAGAAGGAGAGAGAGAGAAAGAGAGAGAGAGACAGAGAGAGACAGAGAGAGAGAGAGATATCACATCCCGTTAGACCATGAGAGATACAAAGATACAGTATATACGAGAGAAACCAATTTTAATAAAATCAACATGAAAAAAATCTCCCCAACTCACAAAAAGTTATCTATCACTGATGATGGTGAGAAAATTTTGTGTGTGACATAAGCTGCAAAATTTGTTGCACACACACAGGGAAATAAGCACAACACTGAAGGACGACCATTGTGTATAGCTGTTTTTTCTGTTGATTATCTTGTAACCTTTAAAATCACCCACTGAATTGAATTGAACTGAATTTAGAGAGAGAGAGTACACAGAGTGGGAGGAGAACGAGAACGAGAACGTATGAGAAAGTAAAAGAATTTGAGATTGAGTCTTGTCTGTTTGACAGCTGCGAGGCCTCATGACCCAGCGCAAAGCCAGAACTGCTCCCTGTAAATACACTTGATTCAAAAGCACATCACCACGCCTTGAGTGTGTCTGCCTGTGTGCGTTTGGCTGCCATGGTAACCGCACAAAGTTCTCCTATGTGGGGCAGATGGACCATGGCATGGTGGGAGAGATGGAGCCCATGAGTGTGTTTACAGCTTCGGTCCACACACACACACACACACACACACACACACACACACCTCACAGACGGTGTGTGTGTGTGAGAGAAAGAGTGGGGAGAAAGAGAAAGAGAGAGCCTAACAGTCTATTTAAATGATATAATCTGTGTGTGTGTGTGTGTGTGTGTGGGTGTGTGGATGTGTGTGTGTGTGTGTGTGTGTGTGAGAATACCAGTGGTATACCATGGGTACCAGCTGTATGCCATGCCCTGGGTGGTATACCATCTCCTCTGACACAAGTGTGTTCATACTGCTTTAATTCCAGAGGATGCCCTCACACACACTCACACACACACACACACACACACACACAGTCCTCATTTGCTACTCAGCGCTGGTGCAGTGGGAACGACAGGTATCCAGCCTGAAGACGGCCCAGCCTGCTTCATATTCACTCAGTTACACCCATTCACGCCTACGCACTGCCCGGCGCAGCCACAGTCTTGAACTGTGCAGTGATTAGGCGACCTGCTCCAGTCAGCCGCCAGGTAGATGCTGAGCGAGGAGGGAGCATTCCTCATTCTCTTTGTCTGCCAAGTTTTTGCCAGCTGGACTGAGGTGTCAAAACCGAGAGCTCTCTGGTCACGAGGCCGCCTCTCTGCCCGACTCCCCTCCTAATGTGCCGTACCATGATGCTTTGGCTCATACCAAGCTGCAAGTTCATGTTTCTGCACATTAAGCCAAGGCTACAGACTGAAACGATCTGTGATAAAAACACCGGGACCGCTTCACGAGCATTTCCCAGAAGTAAATTAAGAGTTGCGTAAACTATGTGTATGTAAGTGTTAAGAGATTTTTATTGTGTGTGTGGGTAGGAACAGATGGATTAATAAGAGACAGGAGTGCTTTTCTACAATTGTACTCTACATTATGTGTCACGAGTAAAATTAACTCACTACTACTGAATCAGATCTAATTATAACTGATGGAACATGGAGATTACAGCCAAAAAACAAACCATCTGCAAAGTTTGTCTCTCTATTATAAACCTCACTGAAGAAAAAAAACTTGATAAGCTAATGCCTGGCTAGTGATTGAATTTTGGTAATTTTTGCTGTAATTTCAGTCATCAAAATAATGAAAAGGACACACAAACAAACTATATTTTTGTGCACGCATCCTTTATGCATGCATAGGTGACTTTCAGATCATGTCTGTCCCATGTTGTCTAATAAACAAAATCAGTTTGTCCTACCTGCTCTAGGTATGGACAATTCATTTGGATAATATTTTTTTTAATAAAATTTCTAGGCTCAATAAATTTGAATAGTTTCACCAAGACTAAAATTTCACAGAGAAGGTCTCAAGCAAACATTCTTTTGATTGGTCTACAATATAATCTTTTTGAAAGTTAGTTGAGCCAAAGTCAGAGAAGTGGGATTGTGACTTATAAGTTGCTGATCCAAACCCCAGACTGGATGGGAAAATCTGGGCGGGTAAACTGAATGAGTAACGCTCTCCTCCTCCCTCGACAACTAACTGCTGAGGTTCCCTTCAGCAAGGCACTTCACCTTCAACTGGCTCAAGTGCTCCAGCGCCCAGGTGTGAATGTGAGCTCAGAAAACAGAAAACAACACGTGTGCTCAGCAAATACCTTCTGTGGATAAATAAACATCGAAAAAAAAAGGTTTCCATCCAAACAACTGTCAACAATTGATTGTGAAGAATAGAAAGTCGGTTGATGGCAGCTTTTATTAGACTGTTTTCAATTTACAGCCCAATTAACTTTTCAGTTAATCAAATGAAATGTGTTGCTGATTATTCAATGACAGAAAAACATTCTGGTCTTGTTTTTGCCCACAGCTTTGTGACATTAAAGAGAAATAGCTGAGATGGTTGGGAGAGAGAAAGGCCACATAACACTTCTATCTAGCGTGTGACTGCCATTGAATTTCTGTGAATAATTTCATGTTGTTTCAAGGTTGTTCTCTGCGTTGTATGACAATGACAAACCACGACTAAGACTCTGAATAGCACTCAGGCATGGACATACACACACCCCCACACACACCTACACACACACACACACACACACACACACACAGACATACACACACACACCCACATACACTCTCCCTCTTTCTCTCTCTCTCTCACACACACACACACACACACCCACATACACTCTCCCTCTTTCTCTCTCTCACACACACACACACACACTTACACACACACACACACACACACACACACACACACACACACACACACACACACACAATACCATCACCATCACTATATCATTCATTTACAGCATCTCTCCTAGTTGATTTATAAATGACGGTCCCTCTGAGAGTTAGCTGACAGCTAATCAAGTTCAGGTCCAGGGTTTGTTTACTCTTCTAAGATCTCGAATTCACCTACAACGGAGCCAACGACAAACTGGCCTGAAACCACAGAGTGGGGAAAACAGCCCAATCTGTCATTCAGTATTCATATTTTTGAATACTAAGCCAAGGCGAGGGACTGAAATTACCTTTCATAAGGCTTAGGTCGCATTTCTAAACCTTTAACAGGCACTACGTGGAATAATTTTCAGAGAGAATATGAGTATGGACGTTTAGCCTCGGAGCGGACTGTAAATAATGAAAGAAAAAAAAACCCTAAAGCATTATCAAGCAATTTAAGTAAGTGACTAATGTATAATACAGTCTTTTCTAGCGTAGAGGCCAAAAGTTAACTAAGTGCCGCAGTGAGCTACTGTGAAACACGTCTGCAGGATTAACCAAGTGTCTTACATCCCACTCTATGGCTCCCTTCACGTCAGCCAGGCTGAAGGCTGTTACAACAACAACAAATACAAAAAGGCAAATTAAATTAATTCCGAAGTAGTGCAGTGGTAAATAAAAAAGCAGGCAAACTATATGGCCTACAGACGGTGATTATCACAACCACCAATACAAAAATGAATCAACTACATTTTCAGAAAAGCATAAATGTGTGTGTTTTTTTTCCTTTAAGGCCTTGTTTCCATATCCAAAACATACCATCAGTGCACCTCATAAAGATTCATATCAGCCTAAAAAGATGGGTAAACTCTATTATGCAAATAAAAAGGTGGGCAAGAGTTCTGTGCTCCCATCTCTCCACCTTCAGCCAGTCTGAAGGCTATTACCCAGACAAATTGCTGCGAGTAAATGACCTTCTGAAAATAGGTTTCGTTATTATGAGTGGGTAAATGATGCAGGCCCAGCAGAGCCTGTAGCATTATAAAATGAAAATTGCTAAATTCTCCACTCTGTCTTGGTTAGCCATGGAGGTGTACACTTGCCACGTCCAGCCATGGAATCAGAATTAATTAAAAGTAGAAAAATATATATATAATTTTAATTCCACGGCTCTGACTGTGGCGGGAGCAAGGGACAAGAGGCCAAATTATAGAGAAATGTAATCTTCACATGACAGTCGCCTCCCTATATGGCTTCTCCCAGTAGGACAGATGAAGTTTGCTTAGCCTGATGCAATTAACGCTCCAACTAGTTTGACATGGAATTAGTTTCCCCCATGCTGCAGGATCTGTCTCTAATTAACATCGCAGCAGAGTCCTCATCCTCTCCCACGCAAATACAATTACTAAACGTCAAGTAATTACGAGCCATGTAAGGATTTGTAGATCTATTGACTCGAGAGGGCATATTCAAATCAATCAATAAAAAATGACAAATATTATATATGGTCTCGTTGGTTATGGTTTTGATAAATACTTTCAATTTAAATACAGTTAATGTAGATTCATGAGCTTCTGAAAGACAGATACAGGCCTAATGATGGATCCTGCGTCTATTCTATTCTATTCTATTCTATTCTATTCTATTCTATTCTATTCTATATTCTTCCACTTCGTTTGCCCTTCTCAGATTCCATACATCCATACATTAGGCTACACACCATGGCAACACAAACTCTCTAAATGAGGCGAGTTCCCACATAACACAGATTTTAAAAGTCTTCTTTAAGTAAATCTTTAAGCGCATTTTAAGTAAAATAAAAGAAGGTAATTTCGGGGGGGAAATAAATAATTGATAACATGTGTCTTCCGTCAGTGCTAGAACAGAATGTTCTTTCTCCAGCAGGCTGAAGGCAGATCAGATCTGCGCCACAAACACGGTTAGACTTCAGAAGTTCACTTTTCTGGTGACAAACTCCGTTTTAACTACCACTCTGATTTGTGACACGCACGCACGCGCGCGCGCGCGCACACACACACACACACACACACACACACAAACACAAACGCGCGCGCGCGCACACACACACACACACACACACACACGTATACAGAACTATGTCATTATTACTAACTGACTAACCAGTCCCGGCCTGTGAGAAGCCTGAGCCATACAAAAGGTAGAACTTTCAAATATAACTAGCCTTTTATAATATTAGGTTTCCCTTTTTTCCTGCAGGATTTGGCGAATGCAGATACATTTGAACGCATTATGAAACCTTCCCCATGTATTGCTGCATGTTTGCAATGTGTTGGCCTACAAAATATTTTTTCGTTGAAGCTTTTCACAAACCGCTGATACGCAACAAAGTTTTCAAAGACCAAATTAATCGAGTCACCACATCTGTCACTTATGCTATAGGCTACAACAACAACAAATCCGAAATTAATTCCGAATACAAATGATGGACTACTCGTCTGAGACACACGCAGGAAAGATGCTAAGAGCAGTGATGTAGTGGCAAATAAAAACATTGGCAAACTATGACCTCCAGTCACTGATCACCATAATGCAAACAACCACCAATAGACACAAAAATCAATAAAATGTTCTGAAAAAAACATGAATGCTCTATCTCTTTTAAGACTGTATCTCACACCAGAAACATTTTGTGGGCTGAGGTTTGACACTGTTTATTGAATGCTCCTCATACAGCTTTTAGCCAGCCTGGCAGGATGGGTAAACTCTATTCCGCCAATATATAAACCTGGGTAGCCTAAATTGAGTTTAGGTGGGCTCACCCTCCACCAGCACACCCCTGGGTGAGAGGTTGTGCGCTCCTCGTCACCCCAGGCAGCAGGCAGGTAGTTTACTTACAGCACGTTAGTAGCCAGCGGGATGTCCGCCGCCGCTGGGGCCCTCTCCAGACCGATGTTGGAGCAGTTGACGACGCAGGACAGCTGGGGCCCCGACAGCGCGCAGCTACAGTTAACGGGACACGGGCTGCAGCTCCGGCCGCTGTCCGCCTGCGGGCCGGAGGAGCCCCAAGCCTCCAGGCAGCAGAGTGTGAAGAGGAGACTGGAAAAGAACCTAAACTTCGGGACGCAGACGCCATGTTTTCGCTTGGATAAAGTCTGTCCATTTCGACAAGGCATAGCTCACTCACATCTCATCGCCTCTGATGGTGTAAGTTCTCTCAGTCTGGGGAGAAAACAAAACAAAAAAAACCCTAACCGCGTCCTTTTTGACGGTTTTCATGTGAGAAAACAAAAGAAGGGACGAACTTTTCGCACCGTTGTCTGCCGTTCTCTCCCCAGCGTTTTTCCTCTGCTCGGATCCCGTTTCTGTGAAAACCTAACGGAGATTTCTCCACAGTCCTTTTCAGGGGGAAAAAACTTTTGGAGAACTTCCTCTCTCCCCCCTCCTCCTTCCACTCGATGCAGTTCCTTAAGCCGCCGCAGGGTCTCGAGACTTGAGAGTTTTCATTTCCTCTCGTGCCCCCTATCTGACAGCCCGCAGCATTCTATTCTATTCTATTCTATTCCATTCTATTCTGCATTACTGTGTTGTATTGTATTGTATTGTAGGCCTACTTCACTCTATTCTATTCTGCACCACTGTGTTGTATTGTATTGTCTTGTATTGTATTGTATTGTATTCTATTTTATTCTACACCATTGTATTGCATTGTATTGTATTGTATTGTATTGTATTCTACTCCATTCTACTCCACTCCACTCCACTCTATTCTATTCTATTCTATTCCACTCCACTCCACTGCACTCTACACTATTCTATTCTATTCTATTCCATTCTATTCTGCATTACTGTGTTGTATTGTATTGTATTGTCTTGTAGGCCTACTTCGCTCTATTGTATTGTATTGTATTGTATTGTATTGTATTGTATTGTATTCTATTCTACACCATTGTATTGCATTGTATTGTATTGTATTGTTTTGTATTGTATTGTATTCTACTCCATTCTACTCCACTCCACTCTGCTCTATTCTATTCTATTCTATTCTATTCTATTCTAATCTATTCCACTCCACTCCACTCCACTTGTATTGTATTGTTTTGTATTGTATTGTATTCTACTCCATTCTACTCCACTCCACTCTGCTCTATTCTATTCTATTCTATTCTATTCTATTCTAGTGTCTGCCTACTCCACTCTATTCTATTCTATTCTATTCCCCCCCCCTCTTTCTCCAGTATTTCCTGAGGCAGTGCTGGGCGCGTGTTAGAGGTGTTCCCTGTGTGCTTGTCTTGGGTCTGGCCCACCCTTTCTCCCCGCAGGCGACCGGTGCTCAGCACACAGAAAAAAGAAGAGTCACATTCCGACTCTTCACCCGTCATCCTTTCTTCTGCAGGGTTTCAGTCCAGTGTGCATCAGATGTTTGTATTCAAATAGATCAAATTGTTCCTTGTCAGTGTGAGCAGTTGTACTGTAATTAATTGGTGCTGCATCAATATAATACAGTAGACATAGTATTAATAATTAACAGTAAATTGGCATAGTGACAACACATGTGTATTATGACAAGCATAATAAAAAAAAGATGAAATAAAATGAAAAAGAAAATGAGAAAAAGAATAAAGACAAAAAAGAAAATACACAGACAAGGCAGACATGATAAAGAAATTACCACACATTCATATCCAGGAATGGTTTGTCATCAGACACGGATCATTACATCCTCTAAAATATTTCCTTCTTGAAAGTAAAGACTTTAAGATTGCTAATCACTTCAATATACTTTGTGAGTTTTACTTTGGTGCCAGCAAACTTTTATGAGGGTTTTATGGTTTTTGGAGTGACGCTCTTCATTTTGGTGGCGTAGCATTGAGGCTGTAGCTCCAGAAAGTTTAACATCTGATAAACTGCTCTCTGACTGCTTTATTTTTTGCAACTTTCTTGGAACTTTCTTGGAACTTTCTGGAATCGTTTGTATTTGTACTGTACTATGTGGCATTGTGTTCTTACTCAATCATCCGAAATGTGCTTTCGGACGGTTGGCTACAGATTACATTTTATAGAGTAGTCGACATAGTTAGGCCTCGGCTAAGCAGGGCAATATCTCATTGTCACCGTCTGTGTTATTGTTTTGTCCCAGCACCTATTGCACGCTGTCCTTGTCTTTGAATTGCCCTGCAAAAAGATTTCTAACATTTTGTTTCCCTATAAGGTTTTTCTTGAGGGTCTAAGGTTGGTGGTGCCGGTTAGACTCAGCCAGGTAGGATAGGTAGGTCTCTTATGACTTTTCAACATGCTACTTTGTGTCTTTGTTTTGTTTCCTTGTGTCTTTGTTTCCTTGTGTCGTTCCATACTGTATTGCATCATTTTGTTTTGTGATTGATCGTTGATTAGTTAGATCTTGGCAGGCTCGCTCTCTGTAAAGTCCTCTGAGACATGCTTTGATGATGAAGGCCCATACAAATAAACTTGACTTGTATAGGCTCTTGAAAACCAGGCATGATTAAGTTATAGGCTTGATGACAGTTACATAATTTGTTTTTGTAGTATGTTCAGGTTAGTTAGTCTAGGTTAAATTCAATCCATTAATCTGGAGGGTGGTGGTCAAGTGATTCATGGGTTTGGCTCCTTCTGGGCCTGCACCCACATGACCCAAGTAAAGTCGTGTTTGTTCATCCAGATCTACTCACGCTGTGGATAAACCTGTGAGTCCTGTGGGTTTTGGGCTGATCTGTTTTTAAGGAGATAGACTTGTCAATATTCCACAGTCCAATTTAGACTAGTGGAACAGGCTTGGTGAGCAGGTTTGTGATTTTTTTTTTTTGCATTTGTCTGGCCTGGACTGGTCCAGTCTGGGCAGGGTGAAGGTAAAGTGAGCTTGGCTCCTGTTTGGTTATGGGGAGGGTCCTCCAGCCCAGCCAGGAAAACAGCACTTACTGAGGCCTCTGTCTGTGTTATTGTAGGGCTGGAGGAAGAGCCGGGGGAGAGGGGGAGGAGGGACAAGGACGCAAGAACGCAAAAAGAGAGCGAGAGAGAGAGAGAGAGAGAGTGAGGGTCTGGGAAGGGAGGAGAGAGGAAGGGTGAGGGAGATTTGAGCGCATAGTAGAGAGAGAGGGATTCACAGGAGACATAAAAAAATGGAGGAGAGAGAGGTTGAAGAGGGTTGATGAAGGGGAGGGGGGGCGAAAGCGGGCATGTGTGAGAAAGACAGGATAAGACTGATAGAGACAAGTCAGGGTCAAGAGTGCAAGAAAAAGCGAAAGAGGGTATGAAAAGGGGATGATTGTGACGGCAAGAGTACCGTATTTGCAGAGATGAAAAGCAATTCTGTGAAAAGTAAAAGCAACAAGGGAAGAGATGGACAGTTCAGTGGGAATCTAAATATAGAATCAATGGAATTTTCCCCAACAATCTGCTTTTCAACTTATCCCCCGGCTCTGTTTCACAAACTCTGTTTTCTCCTTCTCTCATAGATTACTCAGTAGTGATTATAGGGAGGGCTGATACATAATCACATATGTTATTGATATGGGACTGATATGGGACTAATAATTGGCTGCCTTGTTTTTTGTTTGCTTTGTTTTTCTTTTCTTTTTTTTCCTGTTATGTGCTTTGGAATGTTAGATTTAGGATTCTTCTTCTTCTTCTTCTTCTTCTTCTTCTTCTTCTTCTTCTTCTTTTACTTCTCATTACTATTAGAGACATTGGTATTTACGTTAATGTTAATACTAATTAACATCAGTGGATACTTGGAATGGAAAGATGTTACACTATGGGAATTTTACAGTATATACAATCAACTTTACACAAGGTATCTGAGAAAAAAAAACCCAGAAAAATTGGTGCGCTCTTTTGATCAGTGAGGTTAATTAAACTCACTCAGTTTAAAAGCCTTTTTAGTGCACCTTGGACTGTTTGGATGTTCCCTTCAGCATTCCATTGTTTTTCTCTTCTTTTTTTTTTAAATCACTTTGTAGTTTTTGTTTTAGTGGAACACAAATGCACAGGAGAACTGAACAGACAGGTCACCAGGGGTAATACAATACAACTCATATGTTATCAGTAGTTAGCTTTGTGTTAGGGGTTACTTTCCCGATAGTCCCAGGATGTTTTTCTCTTCTTAACTGATGTTCACATGGTGGTGAACACAATCCAGAGTTCATTTGACTACCTCAAATTTTCGATGGATTCACAGAATTTTAAAAAATGATCTTTTACATGAAAAAAAAAACTCACAACAACTGCATAGCAACAGTCTCCTCATACAACATTATATCAACATTATAGACCAGCACTTTTCCTCAAGTGACTTTTCTTTGCAGTAACATTGAATTTGTCAACATTCTTCTCACCACTGATAATGGGTGTTAGACTGGAGACTTCATTATGTCAATGTTTCATTTTCTTTTGTTTGGGACACCTCATACATTTAGTGATGTAACTCCCTGACTATGCAAGCTACATTTACACATTTGACAACCACAACCATACCTTTCCAACAAGCCCTCATCTGTGTTTGTATGACAATCCATGGCAGAGTTACTACAAAGTAAATGAGAACATTCTGCATAGATATTCATTTTTTACATTTCCGCTTATTTTAGGTATGTGTTCATAGGTCTATATTTCCTACATGCATCAAGATATTCACATCCAGTTTTTTCTATTAGGTTAAGCAACTTTCTGACTGCTAGCATGTCAAGTTTGAAAGCTCTCGGAGCTTGTATTATTAATCTACATGAGTTTATATGTCTCAACTCCCATACGGCCAGGCTATATTTTGGTTCTTTTTTAGTTTTGGGGTGTATAACAATATCTATCAATTTAACCACTTTTGCAGTAAAATATTTTTATACAAGAATCCATTTCATATATGGGAGACCTTAGAGATGAGGAAAAATATTGTTGTGTTTTGCTCTACCTCCGGTAGGGGTATCTCAAAAACTAAAGCCCTTTTTGACAGTTAGTATCAGGTGCCTGTTGAAGCAGGAACAACAGTCCACACAACAACAAAAGCATTCTGCTGCTCAGTGAAGGCCTCAGACCCATTTTATATGAACATACAATCAAGTCTGTGGAAGAATACTTTCATTGTTGATTGGGAATGTAAAACTTGTGTTTAGCTGTCACTGTCCCAGAATTAAAAGCTCAGACAATAAACTTCACAACATGTCAGTATTGTCAGTCAGTACTCTTCAAAAAACACAAAACAGTGAAGATGTACAGGAGTCAGAATAGAAAATAATTCTGCAAGGCTGAGGTATTATCCAGTGGACCAGGCAAGGCCAAACAACAGAGATTAGTATTCTCTATTAAACTCTAATGCCACCAGGTACATGCAGTCTCTCCAATAGAACAAGCTCACACTGGACCCAATGAAAACAGTATAGCCACAAGCCCAGGAGGCCAAGGATCTAGAAAGAAAGGGTTACCCCATCAATGCACACCGGACAATATACTCTGGCAAATGAATTGAGGTCTCCTATCAATCTGATCAAGGTTGAGTTTGCTCAGGGATAAAAGAGGTTAATTACACCACCCATGCTTTTTCCTGGCTGTCAAGAAAGAGAGGAAGAGAGAGAGAGAGAGAGAGAGAGAGAGAGAGAGAGAGAGAGTACTATGGCAATATTGTTCTTAACTTCCATGCCAATGAAGCCTATTGAATTGAATTGAAAGAGAGAGAGAGAGAGAGAGAGAGAGCGCGAGAGAGCGAGAGCGAGAGAGAGAGATGATTTTAGAAGTAGGATGACACAGTGGCTGGTCTACCATGGTAATTAGCAGGCAGTAATATTTTTCCTGTTCTGACCCTCCCTCCCTCTACTTCTCGATGCCCATACATTGTGGTGTGTTTTCCTCAAGAATTAATGAGGATGCAATAATTTTGTGTCAAGGGAGATGCATCTGCAGCACCCTCATCCTGCCTACTGTGTGTGTTTATGTCTTCCTGTCTACCTGTCTGTCTGTCTCCATAACAGTGAGTGTTATTTCAGCTCCTGTAGGCAAGTTGACTGACGATACTCTCTGTGCGGTTGCTATTCCTACGCACAACAACAGCTTTGGATAGGAATGTTAGTATGAGGAGGAAATGCTACAGACACACACACACACACTCACGCCTGGGGGCTGCCCCATCCAACCCCAGTTTTCTCTGCAGGTGTGTGTGTGTGTGTGTGTGTGTGTACAGTGAGGACTAGCGTGGCACCTTGCCCACAGCGACATCATTATATCAGTCTGTTTCAGACTTCTACTGCCTTCTCTCTATTACTCCTCCTTTCTGTTTTTCTTTTCGCTCTCCCTTTCTCTCCCTCTCAATTTCAATTTCAATTTCACTTCAACAAGCTTTATTGGCATGAATGTTGATAACGATATTGCCAAAGCGAAATATAGGCTATGAAAAAAATCAATGTAGATCAAAGTAAGTTAAACAACATTTAAACAGATCCTTAAATAAATTCTCTCTCTCTCTCTCTCTATCTCTCTCTCTCTCTCTCACACACACACACACACACACACACACAGCACTGTACAGACATATCACTGCCCACAGGACAGTAATGCCCTTTGACAGGCCGGTAAGGTCAACCCTAGGGCTGTGTGATAGCTTCACTCCAGGGGTCGTCGTGGAGACGGGAATAGGCCCCGCCCTCTGTACCCACCTGTCACTCAGATCTCACCTAGCGGCTGGGTGTGTGTGTGTGTGTGTTCCCTCCCCTTCCTTCCTCCTCTCCCTGCATCCATGTGCCCCGCAGAGGGGGAAAGAGAGAAGAAGAGAGAACAAGGGAGGCTGCAAAGTAGTGGAAGTCGAGGAGAAATGCTGCGTTCACAGAGGCATATGAGCATGCTGATGTATCTGCTACTGCTGCTGCTACTCTTTAGCACTGACCTGTGTGTGTGTGTGTGTGTGTGTGTGTGTGTGTGTGTGAGAGAGAGGGAAAGAGAGCAATAGCAGTGTTTAGGTAGAACACTGTGAGTTTGACAGGACACCAGAAGGAAACCAAGTCATATACATAGTTCGAAGAGTTCGTGTGTGTTTGTGATTCTATATCTGAGTTTGTGTGCGTCAGAGATAGACAAAGCATTCAACAGTGACATAAAATAACTAACGACAGACATTCTGAGATGCATGTGACGAGACATGCAGCTTATATAACTGACACACACACACACACAAATATGAACAGTAAGGCAGGAAGGGAAAATTTGTGCTAAAAGCACTTATCATCAAAGGTCATGTCTCATTATTCCATGGCAATCCAACTTAGCAGTATTACTGCTTGTATGTAGACATGTGGGTCTGCGGTGAACTGACATAAATGCTCTTTACATCATCTTCTCCAGATAAACTCACTCAGCCTCTTCCAGTTCACATGTGTGCATGAACAAATGAGCATGAACTCTGAAACGCAGATTACATGTTGAGGACATGAATTACGTGATAATTATGTTCCTCTACCACGGATTGGATTATGTGACAACAGCACAAACTGGACACGCCATTTTCTCCTGTTCGTCAAGTTTAAAGGCCATCTTTACTTCCTTGATTTGATGTATTTCCGGTTGAAACAGGATGTTGAGGTGTGACATATAAACGCAGTGAGGGATCATTCAGAACTCTAAACCAATGGAATATCAGTCAAGGAGAGAAAGGCAGTTTTATTTGATGGGAGGGGCGGATTGTTCAAAAATCTGTGGTGGTTTCATTGGTTAGAAATGTATATTTACGCCTACTGATGCAGCATGAGGTCACCATTGAAGATACTCTGTTTTCCATAAAGTAAAAGTAATAGGAGTTCATTTCATAGGGACTTTAAAGGTTATCTAACGTTTTGTTAATTAAGCAACTTTGGTTGAGGTTAGGGTTAGGGTCAGGCTACCAAAACAGTTAGGCTGAGGTTAGGGAAAGGTTTTGGTCATGGTTAAATAAGAAAAACTTAAAAATCAAAACTTCACCCACGCGAAGGTACAAATCTTCTTGATATGAATTAGGAATTGAACCCACAACCTTAGTTTCTTTGTCAGACTCCCACCTGTTTCTAGTCGTGCCTCCTTCATGTAATCCTTTCATGGTGGGAAAACGGATTTCTGTGACTGTTCATGCATGGAGCGCATATTTCCATTTTAAGACGAGCTCAATTCACACAATTTCAGGAGACCAGGTCCACACGCTCACACACTCACACACACACACACACACACACACACCCACACAAACACACATGCACACACAAACCTGTAGCCATGCTCTGTTCCCGTACAATAACATCTCTCTTATAGATTTTCCTGGATGCTGAAGCAATTTCGTTATCTTGTTTCATCTCAGCCATGAAGACAGTCAAGGGAGTTCATTTTCCACATGGTTGTTTCAAAATTTGCTCAAAAAATGTTCTTGAATCAACTGTTGTGGGAGGGCTCTACTCAATCTTTCATTACCATTAGTCAATGGTCTGTCTATCCTGAAATGTAGTTGTCAAAACCAATGCTGTCCACAGCTATTGGTCAGTATTTACATGCTTGATTGTTCTTTTTATTATGGTTTATAAGGTATTGTTATCTCCTGGGTTTTTGTTTTTCCTCCTGCTCATTGTTTTTTTCTTATTCTTCCTCAGGTCACGTTGCCTCTCTGCTGCTTCTGTATACACAGTATATGGTGCTTGAACACACTCATGAGTGTGTATCCATGAACACTTAAGCTCCTAAACCAACCTTTACCATAAGAGCCTTTCAAGGGTGAACACCTCAAAGACTCTTAGCTGTGGCATCTTCTCTTGTTCTCTCTGTTCTCTAGAGCTCTCATGCTATCTTTCTATTTAAGCTTTATATCCAGGTTGGTGAAGCTCTTTGACTGTTTAGTAGTCCTGTAATTAGAAATCAACGAAGATCATTCAAGGGCTGACACTATACAGTTGGACATCAGACACTATTGCACTTTCTTAAGCACATGTCATGGAGCCAAAGCATATACAGAGTTCAAAACTTGAAACCACTCATCTGTTTACGACTAGATTTGTTACATGAAGTTTTCAACCTGCTCATTTTGTTCACTAACAGACTTCTGTGGAATATGTGCTTTATTCAGAAAAAAAAGACATTCAAAGGGATTGGTCTATTCTGAGTATGCGTGTGTGTGTGTGTGTGTGTGCATGCGCACGCATCAAACGTGGTGTGATGTTAATCCAGATTAGGGGCCTCTCTGTCCTGAAACCACTAGAGGGGGACAGAGAACTCAGGGAAATAACTCGACTTTCTTCTCCGTGTTCTCATTCCCTGCTCACTGAATTGATCTGGGGGTGATGTAAGTCTGGAGTGGAGATTAAGTGAGATATGTAGACAGAGGGAGAGACAGACAGACAGGGGGGATGGAGGGGGGGGAGCCCTGAACACAGACACAGACTAAACAAAACTACTATCAGCACCTGGCTAAGAGACCACTTCACTGCATGATTCACTGCAGGAGTGTTGGTTTGAAGAGGGAGAGAGAATATTTCATTTATTTGATTTGGCTGATCATCTCTCTCTCTCTCTGTATATGTGTGTGTGTGTGTGTGTGTGTAAGAACTTCATGTGCCAGTGTTAGTCCCATATATATGTTTGTAATGAGACTTGTATATAACCTTAAGTCGCTTCGTGTAATAAGGTTGTATATTAGAGTTTCAGGCAGTACTGAATATGATGCTATGTAGGTCTGAGGACATTTTGTATGGTAGTCTATTTTAAATTTTAAATGTGTTTGACTGTACTTTAGTGCAGCCTCTCATGTGAATGAATGTGTAGGCTATATGTGTGGATGCATCAAGGCCGAGGACGAGCAAGGATGAGTGTGTGGCTGATATTTGAGTTTCTGTATTACTGTGGTATCTGTATATCCTATTTTTATCCATCTCATCCATCAGAGATTCCCTGTAGAATAACAAGGTTTAACTTGTGTCCTGTACTTTGCCTTGTGTGTGTGTGTGTGTGTGTGTGTGTGGGGGTGTGTGTGTGTGTGTGTGTGTGTGTGTGTTCAAGGGGAAAACGAAACAAATCAATTCCTGGTAGAGCTCAGATCTCACGGAGACAGTCTGTCTCAAATTGCGTTTGTTCCCTGCGTTTTTTTTTAATTGAAGTCATGAAGTTGTCACGGTTCGGTTTTGGTGCGTGAAAGGTCCTGATTAACACCATCAGTGTTTGATGCAGATCTATACACTCCTGTAGAGCACCTGTAGAGCCGATGGAGATTTCATCACTGTGTGTGTGTGTGTGTGTGTGTGTGTGTGAGTGAGAGAGAGAGAGAGAAAGAGAGAGAGATAGAGATAGAGAGAGAGAGAGACCACACAAAGATGTCCACAGTGTAAATCAATCAATAACATTGACAGAATGACTAAATAAATAAATTAAGACTAAAATCAACATTACTGGGTTCATTTTATATCTGAGAGATGTTAGACATCCAATAATGGTGTGTGTGTGTGTGTGTGTCTAAGTCGGGGGCATGCCCCTGACCTAAAATGGACATGAACCTGTAACGATCACATATAACAAAATTACCCTGCAGTAATCGGATCACAAAAGCTGGTACTCGTATATTTTACAGCGGCTGAAAAATACAATAAATCGACCAGGTTACAAACTACAGCGAGGCTACTATTGAAAAAAGCAAGACTCAAACATCTGAGCGGGCGCGAATACAGACAACAC
Organism: Centroberyx gerrardi; assembly: GCF_048128805.1. Classification (NCBI taxonomy): domain Eukaryota; kingdom Metazoa; phylum Chordata; class Actinopteri; order Beryciformes; family Berycidae; genus Centroberyx; species Centroberyx gerrardi. The sequence continues at coordinate 18,837,316 of NC_135999.1, read as the reverse complement.
TTTTAAATTCACTTTCACTTCAAATTACATTTTAAAAGTCATATTCCCAACCTGAAGGTGCTTGAATGTAATGGCGGTGCTGCAACTATTTGAACACATTCAAGCATATTGAATGTCACACTGTTTTGTTAGAGGCAATCACCTTAATAACACATTCAAAAGCTGTTTGAGAGAGCTGCGAGGCTGTTCATGCGTGAGGACCAAATATTGCATCACTCTTAACAAAAAGGGCTCTATTTAATAGCAGAAATGGTTCTTAGCCTTTTACCATAGAATGATCCCCGTTGGTGCTGCTAAAGTTCTACTAAAGAACCATTTAAAAATGCACGAAATGTTACACAACAGCAGTATCAAATGGACTTTTGAAGAACCACACTAGGTTATTTTTTCTGTTGTTTTTTTTATTTCAACAAATCAGACAGTTCTCTGGGTCAGTGATTCTCCACCTTTTTCATATCAAGGACCCCTAATTCAGTCCACATTAGAGCTACGAGATGAGAATGTCTCGGATCCAAATCTGAGAATATTTGTATTGTTAGACATGATTTTGTTCAGAATCCCATGACTATCTGTATTGTAGGTATAACAGTGAAACTATCATCAAAATAGTCTTTTTTTCCACATTCTCTAATTGTGTTAACTACTTGTAAATTAAATACTGGTTAAGTTTAACAATTCATTAATTTGCTGGGGACCCCCTGAAACCCCCTCAAGGGCCCCTTGGTGGTCACCGGACCCCACGTTCAGAACCACTGCTCTGGATCATTGCGGTTCTACATAGAACCGCCGCCCTAACCGAAGAACCGTCATGGCTACTACCGGAACACAAGTTTTAACATACTTTAAATTCTGCTGCCCGAGTCAGATCTCAGGTTTCAGTGATATTGCTTCAGCTATTCTTCATTCTCAACCTGGAGATTATCAGCCTCGGGCTCACACAGTAGCTCTGCCAGCTGATCCTGTTTTATACCATCGTCTTTGTACATAATATTTAATCCCACCTGAGAAACAGAGGCTCTCATAGTAGGCTACAGAAAGTGTATAAAAAGTTCACACAACGTGGACAAGGGCTTTTCCGACAATTCACGTTAAAAAAAATCATGTGCAAATCCACGTCAATAATTTCAAAATTATTTTTATTTTATTTTATTTCTCCTTTGTTGACATATGAGCGGTAAAGGGGTTACCATAGTTTTCGTGGGGTGTTTAATTTATTTAAATTTTACATGATTTGATGTTGTGGACAGTTCACACGTTCTTATGACCTTTCCTGTTCTTTCTTTCTTTTTTCATTTAGTTTCTCGCGATGCACCACAATTTATCAGCAAAGATAGCCTACAGCAAAATCAAACTTCAGCTATAACAATTCCTTCCAAAACTCTGATCAGTCAGGACCTCTAAGACAGGGACAGACTGATATGGAAAACGAAGAAAGTCAACTATCCTTGTCTCAAGACGCCCACAACCAGGGAACCTGCACATGCTCTTAATTCTTCTTCTCTTAAGTCTTAATGAAACGTTGACAGGCGACAGCCAGGAAAAAGCCGTGGGCGATGTAACTAACCTCTTTTATCCCTTATACCAAAATCCTTGATCAGACAGAAAGTCATGTCAATTCTTGTGACAGTGTAGCCCTATTGTCCGCTGTGTATTCGTGAAGGGATAATCAATCTCTCTCTCTCTCTCTCTCTCTCTCTCTCTCTCCCTCCCCCCCTCCCTCTGCTGTGGGCAGAAAGTTGAGGAAGGAGCGGGGAGTTGCCGACACCTCACCGTTCAGCTCAGCACCGCGGACAGCGAATGAGAGCTCAGCCACAGCGAACACCTTAATATTGGAGAATTGATGGAGAATTAGCTGATTGATTGGACATCGAAGACGTTGTTTTGGGGGATGTACACATTTTTGGTTATTTTTTTGATCATACAGAGGAGTGGAATTTTTCACAGCCCGCCAAAGTAAGTCTAGGCTGCTCTTATTTTGTTTAGTTTAATATGACTACAAAATGTCCCTGAGGAATGAGTGCTAAAATGGTTTCCCAATGGTTTGCAGACGTTGGCAGTGTATCCTATAACTGGGATAAGTGTATCATATGCGTATTTGTTGCTGTTAAGATGCCTCTAGCACACGCATACATATACATTGCGTACAATACTCATAAGACACATTATTATAAAAAGAGACAACGAGTCAAGCCTGCAGGTCCGCCGTGCGTAAAAGCCGTGGCACTGTTCCCAGCCATACTAGTGCTTGACGCACAACAAACTGGGCGACTTGTGTGTTCGCCGTGTCTCGTAGGATGAGGCGTCAGCAATCAGTGCTATTAAAAACGCAAAGAGGCTCGAGGGAGACGACGACGATGCTGTCACGATTATAATCTTTCATGGCTCATTAACATCAGCGGCTTTTAGTGCGTAATTAGGGATAAGAAACGACATTATGTTTTCCTAAGTCAGTGCTTGTTAATCAGATTAAAGGAGTTGGCTCATGATGCATTCTGCGCAAGGATTAAGGATTCCCAAAAGGCATTTAATTAAAAATGATACTTTTGTGATATTTTGAGAGAGAGAGAGAGAGAGAGAGAGAGAGAGAGTCTGTGCGTGTGCAGATACGTGTGCGAATACCGTTCACAGCGCACACTTGCATGCGCTGAAATGAATCTCTCTCTCTCTCTCTCTCACACACACGCACACACACACACACACACTTGCGTGAGCGTGCAGACACGCACACAAAACAACCAGAAAAACCCAAAGACACCCGGCGCAGAGTGAAGGATCGCACCGCTACGGGAGATGCACGCACCCCTTTAACACGTTGGCATGTGGGCGTGTGTGTTGGCAAGGTGTGTATCCATGTGTCTGTGTGTGTCCATATGTGTTTGTTATTAAGCCTGCGGGGAGGCTTACACTATGAAACACTTTTACTTCTTGTACAACTGATACCTTAAAGTGTGGTGGCTGATGACTCCTCTCCTCTCCTCTCTTCTCTTCTCCTCTCCACTCCCTCTTTTCCTGTTCCAATGGAAGTATGGAAGAAAACAGGGCAGAAATAAAGACTTTCTGCTAAAACAGTGAGAACAGGAGGAAACAAAACTACATCTAGATCTGTCCTCTGCGGTTCCCTCTTCCCTCCTCCTTTCTGAAAGCTACAATGGAGCCGCAGGACCAGACAGGCTGGTCTCCCCTCTCCGCAGACCTCAACTCCACCCCTCCAGCCACGCCTTCATCCTTCCTGCTTTCTTCCTATCTCCTCTTCTCCAACATCTCCTCCAACATGTCCACTCAGAGTGTCCCGTTCCAGGGCAGCAGCACTCTGCTGACAACGGTCATCTCCCTGACGGTCTTCATGGTCGGGCTGACTGGCAACACGCTGGCCATCTACGTGGTGCTGCGCTACGCCAAAATGAAGACCGTCACCAACATCTACATCCTAAACCTGGCCATGGCCGACGAGCTCTACATAGCCGGGCTCCCCTTCCTCACCACCCAGAACGTGCTCTCCTATTGGCCCTTTGGCTCCTTCCTGTGCCGCGTCGTCATGACCGCAGACTCTATGAACCAGTTCACGTCCATTTTCTGCCTGACGGTGATGTCCATCGACCGCTACCTGGCTGTGGTTCACCCCATCCGCAGCACCAAGTGGCGGCACCCCCGCGTGGCCAAGGTGGTGAGCGCCGCCGTGTGGGCCGTGTCCTTTGTGGTCGTCCTGCCTGTGGTCATCTTCTCCGATGTCCAGGTACGAAGTTCAGTCCTGGGCTGGCTGTCTTCTGCTGTCAGTCTTGGCCTCTAAGTGTAAGTTAGTAAGCTTTAATTTATAGTTCACCCCAAAATGAAAATGATCTACTCACCCCCATGTCAGCTGTAACTCCACTGAAGTTCGTAGGGCCACCAAACACACAGCTTGTTGGCCCTGTAGTTCCATCTCAGCCTTCTCCCAAACCAAACTGAAGTTAACGAGGCCAGCTTTTTACAGCTACGGAAAAAAGCGTAAACTGTCCATCAAATTTCTCCTAACACCTTCTGCTGCACAAATCTTCTTCACTGACAACGACCAGAGCATTGTCAGTGAGGAAAATCTAGGAGTTAATGAGGTAAATGCTGTACTTCAGTGGAGTTTTGACTGACAGAGGGATAAGTATATAATAGGGATGAGAGTTTGGGGTGAACCATTCCTCTAATATTGAATATCAACTTATTTCATCTCCTCTCAGGACAAGTTTAATTCATGCAACATGATCTGGCCAGAGCCCAAAGATGTGTGGTCGACAGCCTTCGTCCTCTACACTGCGACACTTGGCTTCTTTGGACCACTGCTCGTCATTTGCCTCTGCTACCTACTTATCGTCGTCAAGGTGTGTGTACAGTATGTGTGTGTGTGTGTGTGTGAATGTGTCATTACTGTCATCTACATCATCTTCCTTACCCTCATTTTCATCATCATCATTAATATTCTCTTACTCATACTCTTTACCATCGTTGTCATCATCATCGTCATCATCATCGTCATCATCATCAACACCCTACTCTTTATCCTCCTCCTGCAGGTGAAATCCTCGGGGGCGCGGGCGGGCTTCACTAAGCGTCGGCGCTCGGAACGCAAGGTGACCCGGATGGTGGTGGTGACCGTGGTGGTGTTTGTGCTCTGCTGGCTGCCGTTCTTCATCATCAACATGGTCAACCTGGTGGTCATCATCCCAGAGTCCAGCGCCACCGCCGGCATCTACTTCTTCTCTGTCATCCTGTCGTACGCCAACTCCTGCGCCAACCCGCTGCTCTACGGCTTCCTGTCGGACAACTTCAAACAGAGCTTCAGAAAGGTGGGCAGCCTGGGATAGAAAGGCTGTATGGGCTGAGTTTAAAGGCCCAATCTGTAGATCCAATATGGCGCCCCCTGTTGAAACACTCTCCTACTTATTGGACTGAAGGCAATTTTTATCACCATTGTAAACATGAGTCTTCATATATTTTGAATAGGGCTGTCAATCGATTAAAATATTTAATTGCGATTAATCGCATGATTGTCCATAGTTAATCGCAAATTAATCGCAAATTAATCACATTTTTTATCTGTTCAAAATTTACCGTAAAGGGACATTTTTCAAGTTTTTAATACTCTTATCAACATGGGAGTGGACAAAATATGCTTGCTTTATGCAAATGTATTGTATATTTATATATGTATAATAATTTTATAAAATAAAAATCAGAATAAAAGCTAAATGTGCACAACACACCAAGTTAGAACAATAAATTATATATAGGCCTACTGAGGCAACAAAAATCAATTCCAATAGATGGAAAACACAGGGCCTTTATCAATTTACTCCAATTTTAGAGACTATAAAAACTGCAACATAAAATATTTTTCAATATTAATCTGGATTGAGGGAGCAAACTTTCAGAGTCAGAGTTAAAAAGTAAATATTAACGTTTTCAGTCCACTCAGTGGATACTGACTAGCACCTACAGTAGCCTATATACAGCTAATCTGAAATCTGTCTCGGAAACCCAGCTGTATTCTGAATAACGTTAATAACACTTAGTTCTTCTTTTTGGGAATTCAGCCGGTCGTCTTCTTGGCATGGAAAAAAAAATATCCCTCACGCCCGCGTGTGCAATGGGAGGCGAACAGACGGGTCCGGGGAGAGAGAGAGTGAGCGAGACAGAGAGCGGGAGAGAGAGAGCGCGCGAGAGAGAGAGAGAGAGAGAGAGAGCGTGAGAGACAGAGAAACAGAGCGAGAGACAGACCGCACAAAGAGACTACTTCTGTTTGGATCTCTTCCCAACTCGTCTCTCCCTAACATTTTTGCAAATGTATTGTCTTTTTCAGACACCTGGTAGAACTGCCAGACCGGTGAAGCCATTTTAGCGGCGCGTAGAGAAATTGTCTCGCGTGTTTTGCGTCATCTGATCGGCGCTTCTGATCGGCCTTTATAGAGACCACCGATCAAACTATTTAGAACGAATATCGGCCGATAACGATCAGTGGCCGATCGATCGGAGCACCCTTAGTTTTTTCCTTGCGTTTCTCCATGTCTGTTGTGAAGGTCTGCTTGAATTTGACCATGTAGGCTGAGTCACCCTCACAGATCTCCATCACTCGCGATATATGGCACAAAGCAGGCAGCACCACTGAGCATGAAACAAACTTTTCTCCTCCGAGAAGTTTAGTTATGTACCTGCAATAATAGAGAAAAGCACTCCAGTTAGGAACTTGTTACAGTCACTCACACAAGGGCTGAGTGGCCCTGAACATCAGCAAGATGAACACGATTGAAAATAGTGCCTCAACTATAATCCTGCCTTTAGACCTAGAAATCACAAACTACTAGGCGGGGAGTGGGTGTTTCATTTGGGGAAGCTAATTTTAAACAGGTGATGATTGAGAGAAAACTATCCATATGCCTATAGAGTAGCCTATTTGCGGCAACACATATTGTATATATGAGAAGCACAGAGTAGCGTGGAGAGGGTGGTCAATTTTGCAGGTTAGTCTATTTACTAGCCTACTAACCACTAAGAATGGGCATATTTCGTTTTTCACACACACACACACACCTACACACACACACTTTCTCCCTACCCTCTTTCTCTCTTGCCCTCTCTCATCTCCCACACACACACATACACACACACACACTCTCTCTCCCTACCCTCTTTCTCTCTTGCCCTCCCTCATCTCTCTCTCTCTCTCTCTCACACACACACACACACACACACTTCTGACAAAGACCCACTTTGATTAAGAAACACACGTTGGCTATCAATGTGAGTATCAATAAATTACCTGCAGGGCTCCGGCACTGTCTCCAACCTCTGCAGTTTCTCCAGCTCAGCTGTTGTCAGTAGCGGCTGCAGATAATTGTGGCTGGGGGAGCTAAGGGGGAGATTAATTATTTACAGCAGGTGCTAACTTTTTTCTAAAAAATACAAAAAATAATAATAATACAATAGACTAGGGTGTGAATTAAGCTATACTGCTACACAAGGAGGGCCACTGTTTTTCCATTGGGAGCCAAATCCCCAACCCAACATTATATGCATGCGCGTGCTTCAATGAGCTGAAGACTGACTCTGTATTTAGACCTATACCTATTAGACAAAACGAAACGAAACGAAATGAAACAGGACGAACAAACCCCGTCTTTATTTGTCACACGCAACCATCAACGTATGCACACACGTGCACGGCGGCCGGCACACACACACACACATGCTTAATGGCGCCGTGAAATTTGTCCTCCGCGTTTCTCCCATCCTGGCTCGTCCTTCCTCCACGGGGCAGGCCAGGAGTGGTGGGCAGCTTACAGCGCCCGGGGACCAACTTCTTTTGACCATCGCTGGTCAGGCGACGATCTCCTTGCATGCTTTTAGTGGGGGGTTCTTATTGATGTTATATGGAGGGAACCCCAAGTGAGCACGGGGAGAACATGCAAACTCCTGACTCCTGACTCCAGACTATATATGATATAACACAGAGTCCAGTTAGACACAAGGCTATGCAGCTATGCACACAATTTTAAACGGCAAATCAAGTGTTTATATAGTCAGAAGTTACACAAAAGATTTAAAAATGTGCTATATCAGACAAATTAATCACTGTATTAGTCATGTAAACAAACAGTGCCACATACACAGGCACATCCATTCATCATACAGTATGTGCTATAGTAAAAAGCAATAGAACCATTCATATAGACAGCGCTACATAACAACCAGTTTTGCTACACAACAACCAGCCTACACAGACGGACAGCACACCACTGACAGGACTGTACAGTGGACTGTGCTGGACAGCTTGTAGTTGCAAGGGCGGAGCAACTAAATCGAGCTCTGACTCGACGCACTGCCAATGGTCTAAAAGCAAGCAACTGAGGAAACTCACTGTGTAGATGGTACTTCTCACATGATCACACTGTTATGATTGGCCCACTCATTGCTGATAATAACTAGTCACTTAAAATCGACAACCAAAAAAATGTGTACTCTACTCACTAGTCACAGAAGAACGATCCGCCTGTTGTGGTTCACAGCAAAGCGGTCAATCACACTGTCAATGTCCAATCCATAGCTTCCATAGCTTGTTGATGCCAACATGCATAACAGAAAGCTGCATCTGCCGTGACTTTGCTGAGAGCCAAATGGTCGAGTGGGGTACAACTTTAGTTGAGGACGCCTTGGTCCTTCACCTTGACTTAAATCCACGGGGCCAGTGGTGGGATTGCTTGCAGGGCTAGCGTACAGGTTTCCCCCACACTTTCATTTTCAGTTGGAGAATTTTCCTCAATCTCCGAGTCCCTCTCTAGGCTTCGGGTCCCTCTTCCGCCATCACCTTCCTCTTCCTCTGTAGCGATAATGTTATAGGCCTCACCACCTTGCCATTATCCATTTTTTCACGTTCGCCGTCCTCCACCCTTCCTCGTTTTAAAGAAATGACAAATCGCTCTATCTTGACACACCACAGTCCACAGCTAAGCAACTTAATTGAGCACCTATAGCTAAATGATCCTAATCTCTTTGACTCTCACAAGAAAACTCTCTCCGATACGTAATGAACAGAGCAACCAATCACACCACACTTTAGCAGAGGTCAGTGGGATCTTTTTTTTTTTTTTTGCAAAGAATAATAAACTTCTTATATTTTCATATAGAAATTAGCCTTGTTATATTCATTCTGTATCCTAAGTTTTATTTTTTTTTTTCTCCAAAGAAAATTGCAGGGGGTGCTTAGGGGGAGCTTGGCTCATTCCAGGGGTAGCTCAAGCGCCCCCTAGCTGCCGCGCCTGGCTATTGTTGGCATGGCGACGTTGGTTGTATGTAGGGACAGTGCAGCTCTCAGTGGTTGGTTGTTGGTTTCTCTGCACACGCTTTATCATCTCCAGGGTAGAGTTCCATCTCGTTGACACGTCCTGTGTGAGTGACTCTGTCTTTTGACCATTTGCGATTTGCTGTTGTTCGAGCTCCGCGGGGTTTGGTGGACTATGTTTGAAATGCCCCACTACTTTTCTGCATTTTGCTAATGCGGTGTCAAACGAACTGTTCTGCAGAGACACTGTGATGGAGCGTTGGAGGCTGTGCGCTGCGCAAGGCAAATGCTCAAACGGGAGTTGTCCGACCGCTGCTATCATGTTGCGAGCACTATCGGCACTGAGGTAGCCTGGTAAGACCATCCTGATCACGTGTCCTCACATTCTGTTTCGCTCCACGGATCAGTCTGGACTTCCAGCCGCCCACATCGATTTCAGTGGGCGGGAGTACTTGCCTTGACAGACACACTCCTTCAGCCAATCAGCGAATCCAAATTCAAATCCAGTCGGAAGAATGGCGAAAACGTCTTTTCCGCCGAGAAACTCCGCTAGTGCATGCTCTTGTTCTTGTTTAATTGTTGTTACTGAGTCTATTTCTGCAATAACTGCACTTATGGCAGTGTTTACTCTACTAACGTTAACGTTAACGCTCGTTGCTTTGGGAGACGCCATTACTGTTTTGCCAGCAGCGGCCTGTATTTCACGTCAACTACGACGCAGTCCCTGATTGGCCCGGTTACGTCATCAACTACGACGCAGTCCCTGATTGGCCCGGTTACGTCATCAACTACGACGCAGTCCCTGATTGGCCCGGTTACGTCATCAACTACGACGCAGTCCCTGATTGGGCTGGTTACATTGTAATTTCAAGAAATCGATGTGGGCGGCTAGAAGTCCAGACTGATCCTTGGAGCGAAACAGAATGTGAGGTCGCGTGATCAGGATGGTCTTACCAGGCTAGTGCTGAGTGTGCTGACTTTATGTTCAATGTTCCACTGTTTTGCTACTTGCATAAAGTGTTCGGCGCATGCTTCAGCAAAATGCCTCTCCTCTGTCTTCATAACAGTCAATGCATGCGACCGAAGTTCCCACTGCTTGTCAAAATAATGCGGTTACCCCGAGGTAACTGTGAGTGAAGTCCAATAGTCCCCGGTGAGCACAACCGTTGTAGCCTGTCCCAACTCCTCCGCTACTTTTGCTTTCTGGTCTTCATACAAGTTGTGTATCTTCGATACGGTGGTGGCTGTCGAAGGTAAATCATAAGTGCAGTTGTTGGATGCGATCCGAATTATTTCACGCAGGCCCTCGTCCTCCACAATGTTAATTGGCCTGCAAGCTGTAGCCACCCATTTAGCTATTGCTGTTGAAAGCTTGCTGCTTGTAGGTTTGTCCATGGGTTTCCCTCGCACACTATCAAGCGTGGTCTGCCGCAAGCGAGATGTTTCGGGGCTAACGGGGCTGTCTGCATTAGCTGTGTGCTTGGCTAGCAAATGGTATTTAAGACTAGATGTACTCCGGTGGTAACTCAATTCACATCGACAGTAACTGCAAATAACTTTGGTCTTGTCGACAGACCCATCTGGCAGGGCAATTGTAGCTGAACTTGCCATTCAAAATACCTTTTTCTTTATCCATTGCTTGCTAGTTGCCATCCGACTTGCAGTACCTGCGTTAATGCGTCAAAAAAAATTAGTGGCATTAAAATGAATTTGCGTTATCGCGTTAACTTTGACAGCCCTAATTTTGAGTTCATATATTTTGAGGCTGTGACATGTTTTCATAGTTTTTTATTTATTTTAGAATGTTTTCAAACACGTCTAAACCATACCAGTATGTTGAATTATGAACTTCATAAGATTAAAAAAATTGTGTTTTCCATCTACAAGTTGAAGTCCTCAAGTTCGTATGAGAATATCCTCAAAATTCCGATCAGCTCAAATGAATTCCAGATTCTGAATCCAGAATTCCACAAGGTTGTTGCTTGAATGTTAGGATGTTTATCTCTTATTTTAGCTCTTATGGCTGAGAACAGCTGATTGCATTTCTAAACTCACCTCTCTCAACAGTAGAATAGAAATGTTTCATGTTTGTCCAGATTTTACTTATTTTATCACTGATACGATGACCAATTTTGTGTTCAGTTCATGTCAGGTTGTTACATGGGTCGTAGTATCATGTTAAAGTTAACATAGGTTGCTTGCTAAGTTACCTTGCTGGCTAGTTAGTTTGCTAACAAAGCCAAACAACTGCTTGTTTAAGTTAACTGATCTGTTATCTTTTCTCAAGCTGCCACTTGGTGCTTTGGAGTGGGACTAGGGCTAAAGACAGAATACAATTCCTATACTATATACTAGATTCCTATACTATATACTACAATTCCTTTACTTTTGTGAAATTTTGGGAGAGAGAGAGAGACAGAGAGAGAGAGAGAGAGACCTAAATTTGGGAACAAATTTACTGTATTAGACCATTTTTGCAGTAATATTATTGGGTGGATCGTACGTGTCCAAAACCTGGTTGTCATACAGTATATTTAGTCATTCTTTGCACATAGCCAGTGGACCTCCAATATAGCGCTAGTCATTATTGCCAGAAGATTTCTGATGCAACTTCAGAGCCTCTATAGCTAATCCATGTCATACTTGGCTTGTGACCATGCAGGTGCTGTGTGTAAGGAGCCTGAGGCGCAAGGCCAATGGTGTAGAGGATGGAGACCCCAGCGCCCCGCGCACCGAGAAAACTTTCACACACGACTGCACTCTGCTCTCCCCCCGTAACCAGGACTACCACGACCCCCAGAGCAGCCAGGTACGTGTGTGTGTGTGTGTGTGTGTGCGTGCGTGTGTGCGTGTGTGTACAGTATGCGGAGGCAACAGTGTCCTTTGGGCAAAGCACTGGCAAACCTATGTGACAAGGGAAAATTGTCTGCAGGAAAGACATAGATATGTGATTATAGATAATGCATGTTGTAATGTATGTTTGTTGCAGCAGTACAGTTAAATGAGATGGATGCATGCATCATTTGTGTTCTGCTGTTTGCTTTGGGGAGGATGGAGAAACGTCAACAGTGCGCAGTTCGGTGGAGTGTAGCGGACTCTTTCTCGCTCTCCTCTCCTTTCTCTCTCTCTCTGTTTATGAAAGAGAGAGAAAGGAGAGGAGAGTGGACTCTTTCTCGCTCTCCTCTCCTTTCTCTCTCTTTCATAAACAGACACACACACACACACACTGCAGTTTTTCTGCATTATTGAGTCTGATGCCTCAGGCTTGGATGTTGTCCCACTTAAGAAGTGGTGCTGCTCTTCTGAATGTAAATGAATCTATAACATGCAGGTGTATGTGCACGTGCAGGTGCGAGAGAAGTGAGAACAGACAGATGCATATGCGTGGCTTGAGTGCATACACATGACAGGCCCAGATGAATATGGATGGTAAATTAACTCTGCTGTGGTGGCAATGATTTGGAAAAGATTTCTGCTGGGAATGAAGCATTATTACAACAAGATAAGCTGTGTGTGTGTGTGTGTGTGTCTGAGAGAGAGAGAGAGAGAGAGAGGAGGGCGGGCAGGGCAGGAAATAGCTTTTGACTCAGTGTGTCCAGCATGGGGTTTGATCGTGTCTGATTAAATAACTCACACAGGACCACTGAGGTGTGCTATACTGACCGATTAGCTCCGATAAGGCTTTCCCAAAGATCCTTCAACTGATTCAAGGTTATGGAAATTACAGCGTGATCAGTAGGTCACATCTTACAGAATATGTTAGAGCGGCGGTACAAAGGTTCCCTCTTTCAAATTATGCTGCTTCACTCACTTATTGATGTATGGATCGCCTTATTCTCAGAGCAAGAGTCAAAGAAGCATGACCAGAGATGCAGCGAGAAGTAAATATGCACATACACACACACACACACACACACATAAACATAAACTCAAACTCAGGGTGTCAAAAAAAGAGACGCAGTCAGAAGAACCTGCATTGAAAACATTATTCACTTTATTCAGGTCAGTAGTGGTATGTGTATGCATATGTGCACTCTCAGTCACACACACACACACACACACACACGCACACACACACACACACACACACACACACACACACACATGCACACTCACACAGCCTCATGAGGTGCTGCCATCTCCTGTCTCTGCAGGGCGTCTAATTGGAGCCTGCTGGTAACCCAGAGGTGGAGTCCAGCCTGTCAGGACTGTCAGTGAATGGAAAGACCGCTCTTTAAACTTTTTTTTTTTTTCACCTTTCCCTCCTCTCCCTCTTACTTTCACTTCCATTACCATGCCTCTCCTCTCCTCTTACTCTCCTTCCTTTTCCTTTTTTTCCATTTACTCCTAACTCCCATCCTTCCTCTACCTCCCTTCCTCCTCTATTCTCCATGATTCTGTCGCTGCTCTTCCTCTCTCTGCGGCTCACTGAAGGTCTCTCCTCACTCTCCAGCCTCGCCTACCTCTCACACAGCAGCAGCGGACCTGCACCCCTCCCCTTCTACCTCTGGATTCCCCTCCCCCGGCCCGGGAATAGGACCCGCCGCCACCACGATACCCTCCATAGCAACCTCCACGGTGATCTCCACGTTAACCGTGGCTGAACCGCCCACCGTCACCGCCCTGACTACGCCGCAGGAACTGTGACCTTTGAACTGTGACCTGTGGCACTCTGGGAAGCAGGAAGCATGGTCAGAAGTAGAGGAGAACGGCTACTTCATGTGTGTGTGAGGACTCATACAGAGCTAGGGAGGAAAAAAAACGAGGCAGGTAGTAGTAGATAAGGGGAATGGAGGGAATGATTTTCTCCGGTGACAACATAGAGTTCAGTTCTTGTACTTTTTTTCTGACTCACTGCACGCGCACGCGACCACACACACTCACACAACACACACACACACACACACACACACACACACACACACGCATAATTCATAATGCAATACTGACATTTATCTTTAATATCTTTCAAGCACTCCCACAATACTTTGTCATTACCCGTCTCTTGATGTGCATCTCTGCATATGACTCACCCGGTCGGTAGGTAAGCTCTGCCTCTAACCCAGACGCAGCCAGAGATGAGATGGACACCGCACTTTGCATCTCTGTTGCCAAGCTCCACTTTTCTTTCTCTCCATCCATCCACCCATCCACCATAAGTGCCTTTTCAACCTCCTAAAAATTACCAGTGCTCCTAACTGGGTGCACACCTTGCTTCTCTCACTCCGCCTCTCTCTCAAACATGTAATCTATTACACTCCAGAACCAAAAATACCATTAAATGCATATTTTAAACTGTGCTAGGGAACTTTGCACGTTGGCGGCTTCAAATGACAGCGAATGGTAATTTGAACTTCAGCACCCAGATTCATTCATTCACTTTTTTATACCAAAGGATACCAAAGAGTTGAGAGGGGCAAAAGATCTAAAGTTGGACAGTCCAGCATTCCCTGGACGCTTGCTGCTGTGTAGGAGACGGTTTGTGTTTTACTTTTAAGTTTCAGTTAGTTTCACTTCATGTGGCCGTAGAGGATTTCCTGCAAGTGTGTCCATAGCCGACACCAGAATTTCATTTGGGGAAATAGGGCAAATCTACAGGGTTTCAATTAGAGAGGATGGAATGTTCTTCTCTATTGCAGCCCTACTTTGTGATTTAAGCTGATATGTATTTTTTTCCTTCTGTATTAAAAATCCTGCCTAGTGCAGGCAACATACTGGCAACAGGCAAATGCCATGATGCACCAATTCATTTATGGTTCAATTAATTTTCTGTATTATAGCAGAAAGTGTATTTTTTTCTTTTTCATACTGCCACTCAGTCTCTTGGTAACAGATTCAGTTCATTTGGATGGGAAACTTTCAACGGATGAATTTGACATTTGTACAATTTATTGGAAAAATGTGTTGTGTAATGCACTTTGTATACCGTTTGTATTTTTAAAATTATAGCTTGCTCGCTGTTTGTCTGCTTGTCAGCCATTTGAAGTGTGAGTTTCTGTTTGTTTTTCTCTTTGGCTGCTCAGTGTCTTTCCGCAAAGCCAGCACTGAATAGAAAAATGATGAGCTGTTTCTATAAGGCCGATCACGCTGCTTACTTTGTGTGTGTGTGTGTGTGTGTGTACATTTGTGCGTATGTTTGTGTGCATGTTTGCTTATTGCAGAAGCCATGATGCTGGTTATTAAATATGAAAGACTCCTCACATTCCAGGGTTTGTAGCAACAAATACTGTATGTCCCTGTTGTTTGGTCAACTGTGTTACAATGTCAGAATACTTTACTCAGCCTCTTGTTGTTTCCAACACTCACTGTAAATATTATTTGTGATCAGGCAGAGAGCAGATTACCTCAGCTGGCACAGCTTCCCTAAGGCTCCAGCAACATGTACCTTATCCAAGGGGTTTGACCCTGCAGTGTCTGTGCTTAAAGCAATGTTCCACTTAGTTTTAACATGGGAGTTATTTGGCCGCCATGAAAACCAGAATATACTCACGAAGATCGGATGCAGTGGGGACGAATTTTTTACTTCCCATTCATTTGAATGAGGCCATGAAAATAGCCTGAAAACTTAGCAACTTCAACAAACTTAAACAACTTTTCATGCCTTCATGTTAAAACTAAGTGGAATATTGCTTTAAGCTTTTATTCTGAAAGGTTCTGTGTCGGCTTCAGTACAGGATAGGAGGAAGTAAACAATGTCTCTTTCCCTGTATTCATATCATATCACCACACAACCAATCCCTTTTAATAAGCATCATCAGGGGATTATAATCTAATATAAGATAATTATAATCAAATCAAACAAACACATTCAGTGAGCTTGTAATAGGCCATATTAGTAGGGAAATCATGCAGCATGAGATAATATGAATTAGTAATACGGATTATGGATGGTTGTGCTCTTCTCAGATCAATCATTTTTAATCTGCGTAAAGAAAGGAAAAATCAGCGATAGCATAGAGTGAAAGAAACTTGATCAAGTGAATATCTTGAGCAGAAGCGATGACACAAACATGAATGGAAACAATCCTTACAGGAAGAAAAATGCAATGAAGGCTTTTAGACGCAAACACGGGAGCTGTGCCGGCTTCTATTGTTCATGTTGTATATTTCGATCAGATTATTTATAGTTGTTCAGAAGCATCGCTGCTGTGTGTTTGTTGGGTTTCTTTGTAAATAAAATGGTGTGATCATGAGAGTCAGCCTTTCTTTTTGTTTGCTGTTGTCACGCGCGCGCGTGCGTGCACACACACACACGCACACAAACACAGATTGACAGATTTGTGAGTAAATGACTGTGTATTGGAGCACACAGCTGTGCTCCAATTCATTTAATTTTAGCCTCACCGAACACATTGTGATGGAACTGTGGATTGGTTTGTGTTGCAACGCAAGCAGAGGTTCATCAATCAATAAATCTCTACAGAGAAGTGCAGGACTGGCAAAACACATCATTACCTGACTCTGTTCTGTGTGTGCATGTATACAGGCGGCAAGGTGGTGCTAGGGGGCACTTGAGCTACCCCTGGAATGAGCCAAGCTCCCCCTAAGCACCCCCTGCAATTTTCTTTGGAGAAAAAAAAAAATAAAACTTTGGATACAGAATGAATATAACAAGACTAATTTCTATATGAAAATATAAGAAGTTTATTATTCTTTGCAAAAAAAAAAGATCCCACTGACCTCTGCTAAAGTGTGGTGTGATTGGTTGCTCTGTTCATTACGTATCGGAGAGAGTTTTGTTGTGAGAGTCAAAGAGATTAGGATAATTTAGCTATAGGTGCTCAATTAAGTTGCTTAGCTGTGGACTGTGGTGTGTCAAGATAGAGCGATTTGTCATTTCTTTAAAACGAGGAAGGGTGGAGGACGGCGAACGTGAAAAAATGGATAATGGCAAGTTGGTGAGGCCTATAACGTTATCGCTACAGAGGAAGAGGAAGGTGATGGCGGAAGAGGGACCCGAAGCCTAGAGAGGGACTCGGAGATTGAGGAAAATTCTCCAACTGAAAATGAAAGTGTGGGGGAAACCTGTACGCTAGCCCTGCAAGCAATCCCACCACTGGCCCCGTGGATTTAAGTCAAGGTGAAGGACCAAGGCGTCCTCAACTAAAGTTGTACCCCACTCGACCATTTGGCTCTCAGCAAAGTCACGGCAGATGCAGCTTTCTGTTATGCATGTTGGCATCAACAAGCTATGGAAGCTATGGATTGGACATTGACAGTGTGATTGACCGCTTTGCTGTGAACCACAACAGGCGGATCGTTCTTCTGTGACTAGTGAGTAGAGTACACATTTTTTTGGTTGTCGATTTTAAGTGACTAGTTATTATCAGCAATGAGTGGGCCAATCATAACAGTGTGATCATGTGAGAAGTTTGACAACCTTGAGACCTCAAAAAAAGGGAGAATTTTGAAACCAAAGCGGGGGTCTGGGGGTCCCCCCCCCCGAAAAATTTGAGTTACAGAGACTTTGTTTCCTGCATTCTGGTGACTTTTAAAGAATGAAAATAACAAAATAATAAGTACACTGCAACAGCATTTTTATGTTAAATACTTTCAATTTTAAGAATCTCAGGACAGAATACAGAATAATTCGCCCCTCTGGCGTGAACTTGCGTGAATCTCTGGCGTAAACTAATATTCACCCCAACCCAGTGGGGCCCCACGTTGGTGCGCGTGGAGGAGGTGCCCTTTTTTCATTTTTTGCCCCTGCCCCTTAGAGAGTCTGTGCACGCCACTGCCCTCTGTGGCCATCTACAAATGCTTATTGTAGTTAAAAGTGCAATGCTTTGCAGCCTGTAGCACCATCCTTGAGGGAGCATAGGTGTGGGCCAGACCTGTGAAATTCAATTTGCAGTAAAGGAGTGAACAAAGGGTAGAGTTGTCCATCCTCATTCTATTCTCTGTCACTATCTTTCTGACCATGCTGAACACCCTCTCTGATGATGCATTGCTGTGTGGTATGCACAAAAGTGCCTTCATCAATAGAGCAAGATTCTTGAACCTTCCATCTCTTCCAATAATAGCCCAAAACCTGTCAATTCTTGCTTCCTCAGGAAGTTCTGCCCTGCCAATCTCGGAACCCATCATCTATCGGTCTGACGACGAATAGACTCTGGGGGCAACGGCCAATATTTCGGGGTTTCTGGTGTAGCCAGTGGACATCCGGGCCAAGACTTCCTCTTCCTTCCTCCTCCAGCGCCGGTCATTGTTTACAGTCCGATTAGCAACTTGAGACGCAAGAATGGAGTTGGAGTTGAGAGACGACGTCTCATATGTAGATATCTGTTTATAGAGATTAGCTGAAATGTCGTCTGGACCTAAAACACCTACAAATAGTATCACTTTAATCCGGTCGGAGACATCGTCTCTTATCGTTATCTTGAGATAACAAAAGCTCGTTTTCTTGAGATAACGGGTTAATTTATCTCGTTATCTCGAGAAAACAAGACACAATGCAATTTCTGCCTGTGTTAGACCTTGATTGAAGTACAGTCTGATGCGTTGATCAATAATAGGTATTCCTTGATCTGACATTTTCAGCTTAAATCAGTTGCTACAGTTGTCAAGACGCCATCTATGCATGCTGGCATGGCACTCCTGATCTCTGATAAACATATGTAATAAGAGGAAACTACATTTTGTTTTCTCATGATAACGGGTTGATTATCTCGTTATCTTGAGATAACAAAAGCTCGTTTTCTCGAGATCACGAGATAATTAACTCGTGATCTCGAGATAACGGCATTAAAAAAAATAATTGCAAGCACGGCCGTTCTCGGCTTCCGTAGATTCGTGTTCATGGACACGATTTTTCCATTTTTTTCGTGACACTCAGCACGACTTTCAAACTAATGTATTTCAGTTGGAAGTATCTTTCGTGCCTGCATGCAGCACGTTTTTTTTTTCTGTCAATCGGGACTCAGGGAGCACAGAAGCCGTAACATAACCTTCGATTTTAATGATATCTTTAACATTTCTCAACACAAAAACACGAAAGTGTCCTTGATACCTCAACAATACGATAGGTTAATGTTATGGCCATCCGTTTTAATTATTTCACCTTTGATTCTGAGAAATCTATTTCACGAACTGCCGTGAGACCGGGTTGGTCCAGCACAGTCTACTGTACAGTCCTGTCAGTGGTGTGCCGTCTGTGTAGGCTGGTTGTTGTGTAGCAAAACTGGTTGTTATGTAGCGCTGTCTATATGAATGGTTCTACTGCTTTTTACATACTGTATGATGAATGGATGTGCCTGTGTATGTGGCACTGTTTGTTTACATGACTAATACAGTGATTCATTTGTCTGATATAGCACATTTTTAAATCTTTTGTGTAACTTCTGACTATATAAACACTTGATTTGCCGTTTAAAATTGTGTGCATAGCTGCATAGCCTTGTGTCTAACTGGACTCTGTGTTATATCATATACAGTCTAATAGGTATAGGTCTAAATACAGAGTCAGTCTTCAGCTCATTGAAGCACGCGCATGCATATAATGTTGGGTTGGGGATTTGGCTCCCAATGGAAAAACAGTGGCCCTCCTTGTGTAGCAGTATAGCCTAATTCACACCCTAGTCTATTGTATTGTTATTATTATTTTTTATATTATTTAGAAAAAAGTTAGCACCTGCTGTAAATAATTTATCTCCCCCTTAGCTCCCCCAGCCACAATTATCTGCAGCCGCTACTACATATATATACAGCATATGTACGCGTGTGCATGTGTGTATGTGTGTGTGTTTTTTTCACATGCCAAACACATTTATATATAGGAATGAATACAGACACAAGAAAGATGGTAATTGGTAATTGGTGGTAATTTTTTTTTCAAACTACCTCATAAATCATTTTTCAGTCCCTACTGGATCCATTTACACTGGTGTTTAATGTGACTGGGTGTCTTTGAGTCTTTTGTAGATGCATCTAGATGCATCTTTTATGTCCATTGAGATTTTACTGTAATGTCAGGTCTAAATGGGGTTGCATCTCTTGAGTGTGACAGATGTGAAGGCAATCTTTTCTTTTTATTTTCTCTCAGAATTTGCATTTAGATCAATCCCGTTCACCCATGTGGCTTTCTCCTCTCCTCTCCCCTGTCCTCCCTCCTTGTCCTCGCATGGTCAGAGAGATCGAATCAGATTACCATCACGGTTCACCTGGCTCATTTAAATCAACCAACCATTCGATACACTTTACTGAGGATCTCCATCGGCCCATCTCTGCAGGACTTAGTCTTCCTTATGTTCTCTGTAAGGGAAGTATCAAGACTGTTGGCGCTGCAAGTTGGGACTGCAGCCACAGGTAAGGTGTGTTTATGTTTATGAATGATGAAAAATACAAAAAGCCGAGATATTTTTATCTCAGAACGCCAAGGTCGCGCCTGACAAAAGACGCCTCGCAACACGTGCGTACTACGACTCGCTTTTCAGCTCCTCTGCAGCGCGCCCACATTGAAAATAGTGGATTTGTGCGCACGTGAACCGTCAATTTTATTGGGGGGGACTATTTTGCCTACTTTGAACATTAGTGGGGGGGCACGTCCCCCCGTCCCCCCCGCCGATTACACCTGTGGTTTATGTGTGTGTGTAAAAGAAAAGAAAGAGTGAACGAGAGTCAGTGAGTGAGGTTTGTGTGTTTGCCAGTGTGTGTCTGTTGTTGTCTGTTCAGCCACTGTGGAGAGAAGAGAAGAAAAGAAAAGAAAAGAGAAGAGAAGAGAGACTGGTAGACTGGGAGAGGAGGAAAGGAGAGAAAGGCTGGTGGTGAGTACAGGAGAGAGGACTGAGAAGAGGAGAGGGGAAGAGAACAGAAGCGAGGAGATAAGGAGAGGAGAGAGAGAGAGGAGAGGAGAGAGAGAGAGAGAGAGAGAGAGAGAGAGAGGCTGGTGCTGAGGAGCTGTGGTACATGGAGAGACCCCTGACAGTGTGGCCTTTCATATTTCAGCACCCTGGATCCTCATTTCATTCCCCAGCAGACCACGTTGTCTCGCCCAAAAGCCTCATATTCCCTCTGGGGGGTCCTGAGCTTTAAAACAAACAGAGGAGACACGCTTCTGCCTGCACATACATACTGCCCTCTCTCTCCCTCTCTCTCTCTCTCTCTCTCTCTCTCTCTCTCTCTCTCTCTAGACCATAGACTGCTGTAATTATATAAGACTGCAAATGTCACAATGGCCATGCTGGTTAGGAACTGTCAGTGTAATCAGAGCAGACAAGCAATCACTGTGTAAAGGTACTAGGTGTCTGATTCATCTCAAATCTCCTGTCTTTTACCATTTCAATCCCCTCCCATTCTCCTCCTCTTTGGAGCTTTTTTTAAATAAAATTCCACCCTACTACTTCAACCTGTCTTCATTTATCTGTCAGTCGTAGTATATTTCCTCCTGCTGTGCTGCCTCG
Source organism: Centroberyx gerrardi (assembly GCF_048128805.1). Lineage (NCBI taxonomy): Eukaryota > Metazoa > Chordata > Actinopteri > Beryciformes > Berycidae > Centroberyx > Centroberyx gerrardi. Next base: position 18,816,115 of record NC_135999.1, on the reverse strand, counting down.
ACTCCATTACCCCTCCCTTTCATTTTTCTCTCAAGCTCTCAACGCCGTCAAGATTTACAGCAGCACAACTGCCTCTTTCCTGTGATTGATGCACATACTGTAAGACGACATCCAAAAATAAACTACTTTTGATTCCTCCATGATGATAAAAATCAGGGTGAGGACTATGGATTGGTCCCATTGTGTCTGTGTGTCCGTCACGCACGATATCTTGGACACCACCAAAACTTGGGGGAGTGATGCATCACACAACTGATATATTTGTTTTTTTTCGTGGAGGACAACATGTTTACTGTTGCTTTGTCTTACTTTTACTGCCTGTCAGCCCAGATGGAGCAAAGGGAAAGGAAGCCACTGGAGATGACTGGAACATATTCCCACCCCACTCTCTGTCTCCTCTCAGCCAACCGCTCTCTGTCTCTGTATGTCTGTCTTTCTCTCTCCCAGTCCCTCTCTCTGTCTCTCTCTCTCTCTCTCTCTAGATCTCTTCACTCTTTCATGGTCATTCTTTCAATTAGGCTGACAGGAGCGCTACCTGTCAGGAGCCAGACCCTGCTAGAATCAGAGGGCAGAGTGTAGGGTGGAGAGTAATGGAAAGGGAGAGAGACGTATCAAATAATGGGAGACAAGTGGACGAACATGGGCTGGAAAACAGAACACAAGTCAGAGACAAAGGTTTGAATTGAGGGAGAATGAGAAGACAGAGGTAAGTGTGTGTGTGTGTGTGTGTTGTTGTTGCTGTGAATCAAATGACAGAGTAAAACCTCCCTGATAGAATGACAGGCTGTAAACATGGATGAGGGAGCAAATGGAGTGGCAGAGTGAAAATGAGGAGAGACAAGGAAAGGGAAGCGTGATTGGATGACTTCTGTGGGAAAGGACCTTGATTACTGGTTACATGCAGCCACAAGCCCCGCGTACACCCCCACCTGCTCGCCGATGTTTATCTTTTCTTGTGTGTGTGGGTATGTGTGTGTGTTTGAACAATGTTTACCTGCTGATAATGCTCGAATCAATGGTCTATCAGCCAGTGAAGAGTCAAGGACACACGGTCACTGCTTCAGTTCTCTCTCCCAGTCTGTTTTTCTAACTCACCCTTTCTAATACCTCTTTCGTGGATATTTCTCATATATATTCCCCTCACCCCTTCGCCTATCTCCGACCTTCTTTCTCTGTTAAAATCTATATGTATAGCCTCTTCCTCTTCTATATTCTGCTCTCTCCCTCTCCAGTCTCTTTCTGTCTCTCCACTACGTGCTCTCATGTATGTGCGTCCCTCTAACGCCTCGTGGAACCCAAAGTAAAGCCTGCTCTGAAATTTCAGTCCAGCATAATAATTATTGCTATGTGGGGAGGAGGTCTTCAGCGTGTGGCCTGTCTTCCTGATTGTGTGTGTGTGTGCCTGAGTGTGTGCGTGTGTAAGCGTGTTTGTTAATGAAAAGCAGAGCTAAAGGTCAAGCAGACTGAGCATACAAAACTACTCATCAAACAGAGATGGACAGTCACCTTGCCAGAGGCGTGAGAATCAGAAACTTTGTCTCTGCTGTCAGTAGGAATGTGGTGATGAGAAAACAGGTTTGTATTGTGTTATTACTCTAATTTCCTTTTTGATGGTAGTCAGAACAAAAGGCATTTTAAAGCTACAATGTGCAACTTTTCGCCTTGGTGCAGTAGCCTATTGTTAGTCCTGCTCTCCTCCCTCTCAGTTGGGCAAGTTCATGACGCAACACTTGTCACTCATTTTGATGAGCTGTCTACCTTGAAACGGCATCTAGCCTGAGGTTGAGCTAACCAGCATCTGTAAAGCCATCAGAGATGTTGAGGCAGCAGAAGACAAACACAGCCAATGTGGAATTACAAAAGCGATGCTAATGTTCAGTCATATTTTTGAACAGATCTTGTCTGTCACACGTTTAGCTTCTCTGTTCTTTCGTTTCATACTGTTTTCTGACATCGCTGTTGCTAAGACCTCCCTGCGTTGTGGCTGCTAGCTTCACCTTAATAGCCACAACTTAGATCACTGATGCAACATACACCCACAGCAAATGGTAGATGCCCCAAAATGTCCCAAATGTGTATATGTACAACCACTTAAAGCTGCACTAGGTAACTTTGCACACTGGCAGCTCCAAGTGGCAGCGAGAGGTAACTGAAAAATTTGAACTTCAATAGCCAGCAATTATGCAACGTGATGTTAGTAAACTGCACACAGCACACTCATACCAAGCCAGCCGGTCTGTGATGCTTAATATGAAGGGATACCAAAGGGACGAGAGAGAGGCTAAAGATCTAGCTTTGTTGAGTCCAGTTTTCTGTGACGGAGCGCTCGCTTGCTGCTGTTAAAGAGACAATTTGTATTTTGCTCTTAAGTTTTGATTTGTCACTTCCTGTGAACAGAGAAGTATTCATAGCCGACACCAGAATTTAATTTGGACCATGGTGAATCTATGGGGTCTCAATTAGGGGGAATGGGACCCTCTCTCTATTGCAGCCTAAACATGTTTAGGCCGATAACATGGGTGTATTTTTTTTTTACATAAAAATCTTGCCTAGTGTAGCTTTTAAGCGTCAGTCCTGAATTTCAATACATTTTAAAGAGAGACATCCATTCCTAGGAGGGTCTACTTAATTAAAATATATTCATCATTCTACCCTTGGCGCTATCATGGGATTCACTGTATGCATGCATAGTCAATTGTTCAGTTATGTAAAAAGATACTAAGTTAATTTAAAATGCCTGCTTCAGATTCAAAATGATATATGCTGCATAATTTGGCTACAAAGACACTGTTCAATATAATTATATATATTTTGTATATATAATCAACAGCATCTACTGGGGTTAAAGCAGACATATACATACATACACACAGACACACACACACACCCACAGGCATTTTAAATGAGCTCTCAAATTATTCACAGATTTTCAAGGGCCAGAACTGTTAGCATTGGGACTCTTTTTATCATCTGTCATCTGTTATTCAGTTGAGCAAATAGTCGGTCTGCCTGCCTGTCTGTAGATTAGATATCCTGAGTGTCAGTCAAGCCCCAGGTGAGCAATTTAACGTTGTAATTCAGAAAGCTTTCTGCAGGGGAGCATATAACGAGCTTGAACGCCCACTTGACTGACAGGTGTTTTATGTCAATCATAATCCTATAAAGAAGACCAGGGGCCATGGAATTAATGACCAAATCCAAGAATGGAACAATTTATTTTATTTATTTAGCCTTTATTTTACCAGGAAGTCCCATTGAGATTCAAAATCTCTTTTCCAAGGGAGACCTGGCCAAGAAATGGCAAAAACAGTACAGAAATAGAAAAATACTAAAAAATGTACAATAAAAAAAGGTCACAATTAAGATCAGAAACAGGAGCACACATCTTGCATAAGACTGTGGATAGTTTGTTTGAACTGAACAATGTGTTATGTTACTGTGGAACAGTGAGTTATAGACCACAACATGGCTGAAAACATAAACACACATAAATGTATCTGTGTGCGTGTGTGTGTGTGTTGGGGGGTGGTGGTGGTCGTGGTGGTGGTGTCATATTAAAAGCTTGGTGTTTTCTTTATTTTTTATTAAAGCTGAAAGCTCACATCCTCATTTATATGCCGAGTAAGTTTTAAGACCCAGGAAACAGTGCTGAAACATTGTTCCAGACTAGAAATTTCAAAAGTTCATCAGTCAGTTTGAAAACAAGGTTATGTTTTTTAGTATCTGAAATCCTAACTTTTAGGATGTAAATGTGCAATGTGTGTAACTTACTGAAACAACTTTTTACAGTTGGTTTGATAGCAGGACTGGACCGTTCATGAAATTACTGAATAGCGGCACTGAAATACATAACCCTTCCATGCAGAAGCATAATAATAATAATAATAATAATAAACTTTATTTGTATAGCACCTTTCATACAAGAAATGCAGCTCAAAGTGCTTTACAACAAAGAAATTACATGCACCAAGTGCTTCACATAAAACTTGATCATGATAGTGAGAATAAGATAAAGAGGAGAATAGAATACATAAAATGCATCTTCACATGAAAATAGACATAGAATGAGCATAACATAAGATGGAAAATAAAACCCACTGAATAACAATAGTAAAAATATGAGGAATGCATAACATAAGATGGAAAATAAAATCCACTGTAAAATAATAATAAAAATAAAGTTAAAAAATAGAGTACATAGGATGCATAAAATCAAGTAAAATACAAATTTTAAAAGAAGTGCAGCAGTGCATAAGTGCGAAGCAAAGTGAGAAAAAAAAAGAGTTTAAGGCCTGTATCGGGAAAGTCATAGCTAGTTAAAGGCTAAAGTGAAGAGATAAGTTTTTAGCTTTCTTTTAAAAATATTTAGCGAGCTGGCTTCCCTGATATCTATAGGTAGTGTGTTCCATAGCTTTGGGGCGTAATTGACAAAGGCTGCATCCCCGATTTTCTTTCGGCTGTTGCTGGGAACCTCCAATAAACCAGCAGCAGATGATCGGTGTTCTTGAAGGCAGGTAGTGAACAAGGGAGTTAGCAATGTAGCTTGGTCCTAGCCCATTAAGGGCTTTGTATATAAGGAGGAGGACCTTAAAATCAATTCTAAATGTTACAGGAAGCCAGTGTAGAGCAGCTAAAACTGGACTAATGTGCTCTCTCCTCTTGGTTCTGGTTAATAGCCGAGCTGCAGAGTTTTGAATGAGCTGAAGTCTCTCAGTGGTTTTTTTCGGGAGACCGGTAAAAAGTACGTTACAGTAATCGAGTTGGCTTGAAATAAAGGCATGAATCAGTTTTTCAGCATCTTTTTGATTTATAAATGGTCGTACTTTAGCTATGTTTCTAAGGTGGAAAAATGATGTTTTCGTCACCTTGTTAATGTGGGACTTGAAGCTTAGATCTGAATCTAGGATAACACCAAGACTTGTAACCTCAGATTTAATCCAGGGAGTCAATGCTCCCAGATTATTAAACAGCATTTCTCTTTTTGTTTTAGGGCCGACTAGTAGGATTTCAGTTTTGTCCTCGTTTAACTTTAAAAATTTTTTGCTCATCCATTTATTTATTGCCAAAAGACAGGTAGTAATGGACGCATCCGTCTTTGTTCAATTTGTTCTCATGATTGTACATGGATTGCGTAAACTATATGCAGAGCAATGTGCTTCAGACAGTGATATGCAAACATGGTTAGTCCAGTCTTAAGCAACTATGCTTTGTTATCAGGAATGTAGTGGAGGGTCAACCCACCTTTTTATTTGCAGAATAGAGTTTACCTTTTTAGGATGATACAAACCTTCATGAGGTAAATTCATTGTATAAATCATAGCAAAGTGGCACCAAGCTGATGTAAGTAATATGAGGATAGGGACTTTCAAGGGGAAAAAAAAGAAATCAATGCGTTTCTGAAAATGTAATCAAATTGTGTTAATGATGATGATGAAGATCGCCTTTTTAGTTACCGCTACATCACTGCTTGTAACTGGTAACTTGTTTTTACACCCAGCGACATCCTTCGTATCACTTCAATTTTAAGTGAAATTGATTTCTTGAACCTCCAAATATACCTGTGTGGGATTTGGTATCAAGTCTCTATCTCCGTTATTTTCATAGTTAGAAAATGATAATCACCTAATGGCAGAAATCCTAGATCTGGATCCCCACCAAAAACTGCTCAATTATTCCTTATCTGTCCACCAAATTCATAGAAATCCATTCATAAGTTTTTGAGATATCCTGCTGACAGACAGACAAACTAATGAGGGTGAAAACATAACAGAGGTAATTATACTGAATAAGCCATTTCACACATTTGTTCATTTGTACAGTAGTACATGCACTCACACACAAACACACACACACACACACACACACACACACACACACACACACACACACACATTTTGACTGTAGTATCAGAATAATGTCCTTGCCACTCTGTGATGTAAGACCAAGAGTAGTAAATAATATACATGATGGTATGCAATAATTTATTAAGTATTAGTTCCTGGTATCAGGAGTGTGTGTGTGTGTGTGTGTGTGTGTGTGTGTGTTTGCATGTGTTTGTGTGTGAGGGGGTACATTAGCAATGAAGGAGAATCAAGGTGACGTCTAGTCTCTGGTCGTTATGAAGATGGGACCTCTCCAAAGATCTTTCAGGCAAAGAGGACACACACACACACACACACACACACACACACACACACCTACACACACACACACATAGATGGACACACACATGCACACATGCACAGAAGAGCATAACATATAACATGACATCATAACATAACAATATATATTTCATGTGTAGATTAATTTTAAGAATCTCAAAAGAGTTTTATTCCAAGGAGATACACACTATTTGAAAAAACAAACAAAAAACTGTATGTAACTGATGTTCTTTGTTGACATAATAATAATAACACTTCACAAACTGGACCTTCTATAGACTAGAGACATTGAATGAAGACCTTCAGGTTATATATACTGTATAGCATCTTACAAAAGAAATGTGGCAGAAAATCATTTATTTTGCGTATGTGTGTGTCTTCCCTACCCAAACGTGTGTTAGTATGCTGCTGTGGAGCGTCTTCTCTCCCTCAGCATCTCAAACACCTTCAGTCTGTGGAGGCTGCAGGAGCAGCGGAAGAAAGAAACACTCCTGTTTCACTCAGCTCAGCTTCCATAAGGTCCACATGTGTTCAAACTTCTCTCCCCTTGCTCAGCACCCTGGTGATTCACCTGTCTGTCTGCATTTCCTTCTGTCAATCCATCACTCTGTCTGTAGTTCTCTCTCTCTCTCTCTCTCTCTCTCTCTCTCTCTCTCTCTCTCTCTCTCTCTCATCTTTACATAATTATTGGCCAATTATGAAACAGTGGAGACATTTTCTTCATTTTTTTTCATAATTGGTTGTCTTAATGGAAGAAACATAAGACACACGCTTCTTTCTCTCTCTCTCTCTCTCTCTCATCTAGAATCAATAGAAGCGAATTATCAAATCTTTACATCATTATAGTCCAATTATGAAACAGCGGAGACATTTTACATTTGTTTTTCATAATTGAAGAAGACACACACTTCTTTCTCTCTCCCTCTCTCTGTGTCTCTCTCTCTCTCTCTCTCTCTCTCTCCCTCTCTCTCTCCTTCCTGTGATCCTGATCTATACTGAGGAATGAGAGAACATCCTCTCATTGGGATACACAATAATAAATATATTGATATCTCCATATTCATCTAATGCAGGACAGGTCCACAAGCACAGCCTCTGCACCAGATAATAAAGAGACAGATGATCCAGACGTCCTCATCCTTTAACTCATGAGTATATTTTATTTATGTATACTTTTTTTATATATATATTTCTACTGCAATTACAAGGAGAGTGATTCAGTATCTAAACGAATGGGCAATCTCAGAGAATAATTAGGGTGGGCTAGGGCATATAGAGGCACCTTGCTCACAACATCACACCCGTTATACATCATAACTTATCTCTATAGGGCAGAGAAAGCAGGGAGTTGGAAATGGTTGTGCTTTTATCTCCTCAGAAAGAACAGAGTAACATCTCCTCTCTTACCCAGGCATTGCAAAACATAATCTATCATTGCTGTGAAGAAGGAGGCTCTTACAAAAACAAACTGATGTGAACGTTATAGCAGTCATTGTACAGAGGTTTGCAGGTAAAATAGATTTGGCTCTTCAATGTCAGTACATGTGACAGGGTACGACATCTGGGTTATCAGTCACAGAGAAACTTTTGCTAAGCTGCTGTAACTTGTAAGTAGCAAATGGCTTTTCCTGGTTTGTCACATGACTACACCGTCTGCTTCTGTATGGCTCAGTGAGGCTGCATCTGTTAGTAATCTATTGGCTGTTAATTCCATTCTTATAGCGTCACTTCTATTTGGTTGATTTTAGCGTTTTTTGCCACAGGTCATGCAGGAAGGACTCAAGTACGGAACTACAAGCAGGAAACAGAGGTAGAGTAAGAACAGCAACTTTACTGGGAGGACTAGGCAGCTCGTAATACAGTCCGTTCCAAAAGGCAAATCCAAAGGTCAGTCCAAACAGGCAAAAGTACAGAATCGTGAGGCAAAGAACGAAACCGAACTTGCAGAGATCATAACAGGCAGGAACAGAACTAAACAGGCGGGATACGTATCTGGCAAAGCACAAATGATGATCTGGCAAAGAAATGGTGTACAAAGACTGGTATATATACTGCTGAGGCTAATGAGGAAACTAGGAACAGGTGTTTGGTAAAACTGGCAGGCAGGCAGGTGATCAGGAGATGTGCAGGAAGGTGAAGCAGGCAGGTTGGCGGGAAACAGGATCTGCACAGAGACAAACAGCACAGACAGACAAACAAAAACACACAGAGAGAAAGAGAGACTAGGTCGAGCTGGAGGCTCTGGCAGAGTCCATGACAGTTTTTTGTATTTACACATGCTTTTAGATGAATTGTTTTACAAACCCTGACAAAGGCTTTTTTACTAATAGATCTTTATTCTCAGTCATTTCACCAGGTGGTTTTTACCTTTAGACATATCAGGCTGTGGTCAGTATGTACTACTGAGTTGGGTCCTTTGATGTCTGCTGTAGCAGCATAGCAGCTGCTATAGCAGCTTTCAATCTGCCTGATTATAAATCTACTTGATGATTCTAATATGGCATTGCACGATTCTTACATATCAGAACTCAGACATTCTGGCTGCTTCCACTGCCCCAGCTGGCGAGACATATGTTTTATTAACACACACTTGTGTGTGTCTGTGTGTGTGTGTGTGTGTGTGTGTGTAGTGCAGGGCGTGGGGGCATATATAGAATGTGGGTGGGTGTGCATGTACATATACAGTTTCAAATGTATGAATGTGTTGGTGTAAGTGATGTAAGTTTGTTTATATGTGTGTGTGCATACACAGTAAGCTCTTTCTTTGTACAAATAATTATTTAATTCTGTTTTCCAGTCACCGCTAACATTATGCAAAGCCTAGACCAAAAGCACCAGGATCCCAGTCCAGTTAACCTAATCAGACCAGCTAGTGTGTGTGTGTATGCGTGGGCACACGTGTGTGTATGTGTATGCATGTTTGTGTGTGTGAATGAACGTACCTTCAGTCTATTCTTTAGTGGGAATCCACGGGAACAACTCATGAATATCTAGATGCTCTGGAAGTCACAACATTAAAGATTGAATAGACATTGTGAAAACTGCAAAAACACCAAAATGGGTCATCCAGTTGAAATAGAGGGGCAACTTTTGGAGTTCTGAGAATAACGCTGTCAGTCTTTTTTTTTAAGATTTATTTTAGGCTTTATTGACAGAGATAGCCAGGAAGATATGGGAGAGAGAGAAGGACATGCAGCAAATGACCGCGGGCTAGATTCGAACCCGGGTCGCTGCGGGAAGGACTGAGCCTTATGGTACACGCTCTACTCTGTGAGCCACCGGGGCGCCCAATGCTGTCAGTCTTAAGGCTGATTTTAAGGTTTATTTAACCAGGCAGGTCAATTTATTTACAATGACAGCCTGGCACAAGTTAAAAGGATTTTAGACAGGAGGTAGGGATGGAGTTCCAACCGAGAGAGACATGTCAACAACACAAAGAGAATACACAAACAGCCCATAGACGAGGCAATAAACAATAAAACCATGGACAGGGCAACAGTAGCACAAACAAAGCAAGATCATAACAACAAGCATCAGGCAATTCATGACAATAATATATACAGTGTCAAGTATAGATACATTAAACATTGCTCACAACACTGGAACAATAGATGCCATCTCAAGCACAGACAGCAGCTAGAGGAAGCAGCACCAGAGCACCAGACAGAGACTTTGAGGTCAAATCGCAACAGAGCAGCGGCCAGAACCAACACACACTAATGCAAATGTAATGCCGTTTTCATTGACTGTGTTTACATGCACATAATAATGTGACTACTGTCAGTACTGCAAGTAAAGCAATTGTCTGATTAAGCCATTTATATGATTGCATAAACTGCCAACTCCCCATAACTCTCCCGTTTACATGACTGAAATATTTATTTTAATTATCCAGAGAGAATTGTGAAAATCTTTTTTTTTTTTTGCTAAGCTATAATTTATAGTTTCCTGTCCCACCCCTATCAGTTTTTACCAAAACAATTACAGCCATGTTTCTGAACTATATGTTGTTGCAGCCATAGACCTATCTTTTTTGCAATTACAAAAATATGGAATCAGGAATGCCTCATATATAAATAAATGCACAAAACAAGATTTTCAAATGTATATCGTGACTATATATAAACAAGGGTGAACACAAATGTAGCCTATTTTCCCATACACAAACAAATGTCACCCCACTTGTGTAATGCCAACCATCACTTGAATAACACATATTTATTTCCAAGAATAATATATTTATACAAAATAAAATATAGATTTGAAGTGCTGAATGTGCAGTTTACATCAAAAAACATGTGAGTTTCTATTTACAGATTGCTGAATCTGCATTTCTAAAACTGAGACGTGGATTTGTTTTCAGATTTGTTTTCAGATTTTTGAGACATTTCTCATACGGGTCTTCCAATCCACAAATGTGTTTGTATTCTCTTCAGCCAATCAGATTTTGAGACAGATGGCTGCTTTGAAAATGCACACCACATCCCTCAAATTACAGGCTGCAGATGGAACGCACGGTCCTGCCGCCTTCGGATGGCTGTAGGGATTTCATCCACCGGGAGGGAAGGCCCTCATCCTACAAGCAGTTGTGGATGGCAGATACTGGTAAGAATCACCACTTCATCTCGCCCAGGACAGACTTCAGTTTCCTTCAACCTCTATATAACACGATCAGCTGGACACACGTGCAATTTGACCACAGTTCATGAAATGCAACTAAGGTATATAAATGCCCTGACTGGTGTCTATCAATGTGATTAAAATCAGTACTCTACACAATACTGCTGTCGTATGAAAACCTCATATCTCTAAAATGTCAACTTTTCAGGCACTAAGAAAAACGGTTTAGTTTATCTGATTGGCTTTAAAAATGTTTCCTAAACCCAAGATTTGTATAATTTAGATGTGCATGTAATCCTTCAACTGAAGATAAAACATGAAAATCACCAAAACTGGAGTTATGAGGTTATGTTACGGACTATATGATATTATGCTTACTTTGATAACAAGCATATTCGCATTAATATAATCAGAATATCGTGTTTATATGGGCTCCGCCTTATTGCCTTAATTGCATTATAATTGCATAATTTGCAGTTTGTTGCTGGCTACATGCTAGCTGAGTCATGATTGAGTCTTGTTTTAATACATTGCTTCTGATTGGCAGAGCTGACCAGTGGCTTCGTGTTACATCACTTGTGACTGATGGAGCTGACTAGAGGCCCTTGAAACATGCATATCCAAAATGCCACCAATGCTGCAGGAACAAGCTAAAGTAAAGTGGCTCTGATAACCTGGCAGCAGTAACAAAAACTGCCTGACCAGAGAGATTATCCCCTGGTACCCCTGTCTCTTCACATCTCCGGCAGGCTCAGTACATAAGAAAGGTTCCTGCTGCACAAGCAATCCGTCTTTATTTCAAAACCACAGAAACCTTTGTAATCCAGCCAGTAATTCTTGCCCTATTTCTACCTGCACAGAGGTTTTAACATTCTGGCTAAAGATGGGATTTTTCAGTTTAGATCCATGCGTGCACACCTTCGCACACACTGTGAATACACAGCTGCAGTTACAGCACTTAACAGACGAGCACTGTCATGCACAGATAAGCGCGCAAACACACATGCGCACGCACACACACACACACACACACACACACACACACACACATACACACACAGGAACAGGAACACCTGGAACTCCTCCTGGAAATTTTCACTTGTTTTTATTCTGTTGTGTGTGTGTGTGCACGTGTGTGTGCTCGTGCATGTTTATGTGTGTGATAGTGTGTGTTATATGTAGGCCCATGCCAATGTGTCTGCACTGTGCCTGCTTCTCACTATACAGAAGTTTCTTTAAACCACAACAAGAAAGATCAGTTTCTCCTCACCTTGAGTCTTTGTGTTGACTGTTTGCAGTGCTGTGGAAGTGCAGTGTTTGCGTTTACTTGTTATCTTCCTGGCGTAACGCACTTTCCACAGCCCATCCGCAGGGAATCGTGTGCCAGCTATGGACGACATCGGGTGCTGATTTCTCAGTCAAGCAATTTACACTATGATTAGTAAAAATGAGAATAAAAGAGTTGAGGAAGAAAGGCTGATGAACCTGAGCCAGACTGCTGAGACTTGGTGGAACGAAGCTACATGCTGCACCAAAGTTTGGAGCCACCGGACATGAGAGGCAGAAAGACATGCATTGCCCAAAGAGTGCTGTGGCAAGTGCATATCCCTCTGACTCTGTTCTGCCTGGGCGACAACCTGCAGTTTTCTCTCTCTGTGTATTCTGCCTACAGCCGGAGAGAGGGAGACAGGCTTTTAATCCTAAACTTTGAACTCCCTGCTTGTTGTGGTGGTGCACACTTCCATGTTTTTATTACTGCTGTCCTTGCAACCTTTCTGACAGAGCCTCTATACCTTGTAATGAAACATGACGGTGTGTTCACTTCTATGAGCAGATCTGGGAATTGATCAGCACCGGCTCAGACTGCGCACACTGAGGATAGCTTGAGGCAGAGCACAATGAGAACAGAATAGTATTGCCCTGGGCTATACTATTCTGTTCTCATTGTGTGTGTATCTGTGTTATTGTAAGTCTATCATTGTGAGAACCAGTTTTACACCTTTAGAGTGAGTATGTTTTAGAAAAGTGAAGTCATTTTGGTTGGTATTCACTTCTCCAAAGGGCTAGTGTAGAGGCAGGACATGTTTTTATCGTTAAGATTAAGACTGGGTTTAGGTTAGAGTTAAAGGTCCCATATTGTGTAAAACAGGATTTCCCTCGCCTCTCTGATTATAAAGGAGTTGGATGTGCTATCTAAACATCGTGAAAGTATCAAAACGCACGGTCGGCAACTAAATCCGCACAATCCATATTAGAAAACCGAGCCTCTAAACGAGCCGTTTGGACTTCCGTAACTTTGTGGCGTCACAAAGGTTCGCTCATTATCATTTCTGTAAGAAATAATAGACTAACAAAGTGTTTTTTTCAAAGAGGTTGAGCGGTTGTCATTGTGTATTTACCGGAGAGTTTTCCCTACCTGTCGCTGCCTGCTCTGCCAGCGCTGTGGTGTCTCACGTTTCACTCTTGAAACGGTTAGCCAATCAGAACAGAGGGGTCGTTAATATTAATGAGCCTTAAAAAGACACAACAGAAACATTCTGTTCTTGGTAAGGCTCAGAGAGATGCTGGGAAATGAACGTGTAAAAATGGATTGAGAGTGTTTTTGGTGCATGACACCACACAAACAGCTTTTAATGGATCTCAAGCTTGTAGTGGAGAGGGTGAGGTAATGGATGTAGTCAATGGAAGGTCCTAAGAAGTACCGTGTCTTTCTGTCCATATGTTTTTCTGTGTGAATGTAATGGTTTTTGTGGAGGCATATGCACCTGTGTGATAAGTGTGAGAGAAGAAGAGAAATGTTAAATCCCTATGTTGAAAGTGTGAGAGCGAGATCCCTCTTCCGTCTTCACCCTTTTCCTCAACCTCTTCACTGCCTGGCTTCTCTCACAGAAGCATCATTGATGGCAACACCAATCGCAACCACACTCTGTCCCATCTGGCACTATCACCCTTTGCATGCAGACAGAGGAGGGGCAGAGGTGTGGAATGTAGGAGAAAAGGAGATGAGAGTAAATGAAGGAGGCGTGAATAGTTGTAGAGAGTGGTGGAAAGATGGAAGTAGGGGTTATTTGAATTGGTGAAGCTGTGAGAAAAGCAAGTTGGAGGCTCTGGGTAAAAATTCTCTCTTCCAATTGAATAAATAAATCCAGCCATCTACATGAAATTTGTAGCATTGTTGCTTGATAATCCAACTTCTCTGGCCTAATCCTAACAAAAACAACTACATAAACAACAGAAGTTACAAAAAACAATCACATTTATTTACAATCAGTCATATACTTCATCATCAGTCTAACCACTTGTTTGACTTTGTGTTCACACACATCTATACTGAACAAAAATATAAATGCAACACTTTTGTTTTTGCTCCCATTTTTCATGAGTTGAAATAAAAGATCTAAGACTTTTTCTATGCACACAAAAGGCATGTGCAATAATCATGCTGTTTAATCAACATCTTGATATGCCACACCTGTCAGGTGGATGGATTATCTTGGCAAAGGAGAAGTGCTCACTAACATGGATTTAAACAAATTTGTGAACAAAATTTGAGAGAAATAAGCCTTTTGTGTGCATAGAAAAAGTCTTAGGTCTTTCATTTCAACTCATGAAAAATGGGAGCAAAAACAAAAGTGTTGCGTTTATATTTTTGTTCAGTGTACTTTCATTGCCTTTCTAGCTATTATCTTTCTTTTCTCTGGGTAAGGACTGCAGAGTCACTTGGCCTGAATTGAAAAGTCATCTCACGTCTCTCTTCCCCTCCTATCTGTCTTCTCTACTCATGCTGATCTTGCTCCTGTCTTGTTAAAACAAGTACAGAACAGCGTAGCTGTGACGCTGTGTAAACTTTTCCACCCCATGTGGCTTTGTTGCCATAGAAGCCTGATTCAGTGTGTAACTGTTAGTGAGCGCATTACCAACTAGATCACTTAAGTCTTCAACCAATGAACTGCTGGCTGTTCCACAGACTAATCTCAAATCCAGAGGTGACCATGCTTTTTCTGTTGTTTATTCTTTGGCTTTTTACTACCTGTCTGTACTGCTCATTCTGTCTTTGTTTTGTTGTTTTGTTTTACTGTGTCTTTGTTGTTGGTTTGTTTTGCTTTGTTCTTTTGGCCAGTCTCATGTTGTCCTTGTTGTTTTGT